>NC_061511.1:16582017-16773143 GCF_022539505.1 Lolium rigidum | reverse complement strand
GGTTGGTGGGAGCCGCCGCCTGTGCGTTCAAGCCGTACGGGTTGTGTGTGATTAATTTGTTTTCCCTGATCTATTTTATGAGGAAATGCAAATGAGTGCTAGTCGAGGCTGAAGTTGAGAAAATTCGAAGAAAGGATGAAGCCGCGATTCCTATTCTCCGCCTATTGCGGGAGCGAGGCGCCTCTCCGCACAGGGCACCGGTATTGCTGGGCCGGCCCATTTACGGTAGTAGTCAGTCTGTTTGCTCCGGCCTTTTCCAGTTTCTCGGTTTTATGTGGGTCTTTTCTTCCTTTTCGGGTTTTGTTAGTTTTTTCGGATTTTTGGTTAGGTTTTTTGAACTTTTTTATACCTGTGTTTTTTTTCCGATTTGAACTTTTCGAGTTTGAACATTTTTTGAGTCTGAACATTTTTTTGATTTGAACTTTTTAAGATTTGAACATTTTTCATATTTCTGTTTTTTTCAAATTTGAACTTTTCGAGTTTGAACACTTTTTAGATTTGAACATTTTTCATATTCTTTTTTTTTTCAGATTTAAACTTTTCGAGTTTGAACATTTTTCAAATCTGAACATTTTTTTAGTCCGAACATTTTTCAAATTTGGACTTTTTTAGATTTGAACATTTTCCATATTTGAACATTTTTTATCTGAATATTTTTTCAAATTCGAACATTTTTTGAGTCCGAACATATTTTGAAATATTTTTAGAATCAAATTTTCGGCCAGGGAGCGAAACTAAAAAATGTTCGAAACTAAAAATGTTCGAAACTAAAAATGTTCGAAATTTAAAAATGTTCGAACTAAAAAAATTGAATTTTTTTGAATTTTAAAAATGTCCAAACTTAAAAATTGTACTGTTTACATTTAAAATGTACAATTTTCGAACGACTTTTTAAATTTTAGATTTCGAAAATGTTTTTCAAAAGGAGAAAACAGAAAATAGTAAAACGAAAAAGCAGTACCTTTGTTGGGCCGCGTCGGTGCGGCCCATGGTCACATGCTTCATGCGGGAGGGACCATCGCTCCCGCTTAAAGCGTGAATTAGGCACTCCCGGATGAAGCGTTCAGAGAGTAAGGGCATCTCCAACCGCGCGACCCATCCCGCGCCCGCGCGTCCGGATGGGTCGAAACGGACAAAAAACCCGGCCCAACACGGGGACGCACCGCAAAAGCGGACGGCCGCGGCGTCCGGAACGACGCAAACCTGGCCCAAATCTGGGCTAGGTTTGCGTGGCCGCGGATGGCACGCGCCGTCCCGTCCGCGTCCGCGCGGCGGTCGCCTCGTCTCCCTTGGGCCCACCTGTCGGTGACCGGGGAGTCTAATAAATGGGGACCGGAGGGGATCTGGCCCTCCACTCCAGTCCCCACTCCACTCCTCGAGCAAAACCGCCGCCATGGCCCCGGAGCGACGGTTCGCTCCCGGAGCCAATGACGACGAGGCCGGCAGCGAGTCGGCGTCGGCCGCCGGCGGCTGCGGGCCGGAGGGAACCGCGGCGGCCTCCACATCGGAGAGGCCGCCCGCGGCGGTGCGGCATTGCCGCAACCGCCGCCTCTCCTCATCGAGCCCAAGCCGGAGTCCTCGGAGGAGGACCGGACCTCCGCGCCGCCCTGATCATCTCGGCGGCGGAGGAGGAGGCGAAATGGCCGCACCTCCATGCGGCCATTCGCACCTCCGAGATGGAGGAGGCGGCCCGGCAGGAGGTCGAGGAGGCGGAGGGCTGGGAGCTCTACGCCCAGGCCCGCCAGGAGCGACGGGAGGAGGAGGAGGCGGCGCGGCGGGAGGAGGCCAGGCGCCGCGCCGCGTCGGCAGGAGGACAGGTGCCGCCGCTGGAGGAGGCGGCGCCAGGAGGCCAAGCGCCGCCGCTGGCAGGAGAGGCAGCAGCGCCTCCAGGAGGAGGCGGCGCGGGTGGCTCCGAACCCCCACTCGCCGTGGGAGGAGGCCTTGTGGTCTCCGTGGCCGGAGTCCCCGGCGCGGTCGAGCCACAACAGCGCCTCGCCGCCCGGGGACGTCGTCCACGACGACGACGTCGCCGACGACGCCCACAGGGGCTAGGCGGCGCACCGGCGGCGCACCGGCGGCCACCGCGCCGCCGACCAAACCCTAATAGAGGGTTTTTAAATTAGTTTAAATTTAAAAGCCCATATAGGGGCTTCTTTTGTTAGTTTTATTTGCCCAAAATAGGGCTATGTACTAAATTTGCCCAAAATAGGGCATATGTTCAATGAAATTTCGTTTAAATTTGCCTCTTTTTTTGTTTTCGTTTTTCTCCGGTTTATGCGATGCGTCCGCGCGTTGGGCGTAGCGCGCGACCCAAACGGACACGCGGACGCGGGGCGCTGTCCGCGTGTCCGAGCGGCGACCCAAACGGCCCAAAACGGACGGCTCAGCGCGTCCGTTTGGGTCGCGCGGTTGGAGATGCCCTAATCCCCCGGTTCATCAGATCCCGGACATTCTGGGTCAGGATTCGCTGCTGGATATGGATAATTTCTCTCGCCGGTAGTGACAGTTTGGTGTCAATGTCCATAGAGAAAAGCTGAGATAATTGCATCTGCTCAAGCAAACGGGAACAGTAGCGGAGTACAAGCAAAAGTTTCATCAGCTAGTTTACCAGATCAACCTGTATGACCCGGCAATTACCAGTGAAATGGATAAGAATAACCTAGAGGCAAAAGAAATTTGAAAAATAAACTTCGGTGAAAACAAATTCACAATTAATAAATTAATCAATACGAATTCTTTTTTTTTGAGAAATATGCTGCGTTTTATTATAAACTGGCAGAATCAGAAGCCAAACAGTCTACAATAGCCGCTGGTGGCACACCAGTCTACAATAGCCGCTGGTAGCACACCAATCCAGGTTTGACATAACTTATTAACGCAGCCTAATTTAGCTAAACAGTGCGCGACGCCATTACACACACGCCGTGCATGCCGTACTTCCGCTTGAGCGAAATCCTGGAGCATCAGCTTAACATCTTCCACAAGTGGCCCATGAAGAGATCGGTCCCTCTCCCTGCAATGCAGCTTGGACACCACCGCCACGCAGTCCGTCTCCAGCAGCACCTTCTCCAAGCCCAGTTCCTTTGCAACTTCCAAATCCCGCCGACAAACTAACAGCTCGGCTTGTTCCGGGTCGATCACAGACGGGAAAAAACGGCAAGCTCCCGCTAGGAAGACGCCATGGTGATCTCGTAGGACCACGCCGCCACCACCATGACCTGAATCCCGGTTAAACGCGCCATCAACATTGATTTTAGTCCAGCCCAGCGTAGGTGGGAGCCAGTGCTCCACACGTCCCGCCGAACGGACCGGACCAGCAGGTCGGGAGTTAGTCCACTCCTCTAATAGATAGAAAGATCTCCTGGCAGTGTAGTCGGGGTCTTCTATCTGGGCAGCCTCCCTCGCTTCATTGCGCGCAAGCCATAGCTGGTAAATTGTCAGCAGCACCAAGCAAAGCTCCCCATCATCCAGATGCCCAAACTGCTCAAGCAACCAGGCTTGGAAGATGCTGTTGAGATACAATATGAACCGGAGGTGGCTCCAGGCACTTTCCCGTTTGCTCTCTCAGCCGGTCCCAAACACAGGCAGAATGCGGGCACCTCCAGAATCTGTGCACCAACGACTCTTCACGAAGACAGACCACACATTTCACTCCTGGCTTGATGTTTCGACGTTGTAGTTCCGAGCCCACCGCCAAGCCATTTCTAGCCAGCGCCAATTATGCACCTTAACTTTCCCCGGGACCTCTGCTGACCAGAGAGCTAGCCAACCCCGATGCTCATCGCTAGACAGAGAGGAACTTGGTCTCCCCGCTCGAAGAGAGTTGAGCTGCGTTTTTAAGTGATATGCCGAGCGCACACTGAACATCCCATTCTTGGTGTAGTTCCATGCAATATAGTCATCTGTTCCGGCCCTTCCAATGGGAATTTTCAGAATATCACTGACATCAACTTCAAAAAACGTAGCTCGCAAAATTTGCTCGTTCCACCCCTGCCCGTCCACTACTAGGAAAAAGGCAATCAGTGGCGCACCACATATAGCCTTCAGTGGCGCACTAGTGGTGCGCCACTGCTATCACGCCACTGCTAACTCCTAGTAGTGGCGCACTAGGGGTGCGCCACTACTAGCTCGGATACCGGTGGCGCACTACGTGGTGCGCCATTGACGGAGTCCAGCAGGTGCGCCACTATTACTCCAAAGTGGTGCGCCACTCGTTGGTCGGTGGCGATGCGCCACCACCTGTCTAGACGAGGTGCGCCACTGCTACCGTTTTGCGTGCGCCACTGTTTCAGCGAGGTGGTGCGCCACTGCTGCGTGTGGACGTGCGCCACTGCTGTCTCCAGGACGTGCGCCACAGCTGAGGTTCCTGGTGCGCCACTGCTAGTCTCGGAGGGGATCACAGGGCAGTGCGCCACTGGATCCAGTGCAGTGCGCCACTGCTACTTAGTCGACGTGCGCCACTGATGGGCCACTAGTGCGCCACTGCTACGATTTCGATTTTTTTTTGTATCCTGGCAGGTATTTATACAGGTTGTATATCACAGTACAATAGCACAATACAGGATACATAACACATATAAACAACAGCACAACTTATCCATACATAATTCTTCACATTAGCCCCACATGATTCACAAGATTTCACATTAGAGAAGTTACGAGGTTACAATGCAAGTTACGGGGTTACAAAGTCGCAAATGAGCTAGTGGTTACACAAGATCGATCATCTAAAGTACAATCACATAGAAGAGAGCTAGAGTCACTACTAGCACCATCCCGATAATAGTGGTCTTCATCCGGTTCCTCCTCCGCTCCGTCCTCTCTCCCGCGGATAGCGTGCGTATCCGTCTTCGGCCTCCGCTCTAGTGGTGTACCCTTTGTAGCTGTTACCGCTAAAACGGTGAACCTGTCTCCGACACTCCTCCCGATCGTTGTAGACTCCGGGAACCTTGCCCTTGTACACGACATACCACGTCATATCTCGCACATATATGAACAAGCCAAAGAAACTAAGAAGTGCAAACTCAAATAAGAGACAAGTAGCTAGTATGAACTAAATGGAATGCCTCATACATTGTTGGTCCAAACAAATATTAACATTTAGGGAAGGCGTTAGTGAGGCCAGGTAGGATGCACAAGAGATTGATACTTGTGTCATCGCACCGGGCTCACTAGCGCCTCCCCAAGTGTAGTGACCACAAAATTTAACCATCGGCCAATGCAATTAAGAAGTGCAAACTCAAATAAGAGACAAGTAGCTAGTATGAATTAAATGGAATGCCTCATATTTTGTTGGTCGGAACAAATATGAACATTTAGAGAAGGCGTCAGTGAAACCAAGTAGGATGCACAAGAGATTGATATTTGTGTCATCGCACCAGGTTCACCGGCCCCTCCTCCAAGTGTATAGGTGACCAAACATTCTAATCATTGGCATTCGAAAAACCAAAGCAAATGGAATGACGATGGCCTCATACATTGTTGGTCCAAACAAATATGAACATCCCGGGATGGCGTAAGTGAGGCCAGGTAGGATGCACAAGAGATTGATACTTGTGCCATCACACCAGAGCTCACTTGCGTCACCCGAGGTGTACAGTTGACCGAACATTCTAATCATCGGCATTCCGAAAAACCAAAGCAAATGGAATGACGAGGGCCTCATACATTGTTGGTCAAAACAAATTTTAACATTCAGGGATGGCGTAAGTGAGACCAAGTCCGATGCACAAGAGATTGATATTTGTGCTATCTTACTAGGCTCACTTACGCCACCCCCAAGTGTACGGTGACCAAACATTTTAATCATCGGCATTTTGAAAATACCAAAGCAAATGGAATGACAAAAATGGAATAAGTGTCTCATACATTATTGGTCAACACAAATACTATGGTCAGAAACCATAGTTGCAGTATATACCGCAGTATACTTTGCAGAAGGGCGCCCTTTTCCCGGCCGCCGTTCCATGAACGGGTCCTTGAAGACACAACAACGCCGATCTGCCTCTCCGGCGCAGAACCACGGCAGTCCCAGCCGCCTCCCTTGCGGCCACAAGGGAGGCGGCTTGGACTGGCGTGGTTCTGCACCGGAGAGGCATGTCGGCGTTGTTGTCTCGTCAAGGACTCGTTCACGGAACGGCGGCCGGGGAAAGGGGGGCCCGTCTACAAAGTATATTGCGGCGTATAGGTGACCAAACATTCTAATCATCGGCACTAAAATGGAAGAAAGAGCCAAGTGGTATCTCAACTAGATATCATATGCCTCATACTTTGTTGGTCGAAAGAAATATTAACATTCGGGATGGGGTCAGTGAGGCCAGGTAGGATGCACAAGAGATTGATATTTGTGCCATCGCACCAGGCTCACTGGCCCCACGCCGGAGTGTACAAGTGACCAAACAATTTAATCATCGGCACTACAATGGAAGAAAGGCCAATGCAATTAAGAAGTAGCTAGTATGAACTAAATGGAATGCCTCATACATTGTTGGTCGAAACAAATATGAACATCCCGGGATGGCGTCAGTGAGGCCGAGTAGGATGCACAAGAGATTGATATTTGTGCCATCACACCAGGCTCACTGGCGTCACCCCGGAGTGTACAGTTGACCAAACATTCTAATCATCGGCATTTTGAGATACCAAAGCAAATGGAATGGCAAGGTAGGATGCACAAGAGATTGATATTTGGACATAACATCATCATACCTAACATCGTAGCTTCATACAATTTAATATAGAATTCAAACAACACGAAGCAACGAAGATAGAGTTGACAACACTCTAAGTTCTAACTATCGGTGTCCGAGCCGGATTCGCCGGTGTGGGGGTAGTGCACACGGCAGGCGGTGTCGTCGAACACCTTGACGATCATCTCGCCGTCCCCCTCGTACAGGAAGGTGAGCTGGCAGCCGGGCTCGAGGTGGAGGTCACGGGCGAACTTGTCCCACCCCGTGTGCAGGTACATCTTGCCCTGCCCGTCGAACAGGACCTCCACGGACCAGCGGCGAAGTTGCAGCCTGCCTCCCGTAGCTGCAAGTGCGCCGGCTCGACGCCGTCGACGAACTCGGTGAACTTGTCCGGTAGCCTCTTGATGCCGAGTGGGTCGTCGTCGATGCGGAGGAGGAACTCGAAGCAGCGTTCCTCATCCGAAGACGAGGAGGATGCAGGCGACGGTGACCGTGGGGCCCTTGCTGCTCCACCGCGGCGGCCCCTTCCCCGGCCCCGGGCGCCCGAGACCGCGGCCTCGACCGCCTCGCCGGCCACCGGGACCGGCCATCCTACATGTTTACATTTTTGAACCATATTACGATCCATTCCACTAACAAAATTGGGCATGACCTATGCTAATTTATGTACATATGAGTGCCCCATTTTCGCCGAAACGGAAATGAATCAACATTTCGGCGATAATGGGCAACTCTGTCGATCCCCGCACAAGAATATGTCACCATATACACCAGCTCAGCACCATGGCACATGCACAATTGTTCCTCATATACACCAGCTGAGCACCATGGCACATGCACAAGAATATGACACCATATACACCAGCAGCATCAACAGCAAGTAGCAGCAGCAACAACAGCTAGTAGCAGCTAGTAGCAGCAGCAGCTAGCAGCATGCATCAACAGCAAGCAGCAGCAAGCTAGCAGCAGCTAGTAGCAGCAGCAGCTAGCAGCATGCATCAACAGCTAGCAGCAGCAACTAGCTAGCAGCATGCATCAACAACAAGCTACCTGTCTGCAAGTGCGGCGGCGGTCCTCTGCGGCGGCGTCAGCGGTCGAGGGCGGCGCGGCGTGCTTCTCCAGCTGCTGCTCCAAGGTGCGCGTGGAGGTCAGGGCGGCGCGGCGTGCAACAACTAGTGCTGTAAACATCAAAATGAACATTGTGAGCATCAATATAGTGCCATGCTTCTTCTTCATTACTAATTCTTTTGCAGTTAAATCAGCAGTAGTATGTTGTAAGGGAAAACCATAGACTTCCCAAAATAGCAGCAGCAACAAGCAAGCACATAGGAGCAGCAACAAGCAAGCACATAGCACAGTGGATGAACCTAAGCTACTGAGGAGCAACTAGGTAGCAGCAGCAGTGGATGAACCTAAGCTACTGCCACCTAATTAACCTAAATTTCCTAAACCTAAATTTGCTACTGCCACCTAAACCTAAATTTCCTAAACCTAAATTTGCTACTGCCACCTAAACTAAATGAAACTGCTAACAAGTTAGTTTAGATTTGGCCTATTTCACTCTAAAAGGGTAGCTCTTTATTTTTTTTATGAAGGAAATGCTCACTGGTCGGTGCACATAGCCATTTATCTATATGTTTTTCCTTCAAATTAAGCCAATGCACCTAGCAGCACCTCACCTAGCAGCACCTCACCATGCTAACAAGGAACATTTTTTTTCGTAGACAGATCAACTAACAGCCTAATATGAATTTCAGTTCAGCACCTAACAGCACCTAACAGCCTATCAGCAGCAGCACCTAACAGCAGCAGCACCTAACAGCAGCATCAAGCAGCAGCACCACCAAGCAGCACCACCAAGCAGCAAGCAGCAGCAGGAGTAGCACCGGCTCGAGGGGGAGCACCGAGCAGCAGCAGAGGAGGTACCTAGCAACTAACAACCTAGCAACTAGCAAGTAGCAAGCACATAGCAACTAGCAGTAGCAAGCTAGCAAACACATATGCATCATGATACATTCATCATGATCACAAACCACTTGGCATTTTGAAGGTTTGCCAATGGGCACATAGCAACTAGCGAGTAGCAAGCTAGCAAACACATATGCATCATGATTACTGATTTTTTTTACACTTGTTACAATAACTCTCTCTCACTCTCTACATACATCATACCCAATGTACATAAATAACACACAGTAATTCATAGTAGTTTCAAAACAAAAAAGTATGTTAGTTTTTTCACAAAATTTAACCGTGATCCAATCTGGAAGAGACAAACAATTAAACAAGAGCACTGTCAAAATGCCTAACTTGTACTTACTAAAACCATCAAAATGAACACTGTTAGCATCAGCAGTTAGAACTAAATTCCACTAAGCCTACGGTCAAAATGAACACTGTTAGCATCAAAATGAACACCTATCGTCGATGCTAACACCGTTACATGATGTTTTGCTATTCGTTTTTACATTTCATTCAACACCTACAGTCCTAATCCTAACTCCATCATTCCACTAAGCCTAATTTTTCTAGGGTTAGGGTTGGGTCATGGCAGGGAGGGGCGGCCAGGGGGAAGGGGTGAAGGAGGGAAGGGGCGGCCAGGGGGAAGGGGTGTACCTCCCCGAAAAAGAAGACGGTGGGCGGAGGGAGACGCAGGGAAGAGGGAGGAGGTACCTGTCGCCGCCGGGAGGGGAGCCTCTCCGTCGCTCGATGACTGCGGTCGGGAGGGGTGGGATCTGGTCGGGCCGGGGTGGCGAGGAGAGGAGGCCGCCGTCGCTCGTGTCGCCGTCGCTCGTGGCGAGGAGGGCGTCGCTCGTGTCACCGGGGAGGTGGCGTCGGAGAGGAGGCCGCCGTCGTCGGGGGGTCGGGGAGGATCGATTGGGGAATGGGGAATGGGGATGGGGAGAAGAAGAGATGGTCGGGATGGCTAAGTCCCCGACCCCCCCCTAAGCAATGGCGCACTGCTAGGGGTGCGCCACAGTGATGCTTAGTAATGGCGCACCACTACGGGTGCGCCACTACGACTTTAGGATAGGGTCAAAAAGAATATGGCTCGTAGTGTTGACAAGATCCGCACCGTACCGCAGTGGCTAGCTATCTGTCCCCTGTTTGGTTAACCCTGGCCGGCCAGGTTCGAACCCTGGCGGCCCCAATTTTTTTTCCCTTTTTTTAAATTGATTTAATACTATAATAAATAGCATAATACACCAACATAAAAGGCATAAATAATTATAATTATGTAGAATATCCAAAAATATAAATTATATGTCTATTTTGATCGGTACAATGTGTAGATTAACAATATGACATCCATTATTCTTACAAGAAAATGATACATAATTGATCTCAAAAAAAAAATGATATATAATTATCTTTTCACAATCTTCTTGCCCTTCTTTCTCGCGGTTGAATAATTTAGCCCCGGAACTCCTAGACTTCTTCTCTTGAATGGACGGCCTTTAGGTAGGGTGGTCCTGCTTCTTCTTGTTGTGTATGGTTCTTCATCATCGTCATCGTCATCTTCCATCTTCGGATCGCCGTACTGGTCAAAGTCTAGCTCGTTGGCGGCTCCATCCATTCCGATGATGCTCCTTTTGCCTCTCCTCACGACAACACGGCTGGGCTTTTGCGGGTCGGTAATGAAGAAGCATTGGTCCACTTGGGAAGCTAGTACCCATGGCTCATATTTCGCGGTGACCTTTGCGCCCGCTGTCTTGGATTTGGCTTCGGGTATAACCATGGTGGTGAAATGCCGGTCTTCTTTTATGACGTTCTTGGCCCAACTGACACGGAACATCGGCACATTCTCTCCGGCGTAGCTCAGCTCCCAGATCTCCTCGATCTTTCCGTAGTATCTCTGCTTGACGTCACCGGTGTAGGACTCCATCGTTACCCCGGAGTTCTGATAATCACTCTTCATGTCCTTTTCCTCGGTGTAGAATGTGTAGCCGTTGATATCGTACGCCTGAAATGTCATCAGGTTGTGTTCGGCGCCCTGTGACAAGTCGAATATGAGTTTTTCTTCCGCAGAAGAATCCTCATCTGTAGGGTACATCGGCATCTTGTCCTTGAACCACCGCGTGAAGGTTGAGTTGTGCTCTTTGATTATATCTTCGTCCGTCCTCTGTTGGCCCTGATCACTGTACGTCTTTGCGATGAAGGTTTTGTGCTCTACCACCCAAGGATCGACCACGTCTATGTGTTGTAGCGCGACTAGGTTTGCTCTTTCAAAGTCGGCGATTCGACCCTTGAAGTCGACATGCATTTCGCGGCTACCGTCGCGGTGACCCCATCCAGCGAGCTTCCCGAGATGCCCGTTTACGGGCAGGCCAACGGGGTTCTCGATTTCTAGATAACTCGTGCGTAAGGAGATGCACTCTTCGGTCGGAAAGCCCTTGGCTATGCTTCCGTCCGGACGTGACCTGTTGCGAACGTACCCTTTGATGACACCATTCATCCTTTCGAACGGCATCATGCTCGTGCGGGAACATCGGCCCCAGCTTGGATGATATCCTCCACGATATGTACCAGCAGATGCACCATAACGTCGAAGAAAGCGGGCGGGAAGTACATCTCAAGCTCGCACAGTATCACCACAATCTCTTCCTCGTAGCCTTCTAAGTTGCCTCACGCCAACGGACTTCCGAGAGATGACGTCGAAAAAGTTGCATAGGCCAAAAGCGTTTCACGGACGTGCGCGTCCATGATCCCACGGATTGCAACCGGAAGTATTCGCGTCATCGGCACGTGACGGTCGTGAGACTTCATCCCGCTGAACCTCTCGCTTCGCTTTGTCTAGGTACCTGCTTATCTTCCCCGCGTAACCGTAAGGAAGTTTTACTCCTAGGAGACAGTCGAAAAACTGCTCGATCTCCTTCTGACTTAGAGTGAAGCACGCGGGGGGGGGCAGTAATATTCAATCTTTTTGGCATTTTTGCCCTTGCGACGACTTTGTGTGTCCTCCGCCTCATCATCGTCATCATCATCATCATCATCATTAGGGCGTCCCGCGTGAAGCTCCTCCCCGATCCCAATTGATTGCAAGTCGTACCTTGCTTTCGGCCCATCTTTGGTCTTCTCCGGCATGTTGAGGAGGGTACCAAGCGGACTCTCGCACACGTTCTTCGTGATGTGCATGACATCAAGGCTGTGAGGCACACGGAGGATCTTCCAAGTACGGCAAGTCCCAGAAAACAGACCTCGTCTTCCATACCTTAAGCAGCGGCTCCGGCGCCTTTCGCTTCTTTCCCGGCGGTGGGCACTCTTTCCAATTTTTCAATAGCTCGTCTATTTGCTCGCCGCTTCTCGTACGTGGCCGTCTTCGGGGTTCGTCTTGACCATCGAACAGATCCTTGCGTTTCCTCCATGCGTCGTCCTCGCGAAGCCACCTTCGATGTCCCATGAACACCGTTTTCGAGGACCCGGGATCTCTATCTAGCTGGCGGTACGTTGTGTCGTCCATGCACCTGACGCATGCATTGAATCCGTGGACCACCTGCCCCGCGACATATCCGTAACCGAGAAAGTCGTGCACCGTCGTGAGCAAGTGCGGCTCTCATAGGGAAATATTCTTCCGCGGCGGCGTCCCACGTATTGGCAGGCGTGTCCCATAGCGTGGCTAGCTCCTCTTTCAGAAGCCCCATATACAGATTGATGTCGTTCCCTGGTTGTTTCGGCCCTTCAATTAGCATACTCATTTGAATGTACTTCCTCTTCATGCACAACCAGGGGGGAGGTTGTACATCCACACAAACACGGGCCAGGTGCTATGCGTGCTGCTCGGCTGCCAAACGGATTGACTCCATCGGTGCTCGCGCCCAGCCTTATGTTCCTAGGATCGTCCCCAAATTCTCGGGTACTCGAGGTTCAACGCATTCCACCGGCTAGCATCCGAAGGGTGTCTCAACATCTTGTCCTTTTCCTTTTTGTCCGGATCATCTGCGTCATCTTCTACCTTCCTCATCTCCGCGTGCCAGCGCATTAGCTTTGCTTGCTTAGGATCCGCGAAATACCGCTGCAGACGAGGAGTGATCGGAAAGTACCACACCACCTTCCGAGGAGCTTTCTTCCCCTTCTTGTACCGACTGACGCCGCACACCGGACATATGGTACACGCCGCGTGCTCGTTCCGATAAATGATGCAATCGTTCAAGCACACATGATATTTCACATGCGGTAAATCCAGAGGACACACGATTTTCTTGGCCTCCTCGATACTAGTCGGACACGTGTTACCTTTGGGAAGACGTTCCCGCGAATGACATGTTGTCGTTGAAGGATTTGTCGGTCATTTTGTGCTTTACCTTCATCTCCAGGTGCCATGAGCGTTACTTTCAGGAGGGTATCCTCCGGCCTGCATCCTTCATACAATGGAGTAACCGCGTCTACCTCCAGTTGATCCATCTTGGCTTTCTCTCGGGCGGCAGCTCTTGCGTTACTCGTCTGCTTGAGAAGCAGCTCTTGAAGATAAGGGTCCTGCACCCAGTACATCGACGATGGTCCATCGTCTTCATCTTCATGATCTCATGATGACCTCCATCTTGATCTTCCTCATCATCAGGTCCAGGATCTCCCACATTGTGATCATGATCATCTCCGGGATCTTTTACATCCTGATCATGCCCGAGATCTTCTACATCCCGATCACCTCCTTCCTTATTTCTTGTTGAAATCCCATGGACAAATTCATAATCATCTTCGTCGCCTTCCCACCGATAGCCATCCATGAAACCACGCATGAGAAGGTGGTCCCGCACCATATCGGCTTTAGGGTCCATAAGGCTCGTCAGCTTGCATCTTCGACACGGACATCTTATCTCCTTTTGGTTATTTCTAATCATCTCGGTTGTCGCAGCTTTCAAAAACCTAGCCACAACGCCTTCGCTCATCATGCGGACCATGGTCGCCTGCGGGTATAGAGAAAATGGATATCTTAGCATACCAAAAGAAAATTTTGGCATGACCTTCCCTAAAAATAGGACATATGTATATGCGAGTATGCCCACTATTCGCCGAAACGGAAATGAATCAACGTTTCGGCAAAATATTGGCAACTCCATCGCATTTCAAATCCCTGCAAACAAACACATGCAACACATGTGTGGATCGGAGCCTTTGCATATACAACACATGTGGAGGCTTCGCATACAACAACACACATGCACGTGATCGCGACAAGCTTTTCGCGCATGCGCACAACACATGAGCTTCGCATAACATATGTGCACACACACGTGTGTGTGCAAGACGATCGGAACCGGTCACACACAAAGCATAAAACCAACAAAGTTACCGATACGGCGAGACCTAGAGTGTTGGATGAGGTAAAAAGTTGAGATTGAGTAGGTATTGAGCTAAGAAAGCTTCACCATTACTTACCTATGAAGAAAATTAAGTTTACCAACTTAATTTTGGTGAATGAAGAGGTGAAAATGAGGTGGGAAGGAGGGGCAACACGACCGGATCCAGATTTGGTGGGAGGTGGTGGTGCAAGAGTGTTTGGGGAAAGTGGGTGGCACATGTGAGTGGAGGGTGAAAAGCAGGAAATGGTCCCGGAGTTAGCGGTGGCGCACCACATAGCCGTGCGCCACTCGCTAGGGTAACATAGCAATGGCGCACTGCTATGTGGTGCGCCACTGCTACGCCTCTCATCTCTAAAGGGGCTCTGGCCAACCCCTAGCAGTGGCGCACCTAATGACATGCGCCATAGGTAACCTATGTAGCAGTGGCGCACCACCGAAGTGCGCCATTGCTAAGCCTATCATCTCTAAACGGGCTCTGGACACCTCCTAGCAGTGGCGCACCTCACCAACGTGCGCCATAGGTAAGAAATGTAGCAGTGGCGCACCCCGGAGACGTGCGCCACTACTAGGTTGGGGGAGGAGCTGGCCTCCTGTCACCACTTACTTATGGCGCACCATAGTCAAGGTGCGCCACTACTACTTTTGTAACAGTGGCCCACCGTTTTGTGGTGCGCCACTGCTAAGTAGTAGTGGCGCACGGCAGCCATGGTGCGCCACTGATGGCAGTCTTACGGCTAGGCCTTTTCCTAGTAGTGGTCTGGTAGCAAAAGTTCCTCCACTGTCTGAACATTAGCATCTGGAAGGTGTCCCAGTGGACGTTGAGTGCTTGATCTTGGGATCCAGTTGTCATCCCACACAGAGATATTCCTTCCGTTTCCTACCCTCCAGATAAGACCTTCTTTCAACAATTCTCTTCCATGCATGATACTCTTCCACGTGTATGAAGCACTCTTGGGGCAATTCGCTTTCAGAAAACTGCTCTTTGGGAAGTATCTCGCCTGGAGAACCCTGGCACATAGGGAGCTCGGGTTTGTCACCAACCTCCAGGCCTGTTTTGCAAGCAGAGCTTGGTTAAAATCAACGTAGTTTCTGAACCCCATCCCGCCTTTGCTCTTTGCCACACACATTTTATCCCAGCCCACCCAGTGTACTTTTCGTTGCCCATCAGATCCTCCCCACCAGAATCGAGAGTCAATAGATTTGAGTTTTTCACACATGGACTTGGAAAGTTGGAAGCAACCCATTGGATATGTAGCAACTGACTGCAGTACCGATTTCACCAAGATTTCCTTCCCTTTCTTTGACAAGCCCTGACCCTTCCAACTACCAACCTGTGTCGGAAGTCCCAGGTACTTTTCAGATAACGCTTCATAAGAAATACCAATTGCATTTTTCAACTCTTCCTTGACTTCATCTGAGCATCCCTTCCCAAAGAAGATAGAAGATTTCTGCAAGTTCACACGCTGCCCAGAACAAGTCTCATACTTCTGAAGCACACTCTTCAGGGCTGACATATTCGCTGAATTTGCCTCCAAGAAAACAACACTGTCGTCCGCGAAAAGCAAATGAGTGATGTTAGGCCCCAATGACCCAAAGCCCACACCAGCCAGGAGCCGCTCCTGTTGTGTCTGTCGGAGGAGAGCTGAGAAACCCTCAACACAGAAAAGAAATAAATAAGGTGACAACGGGTCCCCCTGCCATAGGCCCCTCGTGGGAGTGAAAGCATCCGAGACACCACCATTTAGCTTGATGGAGAAAGACACCGAACTAACACATCGCATGATCATACTGACCCAACTCGGTGCAAAACCCATTTTCAACATCATCTGTTCCAGGAAAACCCACTCAACTCTGTCGTAGGCCTTCATCATATCGAGTTTCACCGCACACAATGGCTTCTTCCTCCTCCTCTTCCTGATAGCATGCAGACACTCATACGCAATAAACACATTGTCAGTGATAAGCCGACCTGGGACAAAAGCACTCTATTCCTCGGAGATCAAAATTGGGAGGATTTTCTTCAGTCTATTAGCCTGTGCCTTCGCCGCAATCTTGTACAAGACATTACATAAACTGATCGGCCGAAACTGGGTGAGGAGCTCAGGATTATTAACCTTCGGGATCAGCACTAGGATAGTCGCATTGAAATCATCCGGGCATTCTTTTCCCTCCACGAAATCCTGAACCGCGCGGCAAACATAGCTCTTCAAAAACTACCAGTGTCGCTGGTAGAAGAGCGCCGGCAGCCCATCTGGGCCGGGGGCCTTTGTCGGGCCCATTTGAAATAAGGCCTCTTCAATCTCGGTATTGGACAGCGGCACCGTGAGAGACCCGTTCATTTCAATTGTGACAAAACTCTGAATAAGATTCAACACCTCGTCACTGTTTGTCGATCCTTCGGACGAGTACAGGTTATTGTAAAAGGCCAGTGCCATTTGTCGCATGCCCTCATCAGTTTTGCACAGCGAGCCATCACTCTTCCGAAGGAATCTGACAGTATTCTTACGTCTCCGGTGAGACGCCCTGTTCTGGAAGAACTTTGTATTACGATCACCAGCCTGCAGCCAGTCCCGGCGTGATCTCTGTCTAAACATAATCTCTTCCTTCTCAAATAAATCATGCATTTTATGCTCAATTTCCAGGACCTCCTGTGAGGTGCCAGATGATCTAGCTGCAGTACGAGCCGCATCGAGTTTAGCTCGCAGTCTTTTCATTTCAGCCCGAACTGACCCAAAAGTCTCATAGCTCCACCTTTGCATATCACGAGTGACCCCCAAGAGCCTTGACTATAGCCCACACAGACCTTGCTCATTTGCTTCCCCTTTTGCCCACGCCTCCTGGATCATCTCCTCATAGTTATCATGCTTTAGCCACATCTCTTCAAATTTAAAACCCCTGAAGCAGGGAGGTAAGCGCTTCTTGGGTTCAGTCAGTACTCTAATCAATAGAGCCATGTGGTCAGATTCTTCAGTAGCTATATACTCCACTTCAGTAATTGGAAACAGTGATAGGAAGGGCGCAGTCGCCGTTCCTCGATCGAGCCTAACCTGGATATTTTCCGCACCAGCTCTTCTATTGTTCCAAGTAAATTCATACCCCTTGTACCCCAGATCAGCAAGCCCGCAGTCCAACAGACAATCACGAAATGCTGACATTTGATGTTCATTGCGCGGGTTGCCTCCTAACTGCTCCTCTCCCTTGATGATCTCGTTAAAGTCACCAGCACACAGCCAAGGCAAATCATCCTGGGAGTTAAGGTATCTCATCGCCTCCCATGTTTTACTCCTCAGCTCGGCCCGGGGTTCGCCATACATTCCTGTAAATCTCCAGTGCTTCCCCTCGAATTTAATTTCCGCATCAATGTAATATTGGCACCATGGCCGCACTGAGACATCCACTCCGTCCCGCCACCATAGAGCAAGACCACCGCTTCTTCCCATACAGTTTACCGCCACACCATTTCTGAAACCTAGCCTCCACCGTATTTTCTCCATCGCCTTCGCTGATTTTTTTGTTTCACTTAAGAACACCACCGCTGGGTTGTAAGACCTGCATAGGTCCCGTAGTTCGCCTACCACCGCGTCCAACCCCAGGCCACGGCAGTTAAGGCTTAGGAGATTCATTGCTCTCGGCGGCCCCGAGACTCGGGGACCACCGCTGCGTTTGTCATTATGTTGAAAACTGAAGCTCCCTGTTCTCCTTCCTTGGCCCCCACTGGATCCTCTAGTCTGTTGAAAACTGAGTTTGATCGCTGCCCATCATACTCACCTGAAGGTTCCTCAATCCTGTAAAAAATGGAAGCTGTACGTTGTCGTTTTCCAGCACTCTCGGTGGTACTGTCATCCACCACCTGCACTGGTACTGGTTGCCAGACTAGCTTGGGGCCTCTCTTCCTGGGCAAAGAGCTTATAGGAACCTGGGCGGAGCCAGGCTTGTTGACATCAGTGGCTGGCCTCGGTCGTCTAGTAAAAGTTCCTTGCCTAGCATTCTTCGGGGCCGTCCCCACATGAACTTTACCAGTATGCTGCACATCCGCCCTCGCCCGGTGGCGCTTCTCTGGGCTCGTTACATCTGTTGCTTCGTAGCTCGACTCCTTACCGCCAGTGCGGGAGGAGCCAGAGTAGACCTCATCCCTCATCAGGTTCCGCCGCGGTGGCAGGTCTCTAATTGACACCCCACCACCATAACGGGAGTCAGAACCCGTCGAGTAGCTCCCATAACTTCCTGAAGAAAAGGACGACCTGGCCGGCGCAGGAGGTTTAGGGTTCCTCCTAGGTGAAGCTCTGAGCCATTCACCCCACTGTTTCATCTCTTCCCTTTCCGCAGGACAGGTACCCTCCGGGTGCACAATGTGCCTACAATCGAAGCAAAAATGAGGGATCTTTTCGTACTTCAAGTCAAACCAGGTGCCCTCCACATCCTCCTGGTTCTCTCTCAGACTGACACCTCGGAGAATAGGCTGATCAACTCTGATCTCCACATGGATTCTAAGTTCCTTTCCCCAGGCTATACCATCCTTGTCCACATCCACTGAGATATATTTCCCAACCCAGTTCCCAATGAGCTTGCCATAGACTCTGTTCATCATATCCATGGGAAGGTCAAGCACACAGATCCAAACTTCCATAGTATCAAACACCATGTCAGATGGGCGCACTGATCCGGCATAATTCTTCAGCAAGACAGCGCTAAAATCAAACTGCCACAGACCATTATTCATAGCATGATACCAATCACCTTCAGATGAAAATCTTACCACAAATCTGTTATCACCTATGTCCCGGAACTGCGCAGGCCGGTGAAGACCCCACGCCCTCTCCATCGCTCTCTCTAGAGCTCCGATCACCAACTTCCTTGGGGAACAGACCTTGCCAACCGCCGCCCATCTAGGGCGCGGCGCCATGGAGGCATTCACGTCACCAACAACCAGGCACGTGGCCTCCTTCTCCGTCAGCAGCAGATCACCCAGTTTTGCTGACAATCCCGCAGCCAGGTCGTCACCAGATCCCTTCGCAGGAGAACGCGATGGTGTTGTTATTTTGTGATCCAAATTCATATACTAAAGGGAGGCTAACTTCTGACGAGCGGAGCGAGGCCAGTCGCCGGATCGTTGCCACCGTCTATATATATTCCCTGTAAGCCGCTGCTAGGGTTTCATCGCATCATTATACACCCACGGCGTTTCTAAACACCACCGAAATAGTGAAGTTTTGCTGGCTGGCGCCCGTGGTTTTTCCCTTGTGTGTTGCAAGGGTTTTCCACGTTAAAATCTCGTGTCCCCTGCAGGTGTTTTACTTTTCGTTCTTCGTTTATTGTGCATCTCGATTATAACAAGTGGTATCGAGCCCGTGTTCTTTGGATCTAGGGTTTACAAGATGTCATCACCGAAGTTCGATCTACCGCAGCTGGACTACACCACGAGATTTGCTTTGTGGCAAGTGAAGATGAGGGCGATTCTCGCCCAATCTTCAGATCCGGATGAAGCGATCGATGCTTTCGGCGAGAAAGCGAAGGATACCTGGACCGATGCGGAGAAGCGGAAAGACCGTAAGGCTTTATCGTTGATTCAACTCCATTTGTCCAATAATATTCTGCAGGAAGTGCTGCAGGAGAAAACCACCGCCGAGTTATGGGTCAAACTAGAGGAGATCTGTTTGTCCAAGGATCTCACGGGCAGATTGCACGTGAAGATGAAGCTGTTCTCGCATAAGTTGCAAGAGGGAGGTTCGGTAATGAATCACTTATCTTCCTGGAAAGAGATTGTTTCTGATTTGCGGTCTATAGAAGTTAAGTATGAGGATGAGGATTTAGGTCTTCTTCTTTTATGCTCGCTGCCTAATTCTTTCGGTAATTTTCGTGACACCATATTATTGAGCCGCGACAAACTAACTCTCGCGGAAGTTTATGATGCTCTCCAACAAAAGGAGAAAATGAAATCTATGGTGCAGGCTGAAAGTTCGTCCTCCAAGGCGGAGGCATTAGAGGTCCGTGGCAGGCCTGAGCAGCGAGATAACTACTACCACAGCAACAAAGATAAGAGCAAGGGCGACAGAGGTCGCTCAAAGTCCAAAGGACGTGACAAGTTCTGCAGGTATTGTAAGAAATCTAACCACAATATTGATGATTGTTGGAAGCTGCAGAACAAGGAGAAAAGGAACGGAACTTACCAACCGAAAAATAATGATGGTAATGGTAAGGCTGCCGTTGTCACCGGTAAGGGTGAGGCTGCTGTTGTTGCTTGGTAGTGATAGTTCGATGGAGATTGCTTAGCTGTCTTGGCTGCATGTGTTTCACGTGATGATGAATGGATTCTTGATACTTGCATGTTCGTTTCATATTTTCTGTAACAAAGATTGGTTCGAGTTCTTATGAGTCCGTGCGAGTGGAGATTTTGTGCGTGTGGGGAATGAAAACCAGTGCAGCATTGTTGGCATTGGTTCTGTTCAGATCAAGACCCATGATGGGATGACACGCAAGTTGACAGGAGTGAAACACATACCCTCCATGGCGAGAAATTTGATCTCTTTGAGTACCCTTGACTGTGACAGGTACAAGTACAAAGGTGGGAACAAACTTTTGAAGGTATCATCAGGTTCTCTCATTATTATGATTGGTGATATGAATTCTGCGAAATTATATGTCTTTAGAGGTAGCACTTTGCCTGGTATGGCTGCTGCTGTTAGTTCTGCTGAAACTAGTAAGACTAACCTTTGGCATAAGCGTCTTGGACATATGAGTGAGCTTGGCATGGCAGAATTGGCAAAGAGAGAGCTAATTGATGGCTGCGATTTAGGTAATCTTGAGTTCTGTGAGCACTGCATCTTTGGTAAGCATAAAAGAGTAAAATTTAATACTTCCGTTCATACCACCAAAGGCATTTTAGATTATGTACACGCTGATGTTTGGGGTCCGTCCCATAGAACTTCTAATGGTGGTGCTAATTACATGCTTACTATTATTGATGATTACTCAAGGAAAGTGTGACCATATTTCCTGAAACATAAATCTGATGTTTTTAATGCTTTTAAGAAGTGGAAAGTTATGGTAGAAACCCAAACTGAAAAGAAGGTTAAGATACTCCGTACTGACAATGGTATGGAATTTTGTTCAAATGAATTTGATGAGTTTTGCAGCAATGATGGGATGGTAAGACATCATACCATTCCGTACACCCCTCAACGAGAATGGCGTGGCTGAACGGATGAACATGACCATTATTTCGAGGGCTCGCTGCATGTTGTCTAATGCAAAGATGCATAGAAGTTTTGGGCTGAAGCAGCCTCCACCGCATGTTATCTCATCAACGAGTCACCTTCGTTCCACTTGATAAGAAAACTCCAATTGAGGTATGGTCCGGTTCGCCTGCTTGATTATTCAGATTTGAGAGTTTTTGGTTGCATCGCTTACGCTCATGTTGATAATGGAAAGTTGGAGCCAAGGGCTGTTAAGTGCATCTTCCTTGGTTATGGTTCAGGAGTTAAGGCATATAGATTATGGAATCCTAAAACTAAGAAAATTGTGTTGAGCAGGAATGTTGTTTTTAATGAGGCGGTTATGTTTAATGATAGTCCGTCTACTGATATTTCTGATGCTATTGATTCTCCTGATGTTTCTGATGATGAGCAGCACAGAATTGGCGTGCAGGTGGAGCACGCAAAGGAGAATGAAAATGTGGTTCCTGAAACCAACAATGATGACAATGATGTTCCACCTTCACCACCTTTTGTTCAGCGACAAGGACGGTCTATTGCTGCTGACCGCCCTAAGAGAAATATTACACCTCCTACCCGATTAATTCAAGAATGTGATATTGTTAATTATGCTTTGAGTTGTGCTGAACAGGTGGAGCATGATATTGAACCAGCTACATATACTGAAGCCATTGCTTCGGTTGATAAAGAGAAGTGGGTAGGTGCGATGCAAGAAGAGATGCAATCGCTTGAGAAGAATGACACATGGGATGTTGTGCACTTGCCTAAACAAAAGAAGGCTGTCCGCTGCAAGTGGATATTTAAAAGAAAGGAAGGTTTGTCTCCTAATGAGCCTCCACGGTTTAAGGCAAGGTTAGTAGCAAAAGGTTTCAGTCAAATTCCAGGTGTTGATTATAATGATGTATTCTCCCCGGTTGTGAAGCATAGTTCTATCCGTGCTTTCTTTGGTATTGTTGCTATGCATGATCTTGAGCTTGAGCAGCTTGATGTAAAGACTGCTTTTCTGCATGGTGAGTTGGAGGAGGAGATATATATGGACCAACCTGAAGGTTATGTTGTGCCTGGTAAGGAGGATCTTGTTTGCAAATTAAAGAGGTCCCTTTATGGTCTGAAACAGTCACCACGACAGTGGTATAAAAGGTTTGATTCATTTATGCTTACACATGGTTTTGAGAGATCTCAGTATGATAGTTGTGTGTATATCAAGTTTGTTAATGGATCACCTATTTATTTGCTGCTATATGTTGATGATATGTTGATTGCTGCCAAGAGCATGAAAGAGATCACTATCTTAAAGAGTCAATTAAGTAGTGAGTTTGAGATGAAGGATCTTGGTCCTGCTAAGAAAATACTAGGCATGGAAATTAAAAGGGACAGAAAGTCTAGTTTGTTGTTTCTTAGTCAGGAAAAGTACATTGAGAAAGTTCTTCATCGTTTTAATATGCATGATGCAAAGTCGGTTACTACTCCTATTGCTTCTCATTTCAAGTTGTCGGCTTTGCAATGTCCTAGCTCGAAGATGATATTGAGTACATGTCTCGAGTTCCCTATTCTAGTGTTGTTGGTTCCTTGATGTATGCCATGGTTTGTTCACGTCCTGATCTATCATATGCTATGAGTTTGGTCAGTCGATACATGGCTAATCCTGGTAAAGAACATTGGAAAGCTGTTCAGTGGATTTTCAGGTACCTTCGCGGCACATCAAAAGCTTGCTTGAGGTTTGATAGAATTGGTGAGGGGCTCGCCGGATATGTGGATTCAAATTATGCTGGCGATTTGGATAAGAGAAGGTCCCTCACAGGTTATGTGTTTACTGTTGGTGGATGTGCTGTTAGCTGGAAGGCTACTTTGCGGGATGCTCGTTGCACAATCTACTACTGAGGCTGAGTACATGGCTATTGCTGAGGCAGGTAAAGAAGCTGTTTGGCTGAAAGGTTTATATGCTGAGCTTTGTGGAGATAATTCTTGCATTAAGTTGTTCAGTGACAGTCAAAGTGCTATTTATGTTACTAAAGATCAAATGTTCCATGAGAGGACAAAGCACATTGATATTAAGTACCACGCAATCAGAGATGTGGTTGCAAAAGGTAAAGTGAAGGTATGCAAAATTAGTACTCATGATAATCCTGCTGATATGATGACTAAGCCTGTCCCTGTGTCCAAGTTTGAGCTTTGCTCAAGCTTGGTTGGTATAACTGTTTAGCCCAAGTGGCTATTGGCGCCAGCAAGTGTTTTCTTTTGTTGATTCAGGTGATTGTTGAAGTTCATGCTACAAGGAATTTGTCTCAAGGTGGAGTTTGTTATTTTGTGATCCAAATTCATATACTAAAGGGAGGCTAACTTCTGACGAGCGGAGCGAGGCCCGTCGCCGGATCGTTGCCACCGTCTATATATATTCCCTGTAAGCCGCCGCTAGGGTTTCATCGCATCATTATACACCCACGGCGTTTGTAAACACCACCGAAATAGTGAAGTTTTGCTGGCTGGCGCCCGTGGTTTTTCCCTTGTGTGTTGCAAGGGTTTTCCACGTTAAAATCTCGTGTCCCCTGCAGTGTTTTACTTTTCGTTCTTCGTTTATTGTGCATCTCGATTATAACAAGTCCTATATGGACCACTCCCTCTCGTCGCCGCATGGGGTGATGAAGACATTGCGAAAACACAGCTTCCTCCGAGAACCGCAGCCGGAGAGGCCCTACACCTTGCCGCACGGAGCAGACCTTGCCGTCAAGATCTGATCCGCCGTCGAGAACACCACCCTCAAGGAGAAACCACAGCCCAAACACGATCGCCCCTTGATCGCCTCCAGAGTAACTTCCTCCTATTTTGGTGGACCCACAAAGGAAAGGGTTTTCTTTAGACGGTTGATCCAAGTCTTCTAATCAATACGAATTCAATAGTCACAAAATGACGTAGTCTTTTCATTCGTATAAACATCCATATTAAAGGTATTGTAATAATCCCTTAAAACAATTATTGGATCACACAGTCATCTATATAACAATAAAAGTATAATTTCATTCATTCATATGAAAGTACAAATACAACTTTCAAGCTACAAGCTTCTCCCGCCTGTGATACATGAAGACATGATGCTACAACCAGGGAAAACATGTACTTCTAACTCAATCATACATTTCTATTTCTATTTCACATTGCTACCAATTTCCTTGCGAGAACATTGCTACCTTAACGTACAGTTAACTATCGAGCATGCCAACGAGGGCCACCACATATCTATTTCCACATTCAACTCACATATGCACAAAAGTTAGCAAGATGTATACCGAGGCAGTACGAAAAAATAAGTGAAACCAAATGACCACTTCATCTAACTTCAATAAAGGGGAGCCAATACATACGTGCATACATTGCAAGCATATTTGGATGTGATCATCCGTTCTTCACAGTTGAATACATCAAAAATGCAAAACAACATGTCACGAACCACTCTTTAAAATTATCATTGCACTAAAGAAAGCTATATCATGTAATGAACCTTTAATTACCTTTCACATCATGAAATACACTGTTTCACGTGAAAAGAATGACAAAGCTCTCTAAGTTACCACTAAAAAGAATTCTGCCGCAACGCGTGGGGTATTATCTAGATCACCAAGTGGACGAGCCAGGAGGAACCATGACCGATGCTGCCCAACACGGAGGCTGAGCGTTCAAGGTCCCAATCAAGAATTGTGATTGCGCATGTGCAAGGCCATTGTTGCTTCATCCCATGTGCTCGCATTTGCTAATGGCGGCTCGTAAGCGACATGTGGAGTATAATGACTGCGTGATCGTTCATAACATGGTTATCGAGAGTGAGCACGATGATCTGGAGGCCGTAGATATGATCTTTGAGAGTCAGGGGCCTCTTGTTGAAGATGATCACGAGGTGGCGGACGAGTTTGGAGCTTTTATCGCCATGCATCAAGCAATTCGTGATGAGCAAGTTCATCTCCAACTTCACGATGATCTAATGGAGCATTTATGGGCGAGGAATGGAAATGCCGCTTGATGTGTCTCTTGCACAATGAATTGCTTAATTTTATTTGATTCACTTATTGTAATAAACTATTTAATTTTGTGTGCAAGCTACTGAATTTATTTGCATCTAATTACTTATAATAATAAAAAAATATTTGTTTTGAATTATGCAATTTAGACACAAAAATATTTAGGGGCTCTATTAGAGAGGCGCTGGTACGAACGGTCACACCCCAAAAGGCTTCACTTCAGTCGGCGTCCCCTCAAATGGCCCTTCTCTTATTCCAACCTTGTCGCATACCTCCTTGCGGCAGCTAGCGAGTGCCTAAGCGATCAACAAACATTATACATTAGAACTACTAGCAAGAAAGCATTGGTCTGGCGGCACGCCGCTCCCATAGGTGAAGAATAAAAGATGGCAACGCCACTAATGGTTCATGGCTCACATGAGTGAAGCTAGGTTATCTCAAGTTGAGTTTAACAAAATAAAGATGTGGTTTGGCATTAAAGCTAATGTATGATACACAAGAAAATCTGGTTCACAGCACGGCACGCCGTTGTGGTGATATCAATTGTGTAAAAAGACATGTAGCATCAATTTTGTGTAAAAGGCGAAATAAGCTGTAAATATTTTTCTCTTTTTTCCCAGGCACCCCAAGCAGTGTATTGAGAAATAACAATGGTTGTTTCAAAAAAAGAGAAATAACAGTGGTGGTTAAGGACTACTTTTTGCATTATAGTTATAGTAGAGAATGCACGAGTTTTGAATTCAAACTAGAGCATCGATTCTAACCGTTGATCTCCTACATCTAACGGACGAAACTGAAGGGATTCGCTTGCACAGTACATCATAGCTGCATCTACGTCATTCTAGAACCATCTCTTCTGTTTCTCAAAAAAAAAAAAAAACCATCTCTTCTCGCGACGAGGTGCGAGCTATCCTCACATGGCCGGGGACGGGGCCTGACATCGAGCTCGGGTCGCCACGGAGGTCGATGAGGTCGGGGACGGGCCCGTAGAAGCGCTACCGGTGCAACAGAGTCCACGCGACAGGGGGGCACACCTGCGAAGAACGAATCGGAGGCGTGAACTGAAGAGGCCATGTCGCGTAAGTGAGGACATCGCGCGCGAGGGTTAGGGGAGGAGGCGGACTAGCGGCGGCGGCCGGAGGAGCCTGCGCTCGAGGAAGGCGAGCCCGGACGCCCCGGAGCTGGAGTCTGGAGGCGGGTGCACTGCGCCACGCGCGTGTGCTCTCGGAGAGAGGCGGCGACGAGCGGGAGGAGATGATGGAGCTGGAGGGGGGCAACATGGTGGAGGTCCAGGTCGCCGTCAATGGCCGGAACTAGAGGAACTGCATGGCTACGGACGGGCCTGCGATCTATTGTGTGAGGAAGGGGACACAGGGGCGTTGGGCTAGATCTCCGCAAGACGGACCTTGGACCGTCCCCAACCCCCGCTACAGTACGGTTGGCGATTTTCTGGGCGAACCCTCTCGAACCACCTTGCCGCCGCGTGATCCGGTCGATCCTCCGCCTCCGCCGGCCGCTTCGGCGGCGGGAGGTTGGGGTATCGCCGGATCCCGGTGTGTATATAGCGTAGGTTCCAGTAGGTGGGCTGCCGGCGGCGCGGAGGAGACGGTGGCGCGGTCGGTGTGGCCTTTTGTGGGGGCGGACGTCTTCTCCGTCGGCGATGCTATGCGGGGCGTGGCCGCGGATCTGCCTCTTCCTGGTGCTCGCGGCTCGGTGGAGCTGTGGGGTGCCTCTTCCCCGTCCCGGAGGTCGTGGAGCGGCGGCTCCGGTGTGAAGCTTTTGAAGGAGATGGTGATTGCGATCCAGATCGAAGACGATGGCGACGAGGCGAGGTGGAGGCTCTTTCGAGCCGAGGTCCGTGACTTCCCGTCCGCCTGGGGTCTCCGTCCGTGTCCAAGGCTACTGTGGAGGAGCGGCGGCGGCGCGCCGCGGTATGTCTCCATCGTCGACGGCGTCTTCAAGATCCTGCAGGACTTGGGTGTAATTTTTTTGTTTTTCAAGGACTGTTCTGTATGATCTCTGGTTCTATATCACTTGATCTTTCTCGCAAAAAAAAAAAAAAACAGGGGCGTTGGGCTCAGGCCTCTGCTCACGTGAGATGGGAGCAGACAACAGAGAGATGAGCAGGAGGGGCCTGATCGCGATGAATAGATAGGAGCTGAGGGTGTGGCTGTAAGATCGCCAGGGACAGCGGGTTGGAGGAGCTAGGGTTTGCTCGGGTGGGCTAAGTGGGCTGCTGGCTCGGCTTTTCGCCTGGCCGATTGGGTTTCTCTTTCCTCTCAAAACCTTTTATTTTTATTCGAGAAACCATTTTGTAATTTTAAAACGGAACGGACCAGAAAATAATGTTTGGGGTTTAATTTAAAATAAGAAAAGAGGGGATGGCTTTATTATATCACCAGGGTATATTTTTCCAAACAAAAATAGTGTTTTTGTATAAAATAATTTGGTGGTCGAAAATAAGCAAGGAAAATATGCGTGATGACATTACACTGACGCGAAAAGCAAAACTTATTGGAATATTTTTCAGGACGTTGCATGGACACTTAATTAATTTATTGCCAAAAAAATTAAGCCTATTGTGGACACGAATACACCTCATTTTCCTTCTTTCGAGCTATTTTAATAAGAGGAGAGCTCACTTGATTCTTTTTTCCCGGTGTGTTCCTTAATCATACATGGAATTTGTGGTTGAGCTTATATAATCATGTTCTGGTTGGAATATTTCATCTTCGTTAAACTCTCTCAAGACGAGTTCGCGGAATATAATAACCATTTACCTGTCCCATTGTTATCAAAACTTTCTTTTTGAACCATCAAAACGTATGTTTCCTTGTGAACCGTAACTTATAAACTTATAGTATATGTCTTAAGGATGTCTCCAATGTAGAAATAAGGTTGGTCGAAATAATCATTTTTGACTTAGAAAAACTAATATGCCTTATAAAATGAAACAAACGGAGTATTTTTAAAAGGACCATATGTATTTACTTATTACGTTTTGTTTTATAAGTTGTATACTCTTCTACTTATATATGCTGCACCGTGCAAAGCACGTGCTACTCACTAGTTTACTTTAATACTTCGGTGCAGAGCAAGAATACAACACTAGTACAGCACAATTATTGGGCTTTATATGAGTGAACACACACATATTGGGATTTATTTTAAGTGACCACATTCGCATCGCCGCATTATCATGCAGTTGACGCACACACAGTTGCATACGCATCACATTCACACGACTCACGTAATAATTCCTCAAAGAAAAAAACGAAATTCCTCAAAGAAAAAATCTGCCTTCTAGCAAAATCCCCAGAATAGGCGCTGCCCGTCGAGGTAGCCAGCCATTCTCCGATGCTCTCCTCAATCCTTCTGACCCCCTCGAATCCGCTCTTCCTCGCGCCGTTCGCGATGAACCCTTGCAACCAACCGGCCGCCATATCCATGGCCGGCGGTTTGTCGACCAGCCCTTGCCGACCCCCCTATCGCCATAGATGCTGCAAGCGTGGCTATGTCTATCTGACCGGAATCCGATGAGTAGCTTTGGGGAAACTGCTCTGCGGCCTACAGAAGAGTTCAGATTTTTCCTACTATATGATTTGCCATTCCCTTTCATAATTTGTCCTTGTTATACATCAGTTACGAGTTCACTTTTCAGCTGTTGTTTGCCCACTGAACTGCAAGTCTGCAACTGGCTAGTGCTAACTGAATCAATGTATTATAGTCGTGCAGTTGTCTTACTGAAGCCTACGGAACTGTTCAGATTTTATTACGGAGTATATAATTTGTCATTCCCTTCTACAATCGGTCCTTTGTATACATCAGTTAGTTACTATGTGTTAACTTTTCAGCTGTTGTTTGCCCATTGTACTGCAAGTATGCAACTACTAATTGCTAACTTAATCGATGTATTGCAACTATGCAGCTGTCTGGAAGGGAAACGCTTCGCTCGCTCGCCCCCCCGCGGGCGACGGGCGAATCCCTAGCCCCTCCCTCTCGCAGCTCCCTCCCCCTGCTCTCTCCACCGCCGCCGTCGGCGTGGGCCGCCGGGCGTTGTCCGCGCGGTGCCGGCGGCGGCGGGGCTGCCATTACCCGTCGCACGGAGGGGGGCGCGGGCGGCTCCTTGATGGCGGCGGTGCGATTCGGCCGGCGGCGGTCGACCTGGCGGCGTGATTTCCGCAGGTTGGCTGGGAGACGACGCGGCGGCGCTGCCGTTGGCAGCGGGGCGGCGGGGTTGGCCGGGCGGCTGGTGGCGCGCGCCCTGCCCAGATCTGGGCCCATCTGGGCCCGATCTGGGTTGGGGCGGGCCTCTGGCCCCTAGCTCGACGCCGGTTCCCCTAGTAGCAGAGAAGGGGTGGTGGCACTGGTTGGCGACGGCGGCGCACAACCGGCCAGTTGCAGCGTGGCGGCGAGAACTTTGTCGGGCCAGTTTGGGCCTGGCTTGGTATTGCTGCTACGTCCGGTCGACTACCGCCAGTTTGGGCGGTGGAGGTTGTTCCCTCCCGCGTGGTTGTGCTGCTGCTATCCCCGACCTTGCGCCCGCCTTGTCTGCTTCTAGGCCTCGTGTTGGCGACTTTTGAGCGACGGCGAGGATGACTTCAAGACCGTGGTGGCGTACGTTGGTTGACGGCAGGTGGGGTGGAGCAGTTCGGATTGTTCGGGGTGGTGGCGGTATGGGTCGGGAGAAATCCCTGTCGGCTTGTCCGACAGCGACGCGGCGACGCTCGTGGGTGCCGCCATTCCTTCCTCGAAGGGTGTCGCGTGTATCTTTGCCCCATCACCCCCGCGTACCGGGGAAACCCTAGGACTTGTCCAGGCAGCAGCCGGCGTAGTCGTCGTTTTCCTTGTTGAAGGTGTTGCTTTGTATGCGGCGATTCGGATTGCGAGGAGCGTGGTGGTACTTTTCCGGAGGGCGCAGCGGTTGCGAGTTGTCTTCATGTTCGTCGTTCAGCCGTAGTCGGCATTTATTTCTCTTATCTTTCTTTGTGTTTTTTTTTGTTTGGGCTTGGTTGTGCTGCGGTCCGAGCAAACTTGTTGTATCTTGGTTGCTATATTAATATAGCGGGGCGAAAGCCTGTTTCGAGGAACTATGCAGCTGTCTGGCTGAAGCAATTCGCTCCGATTATTGTTGTCTGACGGAGGAGAGCGGATTGGAGCACTGTTGTCCATCGGAGGGGTTAATAAGGAGACGGGGGGGGGCGGGGGGGGGGGGGGCATTGGCAGCTACCGGCAGCATCAACACTCCGTCAAGGAAGGGTCGGAGGGCATCAGAAGCCATCAGAGGGGGGAATTGCTGCCCTTTTCTCCAGTTGCAGCCGCCAGAGGTTCCCCTCCCTTGGATGGATGGTGGATAAAGGGCGCAAGGCGCTCTTGTCAAGTCACTGATCCCAGTCCATGGGTATCACCACTTATCCACCAGAGTACACCAACATCGACTACCTCCGGCAAACCCCATCAAACCCCAAGGGTAAACCAATATGATTCGCTCATTCTTCTGATCTTCAGAGGATCCTGGAAACTTGGTTGTGTGGCTTCCTCTGTCGCGAAGTTTGACTTGCAACATTTTCATACGATGTAACTGACTTGACGAAGCAGAGCAGATGAGGATTGTGCAAAGAAGGGTATCTAGTTGCAGACGGAGTATTAACCAAGTGCTGAGGAGCCTCTGCGTGTGGCAATCGGGAACCTTGGACACATGGAGCTTGTTATATTACGAAAGGGATAGAATGGGATACTCAGATCAGTTGAGTTTCTTTCGGCTGTGAGCAAAAGCTTCTCTCCAAGCTGGGATCAATGGATCTCAGAGTTTGTGAAACTCTTTTGGAACCTTGATGTAGATTGCAAAGTCTTCGGAAGAAAAATCACTAGAAGGATGAAATACAATTTTTTCTTCCGAAATACAGAAACCATAGAAGCTACGAGAGCCAAACAAGTGTAGAATGGGAGTTCTCACGGAAGTTTGAACTAACACTGGGAGCCCATTTCAATGTGCACAAACACAGGAAAAAAAGTAAGTATTCCGTAGAGTTATTAGGCACTACTAGTCATCGTTCAGCTGTCGCGTCTCCTAGTTCGCTTCTTGTAATCAGTGGCGGATGACATGTTTGGCGCCGCCGTATGCTAATGCCGCCCCACACACGACAAAGTTGGTAGTAGAGTACCACAAATCGATCATTGGCGCCACCGGATGCTAATATGGTCCACACACATCGCTGCTGTGGTTCATCCCACATGACTGCGACGACCGCGACTGTATCGGTAGGTAGGCGACGACTTGTCGATGGTGTTGCTATCGCTGCAATATTAATTTATTTGCAACCGTCTCGCCTGATCGTTAGTCTATATATACCGCCCATTCTAGTCATCACTCAGTCCTGCAATCATCTGGTGTCTCCTTTTGCTCTATCCACCTCTCGCTTAGCAACCACAGCTTACTTATCTTTCCATCCACATTAAAAGGGGAGAAATCCAGCCATCCACATTCTCAAAAAAAAAAAAAAAAACCGCCCCCAAATTATATTCCCTATAAAAAGAAAAGAAGAAAAGACAGCCACCGCCGGTAGAGGTACTGAAGCATCCTCCGGTATCAGGTACTCCCTTTGTCCCACAAAATATGTTGAAGATTTGTCAAAATTTGAATGTATCTATTACTATTTAGTGTATAGATAGATCTAAATTTTGACAAACCTTAGACATATTTCTTAGGACGGAGGGAGTGTATACGTTTCGCATCAAATTTTCATTAACCCGTTCTAATTTTGCTGAGGACTTGTTGGAGGTTGATTGTATGCGTCAAATGGAGTCAGAAGCAATAAAAAGGAGAAAAAAACATTAAGAACATGAAATTTCATCTGCTAATTTTTTACTCTTAACGACATATGACTCGACTTTGCATACAAGGAACATATCATAAGTACAAGGAAAAAATATTGCTTCAGAGTCTGGAAATCTATTTCCATTTGTAAAAATTTCAGCTTTTTAGCTTTTTTTTTTTAGTTTTAAAGCGTGGGACCCAACATCTTGCTCCGCGCCGTCTCGATGAACCGCAATTCTAGCAGTAAACCCAACTCTTTGTTGTTCATGTATTGCTTTGCACGGCTTGCAGCTACAGCCCATGGAGTCTGCCGCCATCAAGGGGGCCGGATGGGTGGTGGGCAAAGCGCTGAGCCCGCTGTCTGGTGGCCTGGTGGAAGCGTGGGCGGCCACCACGGAGCTCGAGCCCAACATCAGGGCTCTCAAGATGGAGCTGCTCAACGCGCAGGCCATACTCCACGGTGCTCGAAGAAGGGAGATCGACAACTCCGCGCTGGCGGAACTACTGCAGATGCTGCGGGGCCTGGGCTACCTCGCCGAGGACGTGCTGGATGAGCTTGACTACTTCCGCATCCAGGACGAGCTCGAGGACACCTCCGAGGCCGTCGACGAAAGCAGCCTCGTCCGGGATGTTCGCCACGCTGCCACTGCCACCGCCAAGCAGCTCTGTTGCGCATCCTATACTTCGAATGCTCGTGGTTCCGATGACGAGACCTGCAAGTGCGTGCGCCGGCTGGCGTCTCGTGCTCGGACCACCGCCCACGCCTTCGGTAAACGACTCCTCTGTTCTTCTCCACTGTATGTTCCAGATGACAGTAAGCATGCCCCTAGTGTACCAATGTTGAAATTTGATAGGGTAGACGTGTCTAAAAGAATGAAATGTATCGCGGAAGAACTAAAGCCCCTGTGTGCAAAGGTCTCCACAATTCTTGGTTTAGAATTGTCGGGCTCTCTCATTGCCGAGCTACGGCTACTGGGTTCTAGCCGTGGCACTGGTAGTGCTGCTTCTTCAAGTAGATCCATAACTACCTCACAAGCTTTAGAACCTACATTGTACGGCAGGGATCACCACAAGAACACCATTGTAGAGCACATTACTAATGGCGAATACATTCATAGGGATCTCACCGTCATTCCTATAGTTAGTTGGTCCTGGGGGAATAGGAAAGACAACCCTCACTCAGTATATTTATAACAGCAAAACAGTGCAAGATCATTTTGACATTCGAGTTTGGGTGTGTGTATCTCTCGACTTTAGTGTGTATAAGATGACACGAGAGATTGTGACCTCCATCCCTAAAGCTGAAAACGAAAAAAACGATAGAGCAGATAATGAGGTACAAAACCTGGACCAACTTCAGAAATTGATTGAAAAAAGACTAATAAATAGAAGATTTTTACTTGTTTTGGATGATGTTTGGAAATATGGTAATGAAGATGAGTGGAATCGATTTCTAGTTCCATTTAAAAAAGAGCAAGGAAATGGAGACATCGTACTAATCACAACCCGATTCATTGAAGTTGCGAAAATGGTTAAGAAAGGAGATAAACTCTTACAACTAGAAGGTCTGGAGCCGAAAGAATATTGGAACCTTTTTCAATCATGTGTTTTTTATGAAACTAATCAACAATGTAATGATAAAAACTTGCTTGGAATTGGGGAAAAGATTGTCGAAAAATTGAAGGGTTCTCCTCTTGCAGCAAAAACTGTGGGTAGAGTGCTGAGGCATGACCTGACTGTAGATCATTGGACAAGAGTTCTTGAAAGTAGAGAATGGGAATCACAAACCCATGATCATGATATTATGCCCGCACTGAAGCTTAGCTACGACTACCTTCCTTTTCGTCTGCAACAATGTTTTTCCCCTTGTGCATTATTCCCAGAGGATTACAAGTTTGACGATGAGGAGCTAATTCACTTCTGGATAGGACTTGATATTTTACATCCAGGTCATATAACCAAAAGAATTGAAGATATAGGACGTCACAACTTGAATGAATTAGTTAATTATGGATTTTTAAAAAAAGAAACAGACGATTCTGGTACACACTATGTTATGCATGACCTGCTACATGATTTAGCATTGAATGTTTCCTCACAAGAATGTCTACATATAGCTTCTTCTAGTCTAAGAGATCTAGAAATTGTGCCATCTGTCTATCACATGTCCATTAGTATCAGTGATCCAGGTGATAGTGTGGATGGAGCCGTGGAGGAAAAATTTAGGAAAGGACTGGATAGAATAAGGAGCAAAATCAAATTTGAGAACCTGCGCACTTTGATGCTGTTTGGAAATTATGATGCAAGGTTTCTTCACATCTTCAGTGATTTATTTAAAAATGCAAAGTCTTTGCGTGTTATCCTTTTGTCAACAATGTACTACCCAGTGCAGTCTTTGTTGCACAACTTCTCCAAACTTGTCCATCTTCGCTACCTACGGGTCATGTCCATGCCCATGCGTACTTATAAAAAACATTTACCAAGGAACATATCAAGATTCTATCAAATAAAGGTCATAGACATACAACAGTGGTACGGTTCTCGTATTCTGCTTGGAGATATGGCTAACCTTGTAAAATTGCGCCATTTTCTATCTCGTAATGGTAAAATCCACTCAAATATTTGTAATGTCGGAAAAATACATAGCTTACAAGAGCTACAGAGATTTGAAATTGGAAAAGAAAGTAGTGGCTTTGAATTAAGGGAGCTGGGGAAACTAGAAGAGCTAGGAGGATCACTTAGCATTTATAATCTTGATAATGCACTAGTAAATGAGGCACAGGAGGCAAAACTATCGTACAAAAACCGCTTGCAAAAATTAAAACTGAACTGGAAAAAAGACCGGTCTAATAGAAATCCTGACGCAGAAGACCAACAACTTGAAAACCTTCGGCCACACAACAATGTTCTTGAGCTATTCATTGATGGGCATGGAGGCTCTACTTGCCCTACATGGCTCGGTGCAAATCTGTCTGCTAGAGGTCTGGAGGCTCTCCGCCTTGACAACACTGATTGGGAATTCCTTCCACCCCTTGGAGAGGTATATTTGGTTCGTGAGTGTGGAGACGAGTATTTCGGTTGCATTAGAGGTCCAAACTTCCATAACTTGAAAAGGCTAGAACTCATTGGGTTGCCAAGTTTTAGAAGATGGGTAGCAAATGAATTTTGCCCTTGGTACTTCTCAGTTATAGAAGTACTCATTGTGAAGGATTGCCCTGAACTAACTGAGCTACCGTTTTCATCCTATACTACTTGCTACCCTTCGGAAGGATATTTGAATGTGACTTGGTTTCCTAGGCTAAGAGAGATTAAATTAGAGAGTTGCCCAAAACTGTTGTCAGTGCCTCCTACTCCTTATAGTCACACTTTGTGCAATGTTACACTGAAACGTGTAGGAAGAGGTCTGGAGCAGTTAAGTTACTCAAAGAAATTATCCATCTCTTTGGAAATGAAAGGTAATGATGCTCCGGTTAGCCTAGATGAGAAGGTCTTGGCATTTGATAAGTTAACCCATCTACAAGAATTGAGTTTTGAAAATTTCCCACCTCTGTTTGCGAAAGACCTTCGAATGTTTACCTCGTTGAAGACCCTCAGAATAAGAAGTTCGGGTATTACGTTCCTGCAGTTAGCAAGAAGTGATGTGAAATGGCAGCTTCCGGTTACCTTTCTTTGCATATTGAGGTGGACTGCTAGCGGGCAGGACCTGACACGTCTACTCTCTCATCTCCCTGAGCTCTCTTCCTTGATTATACTCAACTGTGGCAAGATAACACGGTTGGGCGTGGAGGCTGAGCAGAAACAAACAGCAGCATCGCTATCAATGCCAGCTTCTTCAGGTGTTAAATTGCAGGATACACATGGTACAGATCAACAACAAGAAGTGGCACTGGAGGTGGAGGAGGTTGCTGCGGAACAAGCAGAAGAAGATGATGGGCTGCTGCTCTTACCGTCTCATCTATACGTCTCTTTGCAGTGTTTGATTATTAAGAACTCTCCGGAGCTTATCCTGACTGCCCAGACCTGCGGGGCAGGGGGAGGTCTCCAAGCCATGCGCTCCCTCAAGAAAATCATAATAGATGATTGCCCCAATTTCCTCTCCGCTTACAAGGCCTCGGATCTCTCTTCCTGTTGCATTTTCCCATCCTCCCTGCGAGACCTTACCATCTATGATCGTATGGACACGTTGGTGCCCCTCTCGAACCTCACCTCTCTCCGTAGATTAGCCATTGAATATTGCGGTGAGGATTTTAAGTGCGAGGGCCTGTTGTTTCTCGTTACCCAGGGCCAGCTCACCGCATTAGATATCCGCGGTAGCCTCAAATTCTTTGCTGGTTGGGACCCCGCACAGGAGCGGCAGGGTGGACAGGAGCAGCCTTCCTCCAAACTGCACGAACTCATGACGGATGACATGGCAGGAGTCCTTGATCAGCCCATCTGCCGTCTCCTCGCTCCCTCCCTCACTAAATTATCTCTTAATTTCAACAAAGAGGTGGAGCGCTTCACAAACCAGCAAGAGGAGGCCCTTTCCCTCCTCATCTCCCTCCAGGACCTTCAGTTTCGTTTTTGCGACAAGCTGCGGTGCCTCCCAGCAGGGCTACACAAGCTCACCAATCTCAAGAGATTAGAGATCTGTGAGTGTCTAGCCATCTGGTCGCTGCCCGAGAATGGCCTCCCCAGTTTGCTGCAAGAGTTAGTACTCCGTAATTGCAACAAGCTGCGGCGTCTCCCGGCAGGGCTACACAAGCTCACCAATCTCAAGAGATTAGAGATCTGGAAGTGTCCAGCCATCCGGTCGCTGCCCAAGAATGGTCTCCCCGGCTCACTACAAAAGTTGGATGTCCGTTATTGTGGGAACAAGGAGCTAGAACAGCAGTGCAGGCCGTTAGTGGGCACCATCCCGCTGATCATACTATAGACTAATCAAAGGTAACAAGCGCTTCCTTGTTTTGTTCCCATCCTCAATTCTCGCAATTACCCTTGCTTTTTTCCTGATACCACACACACAAGCCACCTTCTTTTGCTTGGTTTACATCGTTACTTGATAATCTGAACAACCTGCGTTTCTATCTACCCTGCAGGGCTTGTTGGGAGTTGTACATTCTTCTAGCCTTGTAGGACTATCTCCATGGATGCACAGAGTTCGCACAGAAGAGGGTCTCATGTGTGGTATCTTCATGTACATAAACCTGGTAAGTACAACCAAAATAGAACTTCTCTCCAGCAAAGGAATATTGGGGAAACCGTGTGATCCACAGTTAATGGCATCACAGAGTTTCTCTGTTTTCCTTCCTGGATGAAACCTATGATGTATTCACCATCTATTTGGCTTTTTGTGCAGCTGTTGTAATGCTTATTCTAGTGGCCTTGTTGATACGCTGTAATTACACTTCTGTCGTGACTAGTGAAGAGTTGGTGCTCTAGCGTTCCAATTGCTGCAGATGTTACTTCTTCGTAAGTTCCAGAACTGAACATAATTTTCAGATAATATAACACTGGTTCCTCAGTTTTCATATATAATGTTGCATTTATCTTTTCAAATCTTAGAAGTATATTTTCCTTTCCAGAAAATGCCATGCAGTCTTGGGTATACTTCATATTGCAACAGATGTGAAAGCTACGCTCTTTACCGGCTGACCGCTTAGTAAGTTACTGAACTGAACAAAACTTTCAATAGTACTGTTGTTGAAACCACTACTTTATCATTTATTTTGAGCTATAAGCTCAATATTCTTGTTTCCCATTTTGATAGCATAAGTAGGAATCCCCCGAGTTAACTTGTTTGTATCAAAACCTTTGTTAACTTTGGCATTCCCCTTTCATAGGTCCAGGGAACATTGTCAGAAATGTGTGTGGTTCACATTCCAAGAGAATGTATCCAAAGACTTCAGAAGATCTTCATTATGTCTACATAAGGTAAATTAAAAAAATTCTTTTTGAGTTTTTCTTCAATAGAGTTGTACAATTCTTGTTCTCTATCCACATGATCTCAATCACAAATCACATTTGCCCAGTCTTTTGTTTAGATACTACTGCACTGCACGCCTGCAAACTTGCCTAACTTCAATGCCTCCTGGCAGGGCTACACAGGCTTACCAAGTTCGACAGCTTAAGGGTCATGGTTGTGTGCAGACTATGCAGTCAGCTGCCCAAGGACACATCCCCAGTTCACTGAAAGAGTTAGATGTGAGTTGCCATGGCAACGAGGAGCTCAAACAGCAGTAAGAAAAGTTAGTGGAAGCCATTCCGAAAAGGCGAGTACATACTGACTAAACCAAGGTAAATGAAGTAATGAGGTAGTATAGACTTGGAGCCTTGGAAGTTCTGCCAAAAATAGTTTATGTTAAACTCATTTGCTACTTTGTTAATAGATCCTAAGTTCCTAACATGATATTACTATCAGGTTTGGTTCATGCTTATCTAGAACTTCATAGATGCAATGGTGGATTATTCACTGCACATGAAGCGATCCAGGTTATGGACCAGTCAACCTGCAAAAAGAACGAAGGATTTGGACCATTCTGCAATGGATCTCAAGTTGGCCGACGATGTGCAAGGTAAGTTTTCTACAAAGACGTCTCTCATGATTTTATTCTCTATGCCTTTGCTCAATAATGGTGCACTTCGGCAAGCTATAAATATATTTGGTATATTTGCAGGCAAGGAAGCTGTATGCATCTGCCATTTATCTTGAACCTGAAATTCTAAGAGCTGAACTGGCAAGAGGTGATATGCGTTTGGTGAATCCTGGATTAAGCAAGCAATTTTGCTGCTTGAAAGATATTAGAGGCAATAGGCAGATGATTCTCCACTCATCAAGTTAGCTAAAGTATTTTCAGCAACAAATCTGTTCTCCCAATATCAATCTGCACTAAGGTAAATGGCTCTTTCCCCTTGTATATTTGAAATCAGGAGATTCTAGGATATAGTGTATTTATTGCTAGTAGAGTCAGGGATGGGTATCATGTACAAATTACAATTTCCAAAGCCTTCATATAGATTTTAATTTTTGTAATACCAGTGCAGGTTAAGGAATAACTGAAGACAAGAATGATGGCATGAGCAATGGTATAAATTTTTCTCGCTTTATTCAAATGCTAGTTTACCTGAGATCGTGCACATAATTTATTTGTTCGCATTCTAGCCCTCATAGGTTTAGATTATTATTTTGTCCCACCAGAGCCATACGCAACAAAAACTGAACCATCACTGTGCAATCTGAATATTTAGTGAGTGTTGTTAATTATGTATCCATCTAGTCAGAAGCTCTTGAAAGCCAGTCACTCTTTTTCTATCCTTGGATTGCTACCCTCTGACACTTGTCATCACAATTCATGCATTGCAATCTCGCATAAGCCGCTTGTACCCATTCTGTCGCCGGTGTATCCATTCTCTTTGTATAAGCCACTTCATTCTTTTGTGCATCAGTTCAACCTATTATATAAGGTTTGCACATTTGTTATTCTCCGATAAAACTCAATGGGAGAGTTCATTTTATGGTTCTCCAGTCCTTTGGAAACAGAGTCATCCAATAATTTAAAGCTCTTGAAAGCCAAACATTTCTTTTGTATCATTCCATTGACTCCTTGGATCTTGCAGACTCCATTGATGTATCCATTAGACTATTACGTAGAGTTTACATACTGTTCCTCTTTGATATATTCATGGTGATATATCATTTATGGCACTCATCATCAGGGATTTGGTTACCGCCCGGGAAATCTGGTTCCCGGCCGGGAACCGGATATCCCGACCACCCCCGGGAATTGGTCTAACCGGGAAAAAAATCCCGATTTTTTTGTTTTTTCGCGAAAAATTTAAATTTTAGCGAATATTCTATATAATTTTAGCGAATATTCTCTTTGAATTTAAATTTTCGATTTTGATTTCGTCCGGTAACCGGGCGGGATTTCCCGGTTACCGCGGTAACCGGGAATCCCGAGCACCCCCGGGATTTTTTTCCTGTCGGGAGCCAAATCCTTGCTCATCATACATCGAATTGCTCCCAGCAGTCATTTGTAAATGGAGCCTGCCATCTGTCGGCAACTCTAAATATATACTAATCAGAAAAGAAGAAGAAACAATGCTTGCATCTAGAGGCAAAAGAGAAAGAAAAAGAAAAAGAAAGAAACAGTGTGCTGCCAACCAAAGCCAAAAGAAAACCAAAAGAGAGTGTGCCGGCAATTAAGATTTAAGAGGCTCTCATATTTCATTGAGTGGGAGGACTTGGCGTATACTTTACTTTTGCAATCATCAGCTGATGCCTGCTCTCCATGTGATATCCATGTCATCAATAGTTTCTCGACATCAATTGTGCCACTGGGATCATTCTTTTCCTCTTCACATCTTTTCCATCATTCTTCCTGTGACTGGAATCATGAGGTTTCACTGTACTGGTTTCGGATACTTATTTAACTTTGCAATAACTGAAATTCAGATTTGCTTACTCCATTTACCCAACCTAACCACATATAAGCCAACACATATGTATATGTTTTTAGTGGTAGGGAGATCTTGGCCAATGGCCAGTGAGGATCCAGATACGAGTGACTGAGAGAAATGATCACGTTGTGAGGGCATAAGGATGTGACCATGTAATTATGTGCATTATCTGTTGTAAGCTTGCAGATTTGCAAAGTTGGAGAGCAACTAGAGACCATTCACTAGTTCACTGTACGCTCTTCATCTGCTTCGCTTCGTCAAGTCAGTTGCATCTCATGAAAAGGTTTAAAGTCTGACTTCACGACAGAGGATGCCAGACAACCAAGTTTCCAGGATTCTGAAAATATCAGAAGATTGCCCAATCATATCAGTTGACCCTAGGGGTTTGATGAGCCTGTTCTCTACTACTAATAAGCCGTCAGATGGTGATGTAGTTTTAGTCCATAAATTTGAATTTTGTAATCTTCCATCTTGTATCAAACTATTTGTAATCGGAGAGAATTTTACTATTTATGCAAAGATTGCTATCTTGCTTCATCTCGTGAAAGGCGATATTAACTAAGTGCCGAGGAGCTCCAATCTTGGAACCTTGGAGACATGAGCTTGGTATCTGGGACGAGAGCCTGGAAGTTACGGGAGCCAAACTAGTGTAGCCTGGGAGTTCTCAAAGAAGTCTGGATTACTACAGGAAAATCTCCAGAACATTGGTAACATGATGATTCCCTAGATATTAAATAAGTGTTCTTAAATGATGATTTGCTTCGCTAAAGCAAGGACAATTAACAGTAAACAGAAGGTTGGACATTGCCATTTGCAAGGCATATAACTGCTACAAGATTGACTATGGCCTTTAGATGGGTGTATGAACAATGTTTTTATTAATGGCACATGGTGAAAAACATCAAAGCGGAAACGCTGGAGGAACTGGATACATATTTATCACCAATATTTCATCTGTAGATGAGAATCGTACATATTCTATGCGGGCAGCGCCACAACAAAGCCTGAATATATAGTTATCCTAGTTCTTCTTTGGGTATTCTCTTGCACCAAATATAGTTGATCCAACTCTGACATTTGTCCTGCCCATTTCAATCTGCACAAACACACACAAAAGTACCGAGTTATTAGGCACTAGTCATTCAGCTTTCGTGTCTCCTAGTTCTCTTCTTGCAATCTGTTCCTTACAGATTGCTCAAAATCCGAAGACATGCCCATAGACAGCTCACACTGCTCTTCTGGTATTCCAAGCTCATCACATACCTCCTTACGGCAGCTAGCGAGTGCCTAAGTGATCAACAAACATCATACCTTAGCACTATGAAGCAAATCATTGCCAGCTAAGTTTGTGTCTCAGATTATAACCTTAAAATTCTCCGGAGTTGAGGAATAATCAAGCATGCCAATTGTCATCAAACCAGAAAATATAAGATTTGGGCAGCTTAACTTGACATACTTTGCACGAAATGAAGCTACACATGATAAACCATTGCCATCTATAGAAAGCTCCAAAGGTTTCTTACTAAGCTACTTAAAATTGATTCGGGAGATCAAGGACAAGCCAACACTAGATATTATCAAAGGAAAAAGTATTGTGGTGGAGGCTGGTCCTATACTGAAGCCTCCATCAGTCAAGAAGGGTCCCAATAAACCCTGGTCTAAACCACCTACTGGTTGGATCAAATTGTCAATTGACGGATCATTCCGTAAGGAAGATCGGATGGCTGGTCTGGGCATGGTCCTGCGTGATGAAGAAGGGCTGCCAATATTCTCGGCTTGCCAATTCCTGGAGGATTGCCAATCGCCAATGGAAGCTGAGTTACGCGCGTGTCTTCAAGGTATTGAACTGACTAGGCAGCACTCCCAACTGCCACTCATCATAGAGACGGATTGCTCCCAATTGGTTGTTGCGGTTTCTTCCCCAACCCACGACAGATCACCCTTTCTTCATTGGGTGAATGAGATTAAAAGTTTAGCTAGTATTTTGTGTCAATGTCGTTTTGTAAAGGTGGAACGCATACAGGTTAGGGTTAGTGATTTTCTTGCAAACTTGGCAAGATTACAACGCCAGTCTATGATATGGTTAGGTTCTGGACCTGAAGATGTCCTTCAGTTGCTAGAACTTGATCGCTCTGTAACCCCGCCTGTTTAATAAAGTTCCAGGTTTACCCGCAAAAAAAAAAAAAAAAAACTTGACATACTTTGCTAATCCTGCACACCCTGAAGGATCCGCTCCAAATTTGGCTGCACACAATGGCAGTAGAGCTTGAGAACTACAGATATTCACTGTGGCAATGCTAATACAAAAATAATATGATATCACACAACAAAAATTTATCACTTACAAACACTTAACAGTAGCTACAAACAATGTGTTGAGTACTTGAGTACAGATGTTGAAAGGTAAGGACCACATGCACTCTACACAGTAAGAAATTCATACCATGCAATTGTTTTGAAAAAGAGAACTAGAGTACCCACATTCTTCTCCACTTGTGTTGACTTGGACCAAGATCTTAAGAGGTTTTCTCCCCAAATCAGCTACCACTCGATCAAGACGATTAGCAATCTGAAAGAAGAAACATACAGATATAATTTTATCTCCACCAAGCAAGAGATACGATATGAGAAGGCAGACAAAATAATGCAGCTACTGATGACTGATTGCCTTAAAGGTTACTATTTCGTGAAACTAGGAGCAATTGCAGAGCAAACCACAAGAAAAAATATTAAGTTGATCATATACCTTCTCATCATCTACGCTCTCAACCATGTCAAGATTTGGCACACCAGCTGAAGGTCAACAAAAAAAAAAGGTTAGCTGAACAGAAAAACCTAAGCAACTGGTGGTCGATATTTGAGAGTTGAGAGTACTTATCTCCGGCAGAATAGCCAAACAAGAAATATGCGCACTGACCTAGGAGGGCTTTGGCTTTGTTGCTTTGCAGGTTCCCAATGAAATGCCACTCAATATCCTCGGAGAGCTGCAACGAGAAGAACACTTGCTTAGACAACTAAGCGATTTGAACTAGTACGAAGCACGCCCTTGTAAAATGCACAAGATTGAGTTGTGTTGCTGTTGCGCGGGGTCAAATCAAGAGTGAGCTGACCTCCGCAGCCCAAATGTTAATTACATATCGTGGAGGTTTCGTAACTACTGGATGGGTTTCATTAGCCATTCATGTTTCAGTCAGCAGTATATTCACACAACCAGGAAGGGGGGAAAGTTTCGAGCATTTTTCGTGGGGGAATAACCTGGGGGGCCTTGTCGATGAGCTCCTGCACGTAGTTCTCGCCGAAGCAGCGGTGGCCGGCGTCGTACACGCCGCGGATGACGCCCACGGGCTTCGTCTTGCTCACGGCCACCACGCGCACGGACTCCGGCGAGCGCCCCGACCGCGCCGCCGCCTGCTGCGCGCGCGACAGCACCGACCGGAGCGCGGCCGCCGCGCCCTCTACCGCCGCCACGGACGCCATCGCCGGCGCCGCTGATCCGCCGCCCTCCTCCGTGGCCGCTGCCGCCGTCGCCGTGGTTGGTGGGAGCCGCCGCCTGTGCGTTCAAGCCGTGCGGGTTGTGTGTGATTGATCTGTTTTCCCTGATCTATTTTATGAGGAAATGCAAATGGATTGCGGGATCATTCACAAGAAAGGATGAAGCCGCAACTGCCGCCGCATGTCAATTAAGCAGATTTTGCGGCAGCCGTATATGACAGACAGATAATGCCTCTCGCCGGTAGTGGCAGTTTGGTGTCAATGTCCATAGAGAAAAGCTGAGATAATTGCATCTGCTCAAGCAAACGGGAACAGTAGCGGAGTACAGGCAAAAGTTTCATCAACTAGTTTAGGGCATCTCGGGGCCTGTTCCAGCGGGGCAACGCAAAGTGACCGGGTCGTTCGCGGAGACGCAAACCTGGCTTAAATATGCGCCAGGTTTGCGTCTCCGCGGATGCTCGGCGGTCGCGGAATCTGTCCGCGTTGGGTACATCCGGCCCGGTCGGCAGTGACTAGGTAAGCAAAAGATTTTTTCATTACTATTAATTAGCCAAAAGGACTATCTTTACAGAGATGGTTAGTCGAGCTAACCTAAAACTACAACGGCCGTACCTACTCGCCGTCGCGCGGCCTACACCGGCCTCGGTTACTCGCAGTCGCGCGCGCCCTACTACCGGCCGCCGAAGGGCCGACGCCATCGTCGAAGCGGGAGCGCTCACGCACTCCGCGCGCCGCGCACGCCGGCCAACGGACATCTCGTCCCGCCGCCGCGCCGCTCGAGGGCCTCGGCCGTGCCGCCGTCCCACGGGGCCACCGCCTGGGCCTCCGCCACCTTGGCAGCCGCCGCCGCCTGGGCCTCCTCCTCCTCCGCCGCCGCCTGGACCGCCGCCGCCGCCCGCGCCTCCTCCTCCGCCTGGACTGCCGCCTGGATCGCCGCCATGTCGGCGACGAAGCGGGCCCTATCCCTAGCCGCCACCGCTTCGTCCCTGGCGGCGATGGCGGCCTCTAGCTCGCGGTTCTCCTACTCGACCCGCGCGGGAGAAGGGTCCCTACGCTGGAGCGAGTCCAGGTCGAAGCACATTAACCCCCAGCCATGGCCATCGCATAGCTGTGGGCTTCCTCCTCCGCCAGCCAAGCCTGACGGCGCTGGGCGTCCCCAGCCAGGGACTCGAAGGACGCGAGTAGAATCCGCTGGTCGCTGGCGCACTCGAAGCGCATGGGCACGGGGACATCGTCGTCCGCGATGTTGTGGATGACGGCGTCGGCCGGAGGGGCCGCGATGGCCGCCCGCGCTTCCGCGAGCTCGGCCCTGGGGTCGGCGAGCTCGGCCATGGCGTTGGCGATCTCCGCCCTGGTCGCCGCAAGGCGCCCTTCCGCGCGCTCTGCCGCCTCCGCCTCCGCGACCTCCGCCTCCGCCACCTCCAGGTCCAGCTGCTACGCCTCAACGCCGGCGGCGGCTACCTCGTCCTCCTCCTCCTCCGGGTGGAGCTAGCGGCACATGTGAACAACGTGCTCCCAATTCATGTGGTCGGCCATGGATGGATGGTAGCTTGAGGTGTGCCCGTCGCCCCGCCGGTGTCCACCATATATAGCCACGGCGGGGCGGGAAACGGCGTTGGCGCGCAGGGCATTTCCCGCGCGCGCGAAATGCCGGCGAAACTTGCCAATGTATTGGGCAAGCGCGGGAACGATCGTCGTCGCGCGGGAACGGTTAATCGCCGGCGGCAGTCCTTGACGGGACGTAAAACGCCATTAGCGACCTTGACGCTGTCCCCGGTAAAAAAATGCGTCGGCATCGTTGGAGGTACCCAAGACGCAAACGGTCGCCCTGAGCCACATCGCGTCCGTGGGCTGACGCAAACGGACATTTCGGACGTCCGAAATGCCGTCGGCCCGCTGGAGATGCCCTTACCAGATCAACCTGTATGACCCGGTAATTACCAGTGAAATGGATAAAAATAACCTAAAGGCAAAAGAAATTTGAAAAATAAACTTCCGGTGAAAACAAATTCACAATTAATGAATTGATCGATACGAATTCAATAGTCACAAAATGACGTAGTCTTTTCATTCATATAAACATCCATATTAAAGGTATTGTAATAATCCCTTAAAACAATTATGGATCACACAATCCATCAATATAACAGTAAAAGTCTAATTTCATTCATTCATATGAAAGTACAAATACAAATTTCAAGCTACAAGCTTCTCCCGCCTGTGATACATGAAGACATGAAGCTACAACCGGGGAAAACATGTACTTCTAACTCAATCATACATTTCTATTTCTATTTCACATTGCTACCTTAACGTACAGTTAACTACACCATATATCTATTTCCACATTCAACTCACATATGCACAAAAGTTAGCAAGATGTATACCGAGGCAATACAAAAAAAAAGTGAAACCGAATGACCACTTCATCTAACTTCAATAGATGGGAGCCAATACATACATTCACGTGCATACATTGCAAGCATATTTGGATGTGGTCATCCGTTCTTCACAGTTGAATACATCAAAAATGGAAAACAACATGTCAGGATCGCCCTATAAAATTATCATTGCATTCATGAAACACCTACATCATATAATAAACCTTTAATTACCTTTCAAATCATGAAATACACTATTTCACGTGAAAAGAATGATAAAAGCTCTCTGAGTCATCACTAAAAAGAATTCCGCCGCAACTCGCGGGGTATTATCTAGTTCACTAAGTGAACGAGCCAGGAGGAACCATGACCGATGGTGCCCAACACGGAGACCAAGCGTTCAAGGTCTCACTCAAGAATTATGCTTGCACATGTGCAAGGCCATTGTTGCTTCATCTCGTGTGATCGCATTTGCTAAAGGCGGCTCGCAAGCGACATGTGGAGTATAATGACTGTGTGATCGTGCACAACATGGTTATCGAGAGTGAGCGCGCTGATCTGACCTTTGATACTCAGGGGCCTCTTGTTGAAATTGATCACGCGAGGTGCCGAACGAGTTTGGAGCTTTTATCACCATGCATCAAACAATTCGTGATGAGCAAGTTCATCTCCAACTTCACGATGATCTAATGGAACATTTATGGAGGAGGAATGGAAACGCCAATTGATGTGTCTCTTGCACAATGAATTGGTTAATTTTATTTGCTTCACTTATTATAATAAATTACTAATTTTTGTGTGCAAGCTACTGAATTTATTTGCATCTAATTACTTGTAATAAAAAATATTGTTTTGAATTATGCAATTTAGACAAAAACAATATTTAGGGGCTCTATTAGGGAGGCGCTGGTGCAAGTGGTCACACCCCAAAAGGTGACAGTTCAGTCGGCGTCCCCTCAAATAGCCCTTCCGATGCAGTTTCCAAACGCCGTTTAGGAGCACCGGTGGGGATGCTCTTATTCCAACCTCGTCGGATACCTCCTTGCGGCAGCTAGCGAGTGTCTAAGCGATCAACAAACATCATACATTAGAACTACTAGGAAGCATTGGCGCAGCGGCATGCCGCGCCCGTAGGTGAAGAATAAAAGATGGCAACACTCAGTAATGGTTCATGGCTCACATGAGTGAAGCTACGTTATCTCAAGTTGAGTTTAATAAAATAAAGATGAGGTTTGGCATTAAAGCTAATGTATGATACACAAGAAAATCTGGTTATTGGCACGCCACGTCCTTGTGGTGATATCAATTGTGTTAAAAACATGTAGCATCAATTTTAGGTCTCCCATGCATGAATGCAGCTATTTAAAATTTAGGGTTTTTATCATTCATGCCACTATAACCAACGTGAATCTCAGATCTGTCATTTGACCGATGGAACCTCAATCTTGCTATTGCTCAGTTAAACACTCCTCAATTTTGCCATTTCACCATCTCCACCATTAGTCTGTAATCAGGTTTGCCGTCTGATGAGTGGAGGCAGATGGTAATGCATTTAGTATGTCAAAGGGGCAAGCATTCAACATTTAGAATTACAAACAAAGAGCCTGATAATGGTCTTTCTACAAAGGCACATCTCCACAAATTTCTACACTTGGCATACAAACTATTTTTGTTCATATGCATGAATTAATTTAGTCTGAATTTGATGAGTAAGAGACCGCCAATGAGAATGCTAGCACAATATCTATTGCTACCCTTGTAAAGTACTGACTAATGATATGACTCAAAGTCTGATAACAATTTAAAGGAGTTCTGCAAGGAAAATCTTGATGAAGGACTTGCAACAACTAAGGAGCGATGGGTTGCTTCTTCAATTGGCTCATCTCTCGCTCCACCCTCATGTCGGTGGGTAGATCCGGCCTCTTTCCCATTATTATTCCACGTTCGTAGGTGGAGGGAAATACCACAGAAGACACCATGATGTGGCATTTTGCGGGCAACTGGAGACACCATGGTGTGGTGAACTACTGGTTTGGATTTGTTAAAAGTGATGATAAGTAGGTCCCACCAATTAGTTAGATATAAAATAGAGAAATATTTGGAAAACCTGGAACGGTAAAATTGGTTATAAACTAACAGTGGAGATGACAGATTGGAAAAAAATGACGAGTGTTGTAAAGGAGCAGTGGAAAATTTGAGGTTTCAATTAAAAAAACTGAGATTCAAGTCGATCATAGTGGCAAAACTGATTATACACTAGCGGTGGACATGATAGAATGGCAAAACCGATGAGTGTTGTAAGTGAGCAATGGCAAAATTGAGATTTCCATCGGTCAAATGGCAAATTTGAGATTCACGTTGGTCATAGTGGCAGAAATGATAAAAACACTAAAATTTATCATTTTGTGTTTTTGGAAAATCCATTGTTGAATTTAAAGTTTGAGTGGATTGGTTGGGGTGACTAAAAGGTTTGACTTGCATACGATATTTGGTGGAATGAGACGGGTTTATGCATGGCTGAGAAGTAGAGACTACAAAAAAAATCACCAACTCGCGGTTAATAATTCTTGTAGTAAGCCGATATGTTTAAATTTTGGTTGGTAAATCTGTGTGAATTTTGTGATCGGATGAATTTCTAGCCTCTAATCTTTTGTTTTAGTTTGTCAAAAGGCAAAATAAACTGTAATTTTTTTCTCTTTTTCCCGGGCACCCCAAGCATTGTATTGAGAAATAACAATGGTGGTTAAGGACTAATTTTTTTTTAAATTTATTTATGTGCTGTTTATTCTTCTTTGGTGCAGAGCAACAATAGCAATAATAAATAAATATAAGTATAAAAAATTACAACACTGGTACAACACAGTTATTGGGTTTTATTTCAAGTGAACACACACATATTGGGCTTTATTTTAAGTGACCACACCCGAATATCCAGTTGACGCACACACAGTTGCATAAGCATCACATTCACACGACTCACGTAATTCCTCAAAGAAAAAAATCTGTCTTCTAGCAAAATTCCTCTCAACTAGCACAGTGGCCCTCGCAAATGCGAGGGCGTCGTCTTTAAAGTACACATTTGGTGTTACCCTTCTTTCTACAAAATATTAAAATCCACACTATGATTTAGAAAATAATATGGCTCTGTAGTCAAGACCTCAAGGGCACATTAAATAAGTGAGATGTTAAAATGTTTTTTTTATTGATACGGCAAGATTATCTATGGCATCTTTTAAGCACCTTTGAATACAACCATCGCCTGCCGGCTTGTAGGTTTCGGCACTTAAATGTATTTATTTCTTTTCTTTTTGAAAATGTTGAAAGTATAGAGATGGTAAACCTAGAGGGGGGGGGGGGGTGAATAGGTTTCTACAAATTTTAATTCTTTCTTTGCAATATTAGGCTTTGCGGAATATAAAGATGAGCCTAATGCAAACTAGGTGAAACAACCTATATGAGGATATAACTAACTCGAGCACGAAGGCTCTCACAGGCAGTTAAATCACAAGTAAGGAGTTCGGTTAGAGATAACCGATAGCACGCGGAGACGAGGATGTATTCCCGTGTTCCCTTGCTTTGCAACAAGGTACGTCACGTTTGGAGGAGTGGAGCTCCCACGAAGGATTCCCCGCGCCACGAAGGCTCACCCTATTCTCCGGAGCCTATCCCACGAAGGAATAGCTCACTCACTTGTGGTAGACTTTGAGGTAGCCTCCAAACCTTCACAATCTTGCCCGGAGCAAATCCACAGCCCGGATGCTTCCGGACTCCTCTTGCCTACCTAGGGTTTCCAAGGAACCCTAGGAAGCAAGCTTCTCAATGAATACAAGGGGGAATGAGATTTGGCTTGGTAGAACGGTAGATCGGGTCCTCCTCTAATGATTCCCCGGAGGGATTTGAGTTTGGGTGGAGGAGGAGGGAGATCTGAGGCTTTTGGTGTTTCTAGCAATGGAGTAAGAGAGAGAGCTCAAGAACAGCTTGTAGTGTAGTGCCTAACTGTTCAGAGGTAGGAGAAGACCTATTTATAGTGTTCTTCGAAATACGGCCGTTGGTCACTTGCCACATCGGCCAGATTCTTCGAGAAACCCGGTCGACCGGATTTGGCGCCGGACAGAGCCGGTCCACAGCCCGGTCGGACCGGGCCTCGGACCGGACCGGCCGGTTTCCAACCGGAGCTGGGACCGGGTCTTGACCGGGCAGGCTTCGGAGCTTCGTGGATGGCGTCCGGATGTCACGAGCGCAGAGTCCGGTTCGCGACCGGGCCGCTCGGTCTGGTGCCCGGTCAGACCGGGCCATGGACCGGAGCAGCCGGTCCGAAACCGGGCTGGTGACCGGACGCAGACGGAGGGCTTGCCTTCTTTACTGGAACTTGCCCGGATGGCACCGGTTCTGGGTCCGGTTGGTGACCGGGCTGTCCGGTGCCAGGGCCGGTCCGACCGGATCTGTGACCGGCGCGGCTCTGAAAAGCTTGCTGATTTTTCGTCGAATTGGGGGGTCTCCCGTTGCCTTTTGTTCCATTGCTACACCATCATACCTCTTTGGCTAATACCTGAAAGTCATCTTGTAGACATGTATTAGACCAAATACTCTAGCACGGTGTCATAGATACCAAAATAATGGATAAGGGTAAAATACCCTTACAATCTCCCCCTTTTGGTATACGATGACAAACCGAGCTAGAGTTACATATAGATATTATGATAAGCTCTAAACCTTGATTCCATATAAGATATTACGACAGACTCCCCCATAATGTGTGCACTTGGAGAATTTGCGTTTGAATGCAAAGTGCACCATTTGTGGAATATGAGAAGCTCCCCCAATATCTTTAGGAAACAAGCATGGTATGGACAAGTATAACAACATATATAAGCATAAAGCATGATTATCCTAACATAGAGTAGCACACATAATAGTCGTCCATACATATCCATACATGAACTATTCAAAGTAGCAAATGGTTCTTGAGAAATCAAAGCAAATACGCACAAGCCATATAAAATCCAAATAAAGCAACTCCCATGGCTTGTGACAACGAAAGAACCCCGTAATTCTAGACTCTACTCTCTTCTCCCCCTTTGGCATCGGAACACCAAAAAGGCGAAGAAAAAAAGGAGAGATGCTAGCGTCCCATCAATAGAAATGGGGCCCCGCGGATGGAGAGTTGCCATCACCATCCCCATCGTCATCCTCTTCATCGTCATCCTCTTCATCATCATCCTCATTACCTTCATCCTCTTCATCATCATCATCAGCAGGAGGTGCACGAGCAGATCTAGGAGGAGGACCACCAAAGTACAGGGAAGGATCAAAGTTCTGGAACATCTCATCAGAAAGAAGAGGCATCTCCCAGTTTGGTGCGTGGACAGGCTCCAACTCAGGGCCAGGAGGAGGGATAGGTGCATTGCTAGCAGCCATGAACTCATTTTGGCGCCTTCTTGTCTCTTGGTTCAAAGAAAGACTTTGATGTGCAACATCATTTGTATTTTTGCACATCTGCCATAAGCTAGAGAAGAACCGTGAGACACCATGCTGTGGGCGACTAGAGAAGCTGGAGCTAGCATGGTCATGGCGTGCCTTGGACCGGCGCTCGAAGGCATCATTTCGAGAACATCCGGGCTATCACCTTGGGCAGGTACTTTGAAAGCTTCCATCCTGACCCGCTCACCTTGAGTATTGAAAGGTGCGGGCACAACCTTGTTGATGAGCAGCTGAACGTACTGGGCAAGATTAGGAGTCAACCTCTCGCGAACACAGCGCCGTAACTCACAGTAGATGAGATCACAGCCATCAATAAGTTGCCGGTGCTCAGGGTGACAGTAGTACATCAAGTTCAGATGATATGCACGGCATTCACTTGTATCGCCGGACTTGCTGATGAGAGTCTCACGGAATAGCTTGGCAAGTAAGAGGTAGGAGTAGTACATCCCAGAGATGGTGGGAGGTCCAGGTGTGGGTTCCGCGGATAGCAAACGGCAATGTCCCCACGGTTGAACTTCCGCTGAGAATATATCTTGAAACCGAAGCACGCCCTCCACCAAACCCCAAAGCTTCACAGAAATCAAGATAGTTGCAAGTGTATTTCTGTTTGCCAGTCATCCAAGTCATAGTCCGAGCTGCATCATCATGGAAAAAGACTGTGCAGTGAAACTGTCTCACCAAGGTTGGACAATAGCACCCATCAGTAGGTGTCAAGCACATAAGATCATACAACCCCATCCGCCTCAAGGTCGCAACCACAAAGCGAAACTTGGTGGCTTCATACATTCCAATGACATCCTTGATGGCCTTGGGCATAACAATGGTGCCTTTCTTCATGTGCTCGCGGGAGTTATAGAAGTCATCCCACATGACTTGCTCGTGTGTTGGTCCGGAAAAATTGATCTCCCCCTGTGTAAGTGGGTTCCTCAAAGCGATAGGGGTTGGACTCTCTGAGTCTTCTCCATGCCCCAATATGTACATCACCAACATGGAAATCTGGCAGTACCTCATCACCATCCTGTGCTGCATGTTTATCTTTCCTCTTATTGGCAGATGTCTTGGTCCGGCCTCCAGTTGAGCTGCCACCCGTAGTCTGAGGAGCACGACCAGTAGAGCGCCGTGGTGGAACCCCTGAGCGCCTCCCTCGCTTGGCAACAGTGCCATGGTCCGCATCAGTCCATTCATCACCTGTGAATCAGCAAAATAGGGCGAGGATAGCAAAGAGGTAAGTGTACATGTCATCAGCATATATGAGGAAGCCAAAAGCATAGCCTATATTCAAGTGTTTCGACGAGATCATGCGAAAAAGCTGGGCGAGCCGGCGCAGGGGCCGGTCCGACCGGACGACAGACCGGACGTGCCGGTTGGCCATCCGGTTGACCGGGCTCTGCGCCGGACCAGCCGGTCGAGAGGCCGGTTGACCGGGCTGTAGACCGGGTCATGCTGAGTTGTGATGTTTGCCCAGAAATTCGACACAAAATCATGCAAAAACTCACAAACTTGAACATAGATTATACCAGGAGAGTGAACAATGTGCATAGGAGGGGTGTGACACTCTAGGTGGCATGAGGACTTACTAACCCTAACCCTAACCCTAACTTTTCTCAACTTTCCACAAAAATTGGCAATGTGAGAGGGGAAAGCAAGAGGGAGAGGGATAGGGAGAAAGATTTACCCGAAGACATCGTCCTCTTTGCCCAAGTGAGCAAGAAGAACTCGTGAAGAAGGCTTAAGTACCAAATCCCCAAGATCTCCCAAAATAACTTGAGGGAGACCAAATCCTTTGGTGAAGAGGCTTGAGAGATCCCGATCTATGGTTGTGTGAAGTTTGGGGAGAATCTAGTGGTGGGAAGTGCCTAGGGCGTGGTGGAGATGGTGGAGGCGGCGGCCATGGAGGTTTGAGAGGTGGGGGATAATGAGGAAGAAGATCCCCAAGGGGTATCCTCTCCAAAACATAACAGCACGCACGGCCGGTCGGGCGCCCGGTCGACCGGGCCAGTGACCGGACGATCCGGCGCACAGGCCGGTCCGACCGGGCCAGTGACCGGCCAGAGTCAATTTTCCCAAAAAATGTGTCATTTTGCCTCGTTTTGCCCCTATTCTTTGTGTAAATGTGTGTGAGTGCTCAAATGATGACATGTACATATAGATAGATAGATGATGATGAGATGAGCATAGACATGGGGTTGGAAAACACAAAGTTCTCTAGGCATACCCATTGGAGTGAAAATGCAAACAAGATACAAATAGCTACAATGGGCATGATTCGAAGTATATCAAGAATCATAAGAGCATTTTGAAATAGTTTTTGCAATAAGATCATTTGGCCTTATATAGTCAAATCAAGTTGTAATGAAGGCTCAATGAGGGGCGGGGGATTACTCCCCCTATGTGAAAGCGCAAATGTCATGAGACCTCGAAGAGACATGCTTGGGTCCATATAATGACATTGGGTCTATTTATGTTGCACACATAGGTATGCATCATACCAAGATATGGTAGAATGACTATCCCCATATGTGCTATGCCTCTAAGCTAGATAGCAAGATAGATGCAAGAATATAGTGCAAGAAGTTAATCAATCCAAGTTTTTAGGATCAAGAATACCAAGTTCTCCTCTCAAGTTAACAAAGCGGGCTTCATCCAAAGGCTTAGTGAAAATATCCGCCAATTGGTAGGTTGTTCCCACATGAGTGAGATCAATATCCTTATTGGCAACATGATCACGTAGGAAGTGATGGCGAATGTCAATATGTTTGGTGCGACAATGTTGAACCGGGTTGTTGGCGATCTTTATTGCACTTTCATTGTCACAAAGAAGAGGCACCGTACCAAGAGACACACCATAGTCTTTCAAGGTTTGCTTCATCCATAACAATTGAGTGCAACAAGATGCCGCGGATATGTATTCGGCTTCGGCGGTGGATAGGGCGGTGGAGTTTTGTTTCTTGGATGACCAACTCACCAATGACCGGCCAATAAATTGGCAAGCCCCGGAGGTAGACTTCCGATCAACCTTATCACCGGCCCAATCGGAATCCGAATAGCCAATGAGTTCAAAGGTTGACCCCTTTGGATACCATAGCCCGAGAGTAGGAGTGAGAACAAGGTATCTTAGTATCCGTTTGACCGCCACTAAATGGCTCTCCTTGGGAGCGGATTGAAAACGAGCACACATCCCTACACTTAGCATGATATCCGGCCTAGAGGCACAAAGGTAGAGCAAGGATCCTATCATGGAGCGGTATACCTTTATGTCCACATCCTTCTCACCGTCACATGAACCAAGTTGCCCCTTTACGGGCATGGGTGTCTTCATTGGACTTGCATTGGTCATGTTGAATTTCTTGAGCATGTCCTTCACATACTTTTCTTGAGAGATGAAGGTGCCTTTTGCAAGTTGCCTCACTTGGAAGCCTAGAAAGAACTTCAACTCTCCCATCATGGACATCTCAAATTTCCTAGTCATCAATAGCTCAAAAGCTTTGTTATGATTGGGGTTAGTTCCACCAAAAATAATATCATCAACATATATTTGACATATAAAGAGGCCACCCCCTTTAACCCGCTTGGTGAAAAGGGTGGAATCGACCGTACCCATGCAAAACCCATCATGTAGTAAGAAATCCCTAAGGAACTCATACCAAGCACGTGGAGCTTGCTTGAGACCGTAGAGTGCCTTATGGAGTAAATACACGTGGTTGGGTCGGCGTGGGTCCTCGAAACCCGGGGGTTGAGCCACATATGTGGTTTCTTTTAGGGGACCATTCAAAAATGCACTTTTCACATCCATTTGATATAGTTTGAAATTGTGGAAAGATGCAAATGCAAGCAAAAGACGAATAGCTTCAAGACGGGCTACCGGCGCAAAGGTATCCTCAAAATCCATACCTTCTATTTGGGCAAACCCTTGCGCCACTAACCTTGCTTTGTTTCGTATAACAATGCCATTCTCATCTTGCTTGTTCTTGAATACCCATTTGGTCCCAATGACATTGATGCGATGATCCTTGGGTCTCTCAACTAGAGACCATACTTCATTACGACTGAAACACTCCAATTCTTCTTGCATGGCAATTACCCAATCCGGATCAACCAAGGCTTCATGTACCTTAAGTGGTTCAAAACTAGACACAAAAGCATGATGTTGACAATAAGTGATAAGTAATGCATGGTGTCTACGAGTTACCACTCCTCTTGAGATGCTACCAAGGACTTGATCCACTTTCATGTCACTTGCCCTTGTAGCGGCCTTGATCTTCCGAACGGTTCCTTCATGATCAATGAATTCATCTCTTGCTAGTACTTGATCATGAGGGACCACTTGAGCTTGATCATGAGTTGAGGATGTTTCTTGATCGTCATCATGATCTTGCTCCATGGAATGAGGATCTTCTTCTTGTTCTTCGGATTGAGACTCATCTTGAGTGGAGGGTGGTTCTTGAGTTGCACTTGATGGTTCGGCTTGAGTTGAGCTAGGCTCCACTTGTGGCGTGCTTGAGACATCTACTCCATCATCTTGATCATCATTATGAACCTCCATGGGCCGGATGTGTCCAATGCCCATATGCTTGATGGCACTAGATGGATCAACATCATTACTCGCAACACATGGAACAACTTGCTCCACTTGGGAGCCATTATCCTCCAAGAACACCACGTCACAAGATACTTCAATAGTCCCGGAGGACCGGTTGTAGTATCTATAGGCATGAGAGTTCTCCGCATATCCAACAAATATACCCTCTATGGTTCTAGTTTCAAATTTACCGAGCTTTCCTTTGTTGTTCTTAACAAGGCATTTGCATCCAAAGACACGAATATACATGACATTAGGCTTGTTACCGAGTAAGGAGCTCGTATGGGGTTTTGTTGTGGAGGGGACTGGAGAAAGAGCCGGTTGGAGTAGTGGACGGCCGTAGAGATGGCTTCTCCCCAAAAGTTGTGAGGTGAGTTGAATTCACTCAACATGGTTCTTGCCATCTCAATGATAGTCCGGTTCTTCCTTTCAACAACACCGTTTTGTTGAGGGGTGTATGGCGCCGAAAACTCATGCTTGATGCCCTCATCATCCACAAACTCTTGCATAGTGTAGTTCTTGAACTCGGTGCCATTGTCGGTCCTAATCGCCTTGATCTCGGATTCATACATACGTTGAGCTTTCTTGGCGAAGGTGATGAACTCTCTATGGGTCTCGTCCTTAGACTTAAGGAGAAAGACCCAAGAATATCTTGAGTAGTCATCAACAATGACAAGTCCATACTTGCTCCCACCAAGAGTATCATAATGTGATGGCCCAAAGAGGTCCAAATGAAGGAGCTCCAAAGGCCTAGATGTGGTAACAATACTCTTGATGGGATGCTTCTTCTTGAGTTGCTTTCCGGCTACACATGCACTGCAAACACGATCTTTTTCAAAAGAAACACCGGTTAGTCCCACAATATGCTCACCCTTTAGGAGTTGTTTAAGATTCCTCATGTTAACATGACCAAGGCGGCGATGCCACAACCATCCTTCGTCATGCTTGGCCGCCATTAGGCATGTGGAGAAGGAGGGGCTCTCTTTCTAGAGGTCAACCACGTAAAGGTTGTTCTCCACATATCCAACAAGGACCAATTTGAGATTGTCACTCCTAAAGACTTGCACATAATATTTAGTGAAATATGAATTGTAACCGGCATCGGCAAGATGATATATAGAAAGTAAGTTATAGCCAAGATGTTCAACAAGCATAACCGTCTCAAGGCACAAGTCCTTAGAGATTGCTACCTTGCCATACCCAAGTACCTTTCCCTTTGAGTTGTCACCAAAGGTAATGCTTGACTTCTTGTTGATATCTTCAATGAATTGATCAAGCACACCTTTTCCTCCGGTCATATGATTGGTGCATCCACTATCAAACACCCATTTTGGACCACCGGAGGAATACCCCTACAAAATCAAGTAGAGGATTTAGGAACCCATCGATTAATGGGTTCCTTTGTAATGGCAACAATATCTTTTGGTACCCAAATTGAGTACTCTCTATAAGCATAGCAATTAGGAGGGCCAACATAGTTAGCATAGACATCACCATAATAATCAACAAATAATGCATAGTGATCATTTGGCCCCGTGCGGTCACCACTAGTGGCTTTGCCCTTTGAGGCTTTGCCATTGTTAGTGACCTTCTTGTTCTTATCTTGAGCGGGTTTCTCCTTCTTGTAGTTGTTCTTCTTGTGGGACTTGGGGACATATCCAAGTCCATACTTTTGATTGTTTGACCTTTGCTTACTCAAGAGGTCATCCAATCCCATCTTGTTCTTGGCGGTGGTGAACTTTGCAAGTTCCTTTGTTAGCCTAACATTTTCCTCAAGAATAGATGCTTGCTCACAAGAAGATTCATTAGGATGATAGTCAAGACCATATTTGGTCACCAAGGACTCAAGATATGCATTGGTCTCAACATGCAAAGAAAGTTCCTCTTGTAAACGAATATGTTCCTCAACAAGTTTAGCATGCTCACTAGTAAAGGAAATGGAGGAACAAGCAAGCTTTTCAACATCAATGGGATCCTTCATTGATCCAAGAGCCCTTTTGTAGGATTCTTGAAGTAAATCATGGTTCTCTCCAAGTTTCTTGAGCTCATCCTTGACAAGCTTGTTAGCTCTTTCAAGGTGGTCAAGATCCCTAGTGAGAGAAGCATGAGCAACTTCAAGTTCCTCCTTTGAGGCATTGAGCTCTTGGGTCAATAATTGAGCCCTATCAATAGTTTCTAGGTCCTTAACTTTATCAAGTTCATAAGTTTCAATTTGTTGCTTAAGGCCTTGAGATATGCACCTTTCGGTTTTTAGCTCTTGTCTTAGGAGATTGTATCTCCGTTCCTTCTCATTCAATTGATATTCTAATTCCTCAATGGACTCATCCTTTTCTTTGAGTGAGTCCATCAAGAAATCAAACTTGACAAGAGCTTCACCACGAAGGGTGCATCTAACATCATAGAGTTCCTTAAGCATAATTAATTCTTCTTGATCTTCGTTTTCATCATCAAGAACACTAGATAGGGAAGGTGGAGGTTCCATTACCTTGGTTTCCCTTGCCATAAGACAAGAGCCAATGATTGGAGAGGAGGGAGAGTCATCGGAGTCATCATCTTGAGTTGTTCTTGCCATGAAGGAAGAGCCAACATCATTCTCCGTGGAGTAATCTTTGGAGTAGTCATATGTGAAGAGTGACCCGGGCTTAGAATAAGCTAAACCGGCCACTCCGGCCTCCTTCTCCTCATCTTCCTCTTCTTCATCGGACAAGTACTCGGCCCCAACAAAAGCTCTTCCCTTGTTCTTCTTGTACCGATCGTTGATTGGGTTCGGCTTCAATCTTGGCTTGACCCCTTTGATGAACTTTGGCTTGTCTACCCTTTTCTCATAAGGGCACTCATTTGCAAAGTGGTTATCTTCATCACAATTGTAGCAAGTTCTCTTCTTCTTCTTGTCATTGAGGAACATTGGGAGCTGTGCCTTGTACTTCTTGGCAAAGAAGGCAAAGTCGGTAGTGATGTCACTAGTTGAAGTCATCTCTTCATCTTCTTCAATTTCATAGTCTTCTTTGCTTCCATGGTCGGCTCTAGCTTTGAGAGCAAGGTTGTGTGACGCTTCATGGTTGTGTGAGGCTTCATCAACACGGTTCATTGCCTTGAGCCTCTTTCCGGCTTTGGCCATGCTTTCATTGGCGGCCACATAGGAGACTAGATCATCGGAGTTGAGATCGGCACTCTTGGTCATGATTTGCAAGTTGAGTCCAAGGTTGGTGTCTTCTTGTTTGACGGCAATCATAGCAATGACCTTGGATTTTATAAAGGCTTCGTTCATCTCGAATCCGTCATTGTACTTCTCAGCACCAAGTCCCTTGACCCTTACTTTCAGAGCACCAAGCCTAGCATAGGCATCGAATACGGATTCTCCATCTCGAATCATGAACCGGTAGGCCTCTTGCTTTGCGGTCTCATAGAGAGCTGATTGGATCAAATCGGTTCCCTCTTGGAGTACTACGATCCGATCCCACAACTCTTTAGCGGAGACAATGTCATCGACTTGATCAAGAAGCTTGCGGTTGATGCCACTTCTAATCTTGTCACATGCGGATGCATTGAGTTGACGGTTGTAGAACTCGGTGGACGTCAACCGAGTAGGATCTTGTGGCTCCCGATGTCCATGAACAATGAGCTCCCATAGCTCCACACTCTGCACTGCGAATATGAGATTCCATAGCAGATTTCCAATGTGGAAAGTGAGTTCCATCGTAATGGGGAACAGTCCCACTATGGTTTATATGAGGCATGGGTGAAGTGTTTCTGGGATAGTCATGGTTAACATCATGGTAGGTTTCCTTAGAGGCCGAAGCCCCACTAGAAGTTCCACCCGCAGTTAGGTTCTTAAGCATGGCGATCATTTCGATCATTTGGTTTTGTAGCTCATCCTCCTTTTTCTTCTTCTCGGCATCATATGCCAAGAATCTAGATTTCATCTCTTTAACCGAAAGGTTAGAGTCGTCATCTAGACCCTCGAAGAGTTTATCCATCTCACTCTTAAGGCGGTGAAGCCCTTAATAAGAGTCCAGAGCTCCGATACCAATTGAAAGTATAGAGATGGTAAACCTAGAGGGGGGGTGAATAGGTTTCTACAAATTTTAATTCTTTCTTTGCAATATTAGGCTTTGCGGAATATAAAGATGAGCCTAATGCAAACTAGGTGAAGCAACCTATATGAGGATACAACTAACTCGAGCACGAAGGCTCTCACAGAGCGATTAAATCACAAGTAAGGAGTTCGGTTAGAGATAACCGATAGCATGCGGAGACGAGGATGTATTCCCGTGTTCCCTTGCTTTGCAACAAGGTACGTCACGTTTGGAGGAGTGGAGGTCCCACGAAGGATTCCCCGCGCCACGAAGGCTCACCCTATTCTCCGGAGCCTATCCCACGAAGGAATAACTCACTCACTTGTGGTAGACTTTGAGGTAGCCTCCAAACCTTCACAATCTTGCCCGGAGCAAATCCACGGCCCGGATGCTTCCGGACTCCTCTTGCCTACCTAGGGTTTCCAAGGAACCCTAGGAAGCAAGCTTCTCAATGAATACAAGGGGGAATGAGATTTGGCTTGGTAGAACGGTAGATCGGGTCCTCCTCTAATGATTCCCCGAGGGATTTGAGTTTGGGTGGAGGAGGAGGGAGATCCGAGGCTTTTGGTGTTTCTAGCAATGGAGTAAGAGAGAGAGAGCTCAAGAACAGCTTGTAGTGTAGTGCCTAACTGTTCAGAGGTAGGAGAAGACCTATTTATAGTGTTCTTCGAAATACGGCCGTTGGTCACTTGCCACATCAGCAGATTCTTCGAGAAACCCGGTCGACCGGATTTGGCGCCGGACAGGCCGGTCCACAGCCCGGTCAGACCGGGCCTCAGACCGGGCCGGCCGGTTTCCAACCGGAGCTGGGACCGGGTCTTGACCGGGCAGAGCTTCGAGCTTGCTCGGATGGCGTCCGGATGTCACAGGCGCAGAGTCCGGTTGCTGACCGGGCCGCTCGGTCTGGTGCCCGGTCAGACCGGGCCATGGACCGGAGCAGCCGGTCCGAAACCGGGCTGGTGACCGGACGCAGACGGAGGGCTTGCCTTCTTTACTGGAACTTGCCCGGATGGCACCGGTTCTGGGTCCGGTTGGTGACCGGGCTGTCCGGTGCCAGGGCCGGTCCGACCGGATCTGTGACCGGCCGGGCTCTGAAAAGCTTGCTGATTTTTCGTCGAATTGGGGGGGTCTCCCGTTGCCTTTTGTTCCATTGCTACACCATCATACCTCTTTGGCTAATACCTGAAAGTCATCTTGTAGACATGTATTAGACCAAATACTCTAGCACGGTATCATAGATACCAAAATAATGGATAAGGGTAAAATACCCTTACAAATGTCTCGTCTCATATTTTTTAGAATAAATTGTCATCAGGTGTCCAAGCTAAACAGGTCCATTGACACTAAGAACTTGACTGAAGAGTAAGTAGTACTTTAGGGTGCTTACAAAATATGTTAGATTAATGAATTGTACGATAAAACAAAATAAAACTATGACGACTTAGCGGAATTGTTTTAACAAACTATGAGCTACAGAATGTCGAATGGAGTGACTTGAACTTATCTACATTCGCAAGTATCTAGATATATATTAGTGTGTAAATAATATGTATTTTTTCGAAAAGAATATTATTTGCATCAGTGCAACACCTGCTGCTTTTCGTTTGAGCAAAGTTTTCCAAAGTAAAATGCATGTTGTAATGTGTTGTGTGTTGAAGACGTTTACATGAGCTGTTTACGTGATTAACCTTGGATATATATTTTACATCTCATCTATTATTTACAGATTGAACTGTTTAAATAATTTAGGTAAAATGGATTAACCTTTGTTCTTTCTGTGTCCATATAGAACACGTCTATATTTGGCACCGGCTCTTCTTTAACATGTATTTGGCACTTATTTCATAGATGCAAATGCATGAAACAAAATTACTTTACCCTACAACATGTGACTAATGATGTATGCTCGGTGAATTAGAACTTGTACACTACTACAATTCAATCGTGTAGCGACGACTTTTAGATACAACTGTTCAAATAATAATAATGGTATGGACTAACGTGGTGCATAACTAAGCTGAAATCAGACCCTAATGTCCAATCGCTCAAAATTAGGAATGCTAATTTTGTTGTTGAAGGTTCCACTATGTCCAAAGATGTGTGAAACTTCGAACATGGTAGAAAGATTTATGCTGAACAACCTTGATGATCAGTCAAATTTGGCTTTTTCTATACATACATATTATTAATTTTGAATTCTATTATTTTTTGTACTCATCAGTTTTGTATTAGTCAGCTTCATGTACGACCAGCACGAGCGACCTGCCACGGTCGCCCGTCTTACCTAACTATATAACTTCTATTTAATTTTAAGTTGGATAGACTAAACGGTAAATCAGACAACATATTTTAGGGTGTAATATTTAGCGGATCCACCGGAAAACTATTATACCGGGCAAATGTTATAGGAATTCACATAATTAGCTTAAATTTTAGATAATTTTACACAAAAAATTCCAATTTATTTGGCAAACCTCAGGGTGTATCTTAGTTGGTATTTACATTAACTGTATTTACCGATGCCCGTTAACACAATTTACAATCCAAGATCGGTGTGGTAGTATTATATGCATACATAGGATGTCTAAGACGCATGGACCACCGGCATTGCGAGATGGATCCCTATTTTCACCCATATTTCATGGCGTATCGCTGATCCATCAGGATAAGAGATGTTTCACTCGGACAATATTTCCGGAAACCGAAAACTGCAATGCTGGACAAAAGTTGCCGGTATTCAAATAATTAGCTCAAATTTAAATAATTTTGATAAATTTATAAATTCATTTGACAAATCTCGGATGGTATTATAACCAGTATTTCCGTAAACTATATTTACCGATGCTCACCGGTATTCTTTTGCTACTAAGAAGGAAAAAAACCCGGTCTGAAATATGTGTTGATATGCTATATGATTTGAACATCAATATATACACTCTAGCCTCACGGTCGGTCAACTTTGGGCTAACATAAATGCATGATCTCTTTTGTTTTAAACGGACTCACCTAGAGTCCTATTAACACACGAATGTCTTTTGGAGATCAGATTTGATCTTCCTGTGCACGTTAGTTTTTTTTTTAACCGAACAGCTTTTGGTCATCATAGTGCACGATCCACCACCAGAACGGGTGTCCTGTCACATTCGACCGCGTTACGTAACTATATAATTCTATTTAATCCTAGCCGTAAATTATTAATCTGACTGACCAAATATTTTAGATGATGTGGATTAACTTGGTGCCTCAAAAAAACACCCTTATTTTGCTTTTAGTATATAATAGATAGATAGATAGATTCCGTTCTTCCTCGCACCGTTCGCGATGAACCCTTGCAACCAACCGGCCGCCATATCCATGGCCGGCGGTTTGTCGACCAGCATTGCCGACCCCCCTACCGCCATAGATGCTGCCAGTGGACCGGAGCCGTGACCGCCTGCAAGCGTGGCTATGTCTATCTGACTGGGATCCAATGTGTAGCTTTGGGGAAACTGCTTTGCGGCCTCGCGGGCGGGGAAAACCGGGCTCGGCCGCCGGCCGGAGGTCTGTGGGTCTATCATTCTCTCGTTGCGGCTGCTGCGGGAAAGATAGGGAAGCGACCCGATGAACAAAATTGCGCCAGCGGGCTCCTCCGCCCCTCTCCGGCGGCGCCCTCCGCTCCCCCGCGACCCCTCCTCGATGGTGGCCGCCGCCAGCGGCGCACGGCGGGTCGTCCTCTAGCAGACAGTAGTAGCCATCGAGCTCCAGGCCGCTCTCTACCATCGGACTCTAACAGGTAACCATCTTCGCTATTTTGCTGTTTGTTGTGATGTGTTATGCAGCCGAGTAAACTGTGTTGTGTGCTGTCCAGTATAACCTTCCTTATGAATTTCAATGGTCAGTGCATAAGTGTTCGGACCTACAGAAGTGTTCAGATTTTTCCCACTATATGATTTGCCATTCTCTTTCATAATTTGTCCTTGTTATACATCAGTTATGTGTTCACTTTTCAGCTGTTGTTTGCCCACTGAACTGCAAGTCTGCAACTGGCAAGTGCTAACTGAATCAATGTATTATAGTCGTGCAGTTGTGTTAGAGCATCACTAGTAGAGCCCTCAAACTCTCAAACCCTCAAACCAGTTTAAGGATTGAGAATGGGCATTTTTTAGCACTTATAAGGGTTGAAAAACAGGGGCAAATACTAGAACCCTCAAACCCTTAAAAGTGAGGATTGACGGCAAAGACTAGAACTCTCAAACCCTTAAAAACATTCATGATATATCACAATTGTTCATAGGTAGACATCGACATTGACACTAGGTAGACACTGACATCGACATTGCCACTAGGTAGACACTGACATCGACACTAGGTAGATAGTTACTAGGTAGACACTGACACCATCTAGGGTTTATCCCAGAAGTCCTCATCGAAATCGGAGCTGTCGCCATCCTCCGCGGCCTTCTTGGCGGCTTCCTCCGCGGCATCCTCGGCCTCCATCTCCGCGACCATCTTGTCGTACCAATCGGGATCCTCCGCGGCCTTCTTGGCGGCTTCCTCCGCGGCATCCTCCGCCTCCATCTCCACGACCAGCTTATCGATACAATCGGGATCCTCGTCGTCGGAGCTATCGTCAACTACGATAGTGGGACGCGGCGCCAAGGATGAAGACGGTCGAGAGGCGGCCGCCGCAGCTCGCTTCACCGCCAGTTGCGCGTAGAACTCGAGCTCCTCTGCGACGTGCTGCGGATGCGCCGCACGGAAGGCGGCCATTTCCGCCTCATTGCGGTTCCGGATGGACATCCGCATGTATTCCCGGCGGACAGCGCGCTCCTCGGCGCGGGTAACGATGCTGAACGGCGGCGCCACGAACTCGGCGGCCGCGAGGTTGTCGACCTCGAAAAAGTTCCGCGGCCCGGCGCCGCCGTCGTAGCGCCACACCATGACATTGTACGCGCGGGCGGCGAGTTCGGCCGAGTCGAACGTCCCGAGCCAAAACCGCTCGCCGCCGCGCGTGATCTCGGCGGCGTACTGGCCGGAGAGGCGGAGCCGCACGCCGTGTCAGCCGGTGGACGAGCGCGGCAGGGCGCGGCGGCATCTCCACCGCAGGCTCGGGGAGGCGGGGCGGCAGGGGGAGGCGGGGCGGCTCGGGGCGGCAGGGGGAGGTGTGAGAGGCGGGCGGCGGCGCGGCTCGGGAGGTGCGGGAGGCGGGCGGCGGCGCGGAGGCGGGCGGCGGGTGGCGGGGAGGCGCGGATCCGGGGGCGGGGATCTCGCGGCGGCGGCAGGGGTCGAGGGGAGGCGGGCGGCGGCCGGAATCGCGGCGGGAGGCGGGCGGTGGTGCGGAGGCGGGAGGTTGGGAGGGGAAATTCCCCTCCCGCGCGACGAGGAAGAGGAGTGCGGGTTGGGGGCTGTTTGGCCTCCCCAACCCCTACTTCTACAGGTTGAAAATGGGTTTGAATGTTGGGCCTTTAAAAAAAATTTAGGGTTCGGGGGTTTAGGGGTTCTAGTCTACGCGTTTTTTCCTCTCACAAACTGTAAAAAAACAGTTATTTTTGAGAGTTTGAGGGTTTGAGGGCTCTACTAGTGATGCTCCTGAAGCCTACGGAACCGTTCAGATTTTGCTTATATAATTTGTCATTCCCTTCTATAATCGGTCCTTGTTGTACATCAGTTATATGTTAACTTTTCAGCTGTTGTTTGCCCATTGTACTGCAAGTATGCAACTACTAATTGCTAACTTAATAGCATGCAGCTGTCTGGCTGAAGCAATTCGCTTGGATTGTTGTTGTCTGATGGAGGGGATCGGATTGGAGCACTGTTGTCTGTCGGAGGGGTTCGGAGGGAGACGGAGGGGGCCGTTGGCAGCTACCGGCAGCATCAACACTCCATCAAGGCAGGGCCGCAGGGCATCGCAAGCCATCAGAGGGGGGCGTTGCTGCCCTTTTCTCCAGTTGCAGGCTTGCAGCCGCCAGAGGTTCCCCTCCCTTGGATGGATGGTGGATAAAGGGGGTAAGGCGCTCTTGTCAAGTCACTGATCCCAGTCCATGGGTATCACCACTTATCCACCAGAGTACACCAACATCGACTACCTTCGGCTATTGGTTAGCGGGCGGCACCACCTGCAGGTACGGCGCCATGTCCTCATGTTGCTGTCCCCCGATTACGTGTGACCTCCATTTGTGATCGCTCATCTACTTCTCTTATTTCTTCATTTCACAACATCTTTGTTGAATCTGATAGAATTATCTTAGCTACCATTATTTGTGACTTATTCTAATTTTGTATCACTTAGTTATAGATCTGGGCTTTTAGTTACCAGCTAAGGTGGTGCTAGTTCAGCTATGGTATGATAGAATTATCTTAGCTACCATAAATTGTGACTTTTTCTTCAAACAACTTAATTTTAAATCTGGGTAGCTGATGTGTTGCTAGATCATCTATTATCACCCTAAGCATAAAAATTTCTCTTTTTTTGTGGGTGGTTGATCACCTCACCATTTCTTTGATCATGGTAGATGTCTGGGCAAGTAGTACAAAGTTGATAATCATCTTGTGCGCCCAACTACGGTGCTGATAGTCTGTAATAACTCACTAATGCATGGTTGCTCTGTCAGCTAGAAGCATAGCCTGCAAACCTCCTTCCTTCGTTTCTGGTTTTCATTCACTGGACAATAGCAACCAATTTGATATGGATATGGATACATTCATACATATGCAAAGTGCAAACTTTGTTAACCAGATATTTCCGATCGTAGCTTTTCTGCCCTGGAATCCTAACTTGTCAATGGGATAAAAAGGTTCACTTTGCTAAAACATCTTAGCAAGACATGCTGTTAGCAGAAACCAATAGACTGGTGGAGTGGAGATGCTTGTTTGGTACACTGACCGGCCAGCTGTCCCAAGGCAACCGAGGGGCAACACCCTGCTTTATAGTGTGCACAAAAAGAAGAGAGGTTGACATACCTGTGGTGGATGGTTCGCTCTGCTGCATGCCCTTTAGGTTGGTCATGATGCTTCTCATGATTTCAAGCGTTGCTGCCTGTACTCCCTGCCAATGGATTTTCCCATATCGATTGGATAATGAGAGTGGACTTTTAGAGCAGGTGCTCAGCACGCACCCGTATCCGTACCGACTATTTTGCATCAAGATTCGTGCTAGCTTTTTTTTCTCCCTCTCAAACAACTTCTCATTTTTGTATCTCTCACACCAAACAATCTTTGAACTTGGAATTTTGCAGATCACTTAAACATCACAACTAGAATTTGGGAAAAATATTTTGGATTTTTTATGTCATTACGTAAATATATATTTCAAGAATTTATTTTGAATTTTAAAATAATTTGAAATTTTAATTTTCAAAAAAAATTCCAAACTATTTTTCCCTTATTCTGTTTGTTCTGTTTGAGTGACTTGCAGAAAAATCAAATCGAAATATATTATAATTTACGAAATATAAAAAAGAAAAAATCAAAAAAGGTAAAGGTGCGCAAATAGCACCTGCGCTACTACACATTTCCCTTGGATAATACCCTTTTATTTGTTGGTACGGGAAATATAAAATCTAATGCTTGTGGGTAATTTTGGGTTTAGATTTTGAGCAACCAATCCTTCCCAACGGCAGACTTGCTTAAGACATGGCTTAGCACCCCCACGGCCCCACCATCTTACAGAAAAGAATTGTTATCTAGGTTAGCCTAGCTTTGCTAGGGTGTGTTTGGTAGGTCGGGTCACCTGGGAATCACTTTCCCATCTTAGCATTGCCCACCTGAGATTAGCTAGGCTGAGATTTTGTTGTATGTTTGTTAGCTCGTAGGCATTGAAACAGGTTGAATAGAGAGTGTGTTTGGATTCACTTCTCACCGCAGCACTGCCCACCTCCAACCTTTTTACAAAAATAACCTTCAACAAAAAAGAAAAAAGCAATCGGGTCCTAGCCCACCTCCACGCCATGGAGATTGCCATGGAATTCTTCGTCCAGGAGCGTCAACCGCCGCACGCCGCGGCCTCGCCTGGCCGGGTCGGCGTCGTTCCTCCGCAGGCAGAAGAGAGCTCCCTCTAGTAGAGGATGGCGCGTCGAGGGAGAGGTGGAGACGCGGCACGGAGCTCTTCTGTGGCGGCGGCGCAGGAGCTCGTCCGTGGCGGCGGCACGGAGGTCGTCCTTGGCGGCGGCGGCACAGCTCCGAGCCGGGAAGGCCGCGACGCAGGCGAGCGTCGATGAGGCGGCGGGTGAGCTTGTCCGTGGCTGGCGGAGGCGCGATGAAGGAGAGGCGGAGCTCGTCCGTGGCGGCGGCGCAGGCCGGCGTCAAGGCGGCGGCGGCGGCGCAGTTCGACGTCGAGAAAGTGGCGGCGCAGCTCGACGTCAAGAAGTTGGTGGCGCAGCCAGCATCCACGAGGCGGCAACGAAGCTCGGGGACCGGCAGGGCTGCAGCGGGGTTGATAGAGAGAAGCAGATGGGGGAAATGAGGAGAGAAAGATGTGGGGGTGGGGGTCTGGGGGGTGCGCGGTGGTGGGGCCCGGGGGTCGTAACAGTGCTTTGCGGGGCGAGATGAGCCTGGCCGACTTGTGAAGCTCGATTTGAGCTTCGCAACTCAGCCTGGCTGAGAGGCCTTTTTCGTACTAGGTGGGCACTGCTGAGATGGACCGAGCCGAGCTAACAAACAAGAAATAGCTAGCTGAGCTAGGCTGAGGTGAGAATATCTGAGGTCAGCCGGTCCACCAAACACACCCTAAGCAAAGGATATCCTCTCATTATAAAATCTTTGCTCGTTCTGGTATAACCCATGAAGCTGCATAACTATCATGTAGTATATACACACAGTAATGAAGCACGTTGAGTAGTTCTTTCCAGCCTTACTTTTTTTTGTAGAAGCAGGAAGTTCAACTTTTATTTGCATATCTTTATATAGGGAGTATTTATTTGGCCAAATGGGTGTATGAACAAACAGCAATGAGGAATGCTCCTGGCTCGTCAAAGTTGATTCGATTTCCCTTTGCCATGTTATCACACTTCCAAGGATCGATGCTCTCTTGTATATAATCGATGTCACTAAGATGGTGCCACGATAGGTTACTCTAATACGATGTTAGCTAAAAAAAATTTAGGGCAAATAAATTAGCAACCTGTAACGGTAGATTCTACAGGTCACTCTTCTGGGCAAAATCTTGATATCTGCAAGGCTGGGCTAGAAAGAGTATGGAAGATAAAAGAATAGATCATTTTGGAATTTTTTTATTAGACTTCCTGCAATCTTGTTGAATTTGTCAATTTTGTTTCTCTTTTATTCTCACTAGCAAAAGTGCCCGTGCGTTGCACCGGGTGAAAAAAATATCGAAGTTTAGACGGAAAAAGTTGGCATGATCCAAAGTTTGCCCGAAAGTTGATCGGATAAACCTAACCTCAGTTTGCCATTTCATCTTAATTTCTAATTTTAGTAATTTGATATATCTTTTATATTATTTGTATTGTATTTACAAGCACTCCCACCGGTAAGTGAATACGTCAAGAACATTTCGTGATCATCCCGCAAGGACTCCAGTCGCGCCTATGGGCCGAGGTCTAGGAAATCCGTGCCACCTTCGATCATGTCCTCGTTAGTTGCAACAGAAAAATATGTATCCAAGAAAGGTGAGTTGAAGTTAAAGTTGGAATGAAAATAGCAAGGAGGAATGAGAGAGGTGGGGTAGAGCGATCATACGTACCCGGAAGCCAAATTGAGTTTCTAAGATATATGTAAAAAAACATCAAGATACCTATATTTAAATTCATCCACCGTATGCATTACAGCTAGCATCCATGAGCTAGCTATCCTCGTCCTTTTCTGTACGAGGTTTTGAAAAAAATAGAAGGCCACTCCTCGTTCAGGCGTTCAGTTAGAATCGCGAGCATATGTTCGTTCCTCTACTAACGTCCATGAGAAGATGTTGTGCCCGAGGGCGACACGTCGGAGGAGGATCTTCCACTCCCGACGTTGTCACGCACAGAGGCGACATGCCGAAGGAGTTCTGCCAGTCACGCGCGCGGAGGCATCACGCCGGACCTGGCATCAGATCGAGAATCCACACACCTAATGGTTAGCACCAAAAGGGGGAAAAATAGGCCACCATACTCAAATCCACTTTCTTGAAGGGAGTAATTGTATCAGAGAAGAGAAGAGATTGAGATCGGGTGGCCGGTGGCGTTCGAAGTCCAACTCCTCCACCCCCTCCTCCCACCTCACCTCCGGTCTGTTCCCCCAACCTTAAGTCTGTCCAATTTTTTCCTCCCCTTTGTTCCCTCTCCAATTACTCCCCTAGTAGCAGCAGTGGAGCAAGGTGTGGTATGGATAAGCTAAAGTGCAGCGCGATCTGGAGGCACTGCAGCAGAACCGTGGCGTGGGAAGAAGAAGAGCGAGCGTGGGTCGCGTCTGGTCGGGCCTTGACCTCTTCCTGGAGTCTATTCTGGCGCATGGGCACCGGCGCGCGCTGCCGTTCGCGAGGAAGGCAAGGCCAGGGCTCTGCTGGTCCTGCAGGGGACGGGGAGTGGGGGATCCACCGGAGAGAAGATGCGCGCGGGCGGCGTGACTCGCCGCGGGTGCAGGGTTCCCCGTGGACGCGCGTGCGCAAAGGCACGTCCCGATGCGCCGTTTCCTCCAGGCTCCAGCCCGCGACGCGAGATTTTTTCTGTCGGTCTAATTTATTTTTTTAGACGCACGAAGCAGCCAAGGGGTATCTAACTTATCAGTGGTAGTGGGTGAAATTTTGGCTAACTTCAGGGGCAATAAAAAACGGACCAACAAGAAACTCTTTTGCTTTTATTATTAGGTATAGATTTGCAAGAGGAAGTCATAAACTTGGCTAACCAAATAAAATATAATATTTCAGGTTGTTCTCTCCAACTATTGGAGAGAGAAACAACTGGTGGGTCTCAGCTGGGAGGTGAGCGAACACCACAGGACGGTCCCTCGAAGGGAAAAGTTCTGCAAACCAGTGTAAAAGAAGTGGCAACCGGACCTGTCCGGTGCTAAGCGAGTGCATAAGGGCATCTCCAGCGGGCTGATCCAAATTGGCGACCCAAACGGTTCGTTTCTGTCCATTTGGGTCGGCCCGCGGATAGGTTGGTCGTGGCTATTCGGCCTGCCAGGGCGGTGCGCCCAGCGGCGCCACCCGTTCGGTCCACTGGCAATTTTGAAGACCTGGTCAGTTGGCCACTCCATTTTAAATTGCAACACAAAAATATAGCAATTGGCAAGCAAATTATGTGGCAAACATTTGCCATATTCCTCCAGGCAGCGCTAACTAGTGCAAAGTTACTCCCAAATGTGCAAAATAAGACAATTTCTTACAATTTGTCCAAAAATTGGCAAGTTTCACCCAAAGAGTGGCTACTTTCATCCAAATGGAATTCATCTATGCCAATGCCCTTCAAACATTGCGGGCTAGGATCATCTTTTGCTTCTCAATCCAAGCCTTTTGCACAGGATCGGAGATGGTGGCCAAGTTTGTGAGCATGATCCGGTTCTCCTCGGCCATGATCTTGGGTTCGGCCTCCAAGATCTTGGACTTCCCATGGGTCTCTTCCACCTCAAGAGCTCGAAGTTGAAGATCAACAAAGCACTTGGCGGTTGCCTCTTTCTCTTTGCGTTGCCTCTCTTCCCTCTCGGGATGGCCTCTTCCTTCTTGATCATCAACTCCCTCAAGGTGTTTTGGAACGCCAATGAGGAAGGTTGACGGTGCATGTCGGTCTTGGTTGCCTTGTGGCCAACTGGCCGTTTGGCACGACCACCACCGCCTGCCTCTTCGGTTGAAGGGACGCCAAGGTTTTGGCCATCGTATTTGAGGTCGATGGTACCGTCAATTGACGAATTGCCATTACCCTTCTTATTAACGTCCTCGAGTTTCCTCTAAAGGGCGTAGCTTTTTTTCCACTTCTTGGTGTCCTTGAGCAATATCCAACAATGGCTCAATGTGAAGCCCTTGTTATCGTGGGTGGATTTGTAGTGCTCCAAAGCATGAACAACCTACACACGCATATGTACTACCAACATAGAGAAGAGGGGAAGAGGTTTACCATGTCAGCGGCCGAGATACGGCCGAGATACCGCTTGTTGCCCTCCCCTTCACCGTCTCGAATGAGCCTTGAAACCGGCTACAGTCGGCATGGATGAAGCCCCACCTCTTTGAAAGGGAGAGATCCTCGCGGTTACTATAGAAGGGGTGTTACCCCAACTTACTATGAAATACTTGCCCACGTGGGACCAATAAGTATATCCCTTTTGCTCAACACCACAAAGTGGATCTTTTGAAATCTCAATCCAAGTGGCGCATAGCAACTTGTCCTCTACGGTGGTGTAGCTCGACGTCCTTTGGCTGCCCTTCTTGCCATCGGCAACCGTGGCGGTGAGTGATGTAGCCAGTGTCGCCGCGGTGGTTGGGTGATTTCCTCGGCCATGTCTTGGGTGACGCCCTCACCCATGGCTTGGGTGAATCCGTCGTTGCCAAACAATGGTTGGAACATCCTCGTAATGAGTGTCTTCATATTGTTCGTAGACAGCGGCGAGCTCGTACTAAGTGTCGTCATATTGTTCGTAGTCGTCGTCTTCCTACTCGCCACCGTCGTTGATCATGTCATGCATGATGGCCTCGCCATTTATGTCTACATATTCCTACACGCATACTTGCCATGACAAGCCGCAAGAAGGAACTAGTAGCAATGCGAAACAATTACAAGAAACAAGTAAGAACTTTACCATCTTGCTCCCCGACGGGACCTCGCCTGTCGTCGAATAGGTTGGTTGGCGGCGGCATATCGGCTGCAGAGATTTGATGTTGTTTCTTCCACCCTACCGGCGATGATTGCCCACCCTTGGGAGTGCGGCTGAGGTCGATTCCTTGGCCGGACGACATCACGCGTGGATTACCTAGCCGGGAGAGCGCGCATCCAGCCCTACCGTGGCCACCGCCCTTGGGTGGCGTATGTGGACCTGGCGGCCTAGGTTGAAGAGGAGGCTGGCCGCTCAGCGTCGACGTGACGGAGCTCGTCGATGACGCGCCGACCACGGCATGGCTGTTGTTGGTGAGAGGGATAACCACGCCATGGCCAAACGCCATGTTCAATGCCTCCTGCTTCATCATCATGACGGCCTACTGGGCGGCTTTCTGAGCCAGCAGCTCACCATTGGCCTGCTCACAATGGGCGATGATGGTCGTTCTCCTTGAGCCGCTCTTCTTCCATCTTGGCGGCGGTCGCTCGAGCTCTGGCGTCTTCTCTTCAGCCCGCAGAGTTGTCAGACTCGGCCAGGCGCTCCTCCACCGGCAAATCCTTGGCGGGCTTCTTCGTCTTCGCCTGCTTCTTGCCGGCGGTAGCCATGGTAGGCATGGTGGCGGAATCCATCGCTTTCGCTGGCTTTTCCGCCGGTCGAGTGAGTTTCTAAGGTAGGGTTTTTGGAGGGAAATGTGGCGCCACTCGCGGGAGGAACCATGGTCTTCTAGGGAGGACGTGCGAGCTGTTCGGCCCGATGCATTGGCGTCGTAAATTTGGGAAAACGGATGGGTCAATCCGCGCGAGTTGGTCCATTTGGGCCGCATCGCCGGAGAATGCGCGATTTGTCTGCTCGTCCGCGCGGATAACCTAGAACCATTTGGATCGGCCCGCTGGAGATACCCTAAGGTCGATGAGTCAAACAGAGCCTGCAGGGTTGGTTAAACCGAATTTTGCAGGGCTATAGTGAGGCTTTTGTGGAATGCGCCACATCGGCATGAAAGTAGAAAATGTGACATCTACAGTGCCCTAGGCCAACCTCCTCTTCAACCCTAACATAGAAACTCGGCCGCTCTTCTCCTAGCTTGGCGGCGGCCGCTCGAGCTGTGGCATCTTCTCTTCGGCCCGCGGAGTTGTCTGACGTGCCGACCACGACATGGCTGTTGTTGGTGAGAGGGATAACCAGGCCATGGCCAAACGCCACGTTCAATGCCTCCTGCTTCATCGTCATGGCATCCTGCTGGGCGGCTTTCTGAGCCAGTAGCTCGCCATTGGCCTGCTCACAATGGGCGATGATGGTCGTTCGCCTTGAGTCGCTCTTCTTCCAGCTTAGCGGCGGCCGCTCGAGCTCTGGAGTCTTCTCTTCGGCCCGCGGAGTTGTTAGACTCGGCCAGGCGCTCCTCCGCCATCAAATCCTTGGCGGGCTTCTTCGTATTCGCCTGCTTCTTGCCGGCGGTAGCCGTGGTAGGCGTGGCGGCGGAATCCATCGCTTTCGCTGGCTTTTCCGCCGGCCGAGTTTCTGTGGTAGGGTTTTTGGAGGTAATTGTGGCGCCACTGACGGGAGGAACCATGGTCTTGGAGGACGCGCGAGCTATTCGGCCAGATGCATTGGCGTCGCAAATTTTGGAAAACGGATGGGTCGATCCTCATGAGTTGGTCCATTTGCGTCGCGTTGCTGGAGAGTGCAAGGCTTGTCTGCTCGTCCACGTGGATAACCCAGAACCATTTGGACCGGCCCGCTAGAGATAACTTAAGGTGGATGAGTCAGGTTGGTCAAACCGAGTTTTGCGGGGCTATAGTGAGGCTTTTGAGGAATGCACCACATCGGCAGGAAAGTAGAAAATGTGACATCTACGAAACGTTTTCTTCGACCTAGGGCTCTGGCGATTGCCAGGGCGACTAGGGTTCTGCTGTCCTTCGCCGCCGGACCCTGTTCGGATCGGAGTTCTTTCCAGCCCCGGCCGTATCTCTCCTTGATCTTCACCAAGGGGATTAAAGCTGGGTTACGTGATTCTCTTCAGGAGAGTCTGCTTCCGAGGTGTTCGCCCTGACAAGCCCTGCGACGAGTACGACGGATCAGGAAAGTGGATCGGGAACCAAAAAGGCGGAGGCAATCGACGAGATGCTCCATCGCTTGGGGATTGAGGAGGATGAAATTGACGATCTGGTCTTTGAGGAGGAAGAATCTGTCCCGAAAGAAGTTAAGTGGATGGCACTCGCAAAAGTTCATACTTCCAACTATTTTAGTGCCCAGACGTTTGAACAACATATGAGAATAGCTTGGAGTCCTGCCAAGGAGATCCAATTTCACCACATCGAGGCCAATATATTCTCAGTCCAATGTTTCTGTTTGGGAGATTGGCTCAAGGTGGAGCAAGGTGGTCCTTGGCTGTTTAGACAAAACGTTGTGTGCATAGAGAAATATGATGGATTTGCCCCGCCAGATTCTGTTCAACTTAATACGTTTGCAACTTGGATGCAGATACATAAGCTTCCGATTGGATATAGGAATACGGCTCTGATCAAAAATTTAACGGAGAAAAAGGTGGGCAAGGTTCTAAAGGTCGAGACTGATGTCAATGGAGCAGGTAACTTTGTCCGGGTTCGTGTTATCCTGGATGCTGGGAAGCCTCTTGCTCGGTTTGTGACTATTTCAAGGGGTGGCCAGCGAGAATTCTTTCAAATCCAGTATGAGAAACTCCCTAAATTCTGCGGAGCATGTGGGTATATGGGCCATACGCACCTAGAGTGCGGTACTGGAGAATATGATGAGGATAAATTAAAATGGGGGGATTTTCTAAAAGCGGATTGGAGCACTTGGCATGGCAGGAGTCTTGGAGGTAACCGCGGTGGTGCCCGTGCTGGTAATCGTGGACGGGGAGGTTTTCCTTCCTCAGTTGGTAGAGGCCGTGAGGGGGACAATGGTGGAAGAGAGATGAACCAGAGTTGGCGCTATAATGCGATTCCTATTGTGAATGATCAGGAACGAGAGGAAACGGATCTTGATGATACTGGTACCAGTCCTGTCAAACAGATGGACATAGAAGAGAAGGATCATGCAGAGGCACTTGCTAAAAGAAGATTAGATATGGGAGATGGGCAGAATATTGGTGAGCCTGGAGAGAATGTTACAGGGGATAAACATCCAATTCCCATGATCACGGATGGGACAACCAATCATCCAGAGGGTCCGGGACATGTTTCAAATGACAGGAAAAAACGCTCGAAGAAGGACGGAGCTAACTCCACTTCAGTAGGATCGGCGGACTCCCGAGAGGGGTGCGTCCGGTCGCAATGAAAATATTATCTGCGAACTGTCAGGGTTTGGGTAATGACCCGACAGTTCGGTCGCTTTTGGATGTCCAAAGGCGTTGCAACCCCGATGTGATGTTCTTGTCGGAGACTCACCTCGACTCTTATCCGGCTGATTGCTTAAGGAAGAGACTAAAGATGGATTCTAAAATTGTAAACCCTACCACCACACGCAGTAGGGGTCTTTTGCTTCTTTGGAAAAGAGATATCAATGTCCAGCAGATTTTTTCAGCTCCTAATTATATTGATGTGACTGTGCATGAGAGTCCTGATAAAATTTGGAGACTTAAAATGGGAGGATAAATATAAAACTTGGGACAAGTTGAGAGAGTTGAATGTTCAGAGCAACCTTCCCTGGGTAATTATTGGTGATTTCAACGAAATTCTCTACTCACATGAAAAGGAGGGCGGTAACCCACGACCTCAAAATTATATGCAAGCTTTTCGTGATACGCTGACTGATTGTAATCTAGATGATCTTGGTTATGTTGGGGACCCTTTCACTTGGAGACGTGGAAATATTCGAGAACGCTTGGATAGGGTTCTGGCAAACACCACTTGGTTGGAGATGCATCCTGGGGCGTCAGTGACCCACCTGGAATGTATGAAGTCGGATCACCGTCCGATTCTATTAGACACAGAACAACAGACTAACCAGCCAAGACAAAAAAATTCAAAAAAGTTCGAAGCTAAGTGGCTACTGGAAGATAGTTTCAGGGAAGTGGTAGTACAGGCTTGGGAGAAAGCTAGCTCGGAAGTGGTAGACGGTGGGGTTCTAGCTAAGCTTGGCCATATGCATTCTTCTTTACATGCATGGGATAGGGAGATTCTTCGTCAGCCGAAACGTCGCCTGCGGACGGCCCAGAGGAGATTAGATCGGGCGATGGTTGGCCCTTTAACAGAAGAAAACCAAACAATTGCCAGGGAACAAGCAGCGCTGATTGAGCTTTTGCTGGAACAAGAAGAGGTTCACTGGGTACAGAGATCACGAGCTAACTGGCTTCAGCAGGGCGATCGTAACACATCCTTTTTTCATCAGTTTGCAGCCGCGCGAAGGAAGAAAAATCTTATTAAGAAGCTTAAACACGAGGACAATTGGGTAGAGGGTATCGATGCTCTCAAGCCAATCATTCTGGCATACTTCTCCAATTTGTTTACATCCGAAGTCCAAATGGTTGATCCAGACGTGCTTGACAAGATTCAACCAAAGGTAACAACTGATATGAATGATAATTTATTAGCCCCTTTTTCTCCAGACGATGTTGTCGTCGTGGCGAACAGACAGATGCCATAGGATGGCTTAGGTTGGGGCCGAATGTGCGCTAGAGGATTCGGGGGAGGGTTTGTGATAAGATTGGACGAACTTCCGGATGCTTTCCTCAAGAACACAACCAAGGGTAGCGAAACAAGAAGAAGAACACAAGGATGAACTCCGCTCTAGATCTTTCTCTTTATTGCTCTTAGCAAATTACAGGTTTGTGGTTACAGGAACGCAGGTGCTAGGTCGTCCCTCAGATCGTGCCCGTAATGGGGCTACCTCCTCTCCTTATATAGGGGAGAGGTGGCTTACAGAGCAAGAAACCCTAATGGCATCTAAATGGCATCTAATGGCATCTTACAGCATCTTTGACTAGACAAACTACTTTTACAAAGTCACTTTAGTCAAAAAGGGCGGCGCCGGCTTCTTTAACCACGTAGGCCGACGCCCCGGTTGCTTTTGGCGTCATCCTCCACCTTTGGCGTCGGGCTTCGCTTAAAGCTACTTTGCTTAGCTCATACTTGTCTTCTAGCTCCTTAGAGAATCTTTGACCAGTCTTGCCGACGTGCTACAGTGACCCTGGTACCGGTTTTCCGGTACCTTTGCCTGTTATGCCGGTATCTTTTTACCGGTATCTTTGATCCGGTATCTTTGCTCCGGTATCTTTCTTCCGTTATCTTTTTACCGGTATCTTTGCTCCGGTGCCTTTACTCCAGTATACCCTCATGGTATACCGGATTGTTTCATCCAACACTCGTTGAACTCAGCCATCATAATCCGGTTTACTCTTCAATCCGGTATCTTATTCTTTTATCCGGTATCTTTGGTTAGAGACGACCATGCCCGGTATCAATATTAAACCGGTATCTTGATGGCTCATACCATCCGGTTTGGCATGCCTTTGGCATACCGGGGTCATCCCCCAACATTAGTCCCCGAAGCTGGTATAGTCCGGTGGATCCTACCCAACGGACCATGCCAGGTTCTATTTTCTCAAGGTACCGGTTTAAACCTTCCAGCGTCTAGTTGAAAACCTTCCGGCGTCTCTACCGAAACCATCTCATCACACCGAATTCAGCTTTGGTATACTTGCTCCGGTATCTTTGCTCCGGTATCTTTGCTCCGGTATCTTTGCTCCGGTATCTTTGCTCCGGTATCTTTGCTCCGGTATCTTTGCTCCGGTATCTTTGATCCGGTATCTTTGTTGTCAAAAACTTTCTCGGTGAAGTCGAGAATATGTGGGGAGCAGTGCCTGTCAGAGACATACGCACTGTTTCTGATGTGTCATGCCAGGTTCCCATTCCAAACGTACCGGATTAATCCTTCCGGTTTCCATTTAAACTCATCCGGCTCCTTGCCGAACCCACTTAGCTGAACAACCATCATCGAACACCTCCGGCTTCTTTCGTCGGTTCCTTGGTCTTCAATGCTTGTCTTGACGAAGTCCGAATACCCCGAAACTTGTGCTCGTGAGAGACATGCGCACTGTACTCGGCGTGCCGGCGTCGAGCTTCAAATCCTTCGTCTCCCTCGCGCAGTTAATGTGGCGCACCGGATCCATGTGACCCTTCCGGAACTCGGGCCGCCGGTTCCGGCTATGATGACAACGACTGTGTTGTGCTTAAGGTATTTACATCACTTGCGTTATCTTGTGCTTTCTTTGTGGCGCCGATTTCAACCGATCGGTAACCCTCGGTGCTATAGCACGTGACTTCCATTGGTGCCAAAGTCGGGGATCCTCCGGCTTCCATAGTGCGTAAGGCTTCGGCTTTTGATGCCGAAGCGGCGCCGCTCCGGCCGCCAAGCGCCCTCGAGCCGAAAGAGTAAGAACCGGATTGCGGTCTCCTTCGGGTGAACCTTATCATCACAGCCTTCCGGTTTGCACCCTTGCATTTGCCCATACCGGCGCGCGCCGCAAGGAAGCCGGCGAGAAGGTCTCAGCCGCAGCCGGGCCGGATCACCGAGCTCAACCGCGGCGAGGTCAACCTCGGGCCCGCCGCTAGAAAACGCTGAGAAGTGGAACCAGGCAGAGTTGTCTCCGGCTACCCGCGGCCCGGGCAAGGACAAGCTTCCGGTCGTTGTTACTTCCGGTTCGCGGAGCACGGCGCAGCACTTGAGCCGGCTTACGCGCGTCGCCAAGGAGTTTGACACCACTTGGCACGGTGCCAGCGGCAACGTGGTGGTAAGCCGCACACCTTAAACTTCAAAGCTTCATCTTTCAAATCTATGCCGGTTTTCAACTTCCCAGCTTATATGTACATCCTCCCAGTCCCCGAGTTTCGGGTTGAGAACGCAGTTCTTAGCGCGAAACTTTGCTGTAAACAAAAAACCAGCATAGCCAGTCCCCGAGTTTCGGGTTAAGCACGCAGTACTTAGTGCGAACTTGCCAAGAAACCGGCATCTTTTTTTTTTTTTTTTTTTTTTTATACCGGTATATACAGTCCCCGAGTTTCGGGTTAAGCACGCAGTACTTAGTGCGAACTTGCCAAGAAACCGGCATCTTTTTTTATTATTATTATTATACCGGTATATAGCCTTCTTGGGCGTTTACCGGAATAGATTTTGCCATTTTGGGCATGTTTGACATTTTGCCTTCTTGGGCTTGACACATACCGGTGTATAGCCTTCTTGGCGTATACCGGATTGAAATTTTGCCATCTTGGCATGTTTGACATTTTGCCCTCTTGGGCTTGTCACATACCGGTGTGTATAGCCTTCTTGGCGTATACCGGATTGAAATTTTGCCATCTTGGCATGTTTGACATTTTGCCCTCTTGGGCTTGTCGCATACCGGTGTATAGCCTTCTTGGCGTATACCGGGATCGAAATTTTGCCATCTTGGCATGTTTGACATTTTACCCTCTTGGGCTTGTCACATACCTAGGTGTATAGCCTTCTTGGCGTATACTCGGATTGAAATTTTGCCATCTTGGCATGTTTGACATTTTGCCCTCTTGGGCTTGTCACATACCGGTGTATAGCCTTCTTGGCGTATACCGGATTGAAATTTTGCCATCTTGGCATGTTTGACATTTTGCCCTCTTGGGCTTGTCACATACCGGTGTGTATAGCCTTCTTGGCGTATACTCGGATTGAAATTTTGCCATCTTGGCATGTTTGACATTTTGCCCTCTTGGGCTTGTCACATACCGGTGTATAGCCTTCTTGGCGTATACCGGATCGAAATTTTGCCATCTTGGCATGTTTGACATTTTACCCTCTTGGGCTTGTCACATACCGGTGTGTATAGCCTTCTTGGCGTATACCGGATTGAAATTTTGCCATCTTGGCATGTTTGACATTTTGCCCTCTTGGGCTTGTCACATACCGGTGTATAGCCTTCTTGGCGTATACCGGATCGAAATTTTGCCATCTTGGCATGTTTGACATTTTACCCTCTTGGGCTTGTCACATACCGGTGTATAGCCTTCTTGGCGTATACCGGATTGAAATTTTGCCATCTTGGCATGTTTGACATTTTGCCCTCTTGGACTATGTCAAGATGATATTCAACGAGCTATGGCCACTGGTCAACCCGTATATGCAAGTGGTTTGACTCAGTAGTCAATGCCACGTTACTTGTGACATGATGTAGCCGACTTTGGCGTGATACTTTGGCCAACCAGAATAAACAACGATCTGGGATATTAGATGGTGCCATGATAAACGGCGATCTGAGAGTTTGGATGATGCCATGATAAACGGCGATCTGAGATACTAGATGGTGCCATGATATACGGCGATCTAAGAGTTTGGATGATGCCATGATAAACGGCGATCTGAGATACTAGATGGTGCCATGATATATTATGAGCTAAGAAAAATGATGGTAGCGATGAATTTTCATCGGAAAACAGTTGTGCCTGAAGACAGGGTTAGTCAATGCATATACATCGTAAATATTTTACCTTAGTTGCAAGTCGACGCACAGGAAGGTCGGCCCGGCTTTGCTCGAGCCCGGCTTTGTCCGAGCTTCGCTGCCCCTAAACAAGCCACGTAAATACTCGCTACTTCCGCCCAAGCCCCGGAGAGCTCATCTCCATTTTACTCCGTGAAAACTCTGTTCTCGTCTCATGAAAAGCAACCTCGTGAAATTTTCCCGGTATACCAGGTGGGAGTTGTATTAATGCGTTAAGCCCTCTTGGTGGTGCTGACTTTAACCGGTACACCGGTAGGCTTATAAGTTGAGCCGGTATTTACATGATCAAGACCTTGCCGGTTTGTTTTGGTTTTGGTCTAATCCTTGCATGGTGAAGATTCCGGATTTGTTTCCGAATCCAATCCGATGCACACTTGGTTCTTTTGCTTTGGCTCTGCCTACCTCTTTTGGGCGTTCGGCATATGAGACTCAAAGTTCTTTTGCCAAGCAAGCACTTTCTTGAATTTAGAAATAATTCGAAATGTTTCACAAAAAACCGGTATGACCGGGGTTAGTTAAATTTTCTTCTGGATTGTTCGTTTTCGGTCCCTTTTTCGTTTTTCACGTGCTTAGGACCTTCCGGTTTATCTTGCTTGCCATGAAGCCGGGTTTCGGACAGCAGCAAAGTCGAAGACTCCGGTAGGTTTAGCACGTTACCGCGACTCGGAAGAGCGAACCTTAAGCAAACAAACCGGTATACGGAAAGAATAAACATATTGCATGCAATTTCGATAGAGGCAGTCCCCGAGATTCATTCGAGGTACCGGCATACTACGACAGAGCAAACCGGCAGAGAAAAGAACTCCTTACATTACCGGGGTTAATAGCGATAGGCGTGGCCAACGAGCCAATGGCGGCCTGCAGCAGGGTTGCTGCCGGTGGTGCGGTAGAGGTGCCTGGATGATCCCGTCGGGCTCCGTTGGATGCTTTGCCATGTGCCCGAACTTGACGGGCCCAGCGCCCTCCTCAGCTGCCGCTTCACCAACGCCTCCTGCGCCGGCCATCATAACCTCGACGCTGCTGGCTGCGCGGTCGGTGCGCAGCCCACGAGTTGGTGAAGATCTTGGCGGGTCTTGGCGCCTCCAGTACCGGCGAGAGGTACTGGCGCTCCGAGACGGTGCCGAGGTAGACGCGGTGGCTGCCGAACTCGATGATGCGGCCGTTCTTGGGGAAGATGCCGCCGTTGGCGAAGCAGCCCGCGTTGTCGTTGATGAAGTCCGTGTCGAGGACGCGGTCGACGAGCGCGGTGACGACACGCTCGCCGTCGATGGTGAGGAGGCCCGCCCGAATATGTACTCCAGCAAGCGCCACTTCATGCCCCACGGTGGGCGCCAACTGTCGTCGTGGCGAACAGACAGATGCCATAGGATGGCTTAGGTTGGGGCCGAATGTGCGCTAGAGGATTCGGGGGAGGGTTTGTGATAAGATTGGACGAACTTCCGGATGCTTTCCTCAAGAACACAACCAAGGGTAGCGAAACAAGAAGAAGAACACAAGGATGAACTCCGCTCTAGATCTTTCTCTTTATTGCTCTTAGCAAATTACAGGTTTGTGGTTACGTGAACGCAGGTGCTAGGTCGTCCCTCGGATCGTGCCCGTAATGGGGCTACCTCCTCTCCTTATATAGGGGAGAGGTGGCTTACGGAGCAAGAAACCCTAATGGCATCTAAATGGCATCTAATGGCATCTTACGAAGCATCTTTGACTAGACAAACTACTTTTACAAAGTCACTTTAGTCAAAAGGGCGTGCGCCGGCTTCTTTAACTACGTAGGCCGACGCCCTCGGCTGCTTTTGGCGTCATCCTCCACCTTTGGCGTCGTGGCTTCGCTTAAAGCTACTTTGCTTAGCTCATACTTGTCTTCTAGCTCCTTAGAGAATCTTTGACCAGCCTTGCCGACGTGCTACGTTGACCCCGGTACCGGTTTTCCGGTACCTTTGCCTGTTATGCCGGTATCTTTTACCGGTATCTTTGATCCGTATCTTTGCTCCGGTATCTTTCTTCCGTTATCTTTTACCGGTATCTTTGCTCCGGTGCCTTTACTCCGGTATACCCCTCATGGTATACCGGATTGTTTCATCCAACACCGTTGAACTCAGCCATCATAATCCGGTTTACTCTTCAATCCAGCATCTTATTCTTTTATCCGGTATCTTTGGTTAGAGACGACCATGCCCGGTATCAATATTAAACCGGTATCTTGATGGCTCATACCATCCGGTTTGGCATGCCTTTGGCATACCGGGGGTCATCCCCCCAACAGATGTCAAAAAAGCGGCATTCAGTATTGGTGATTTGAAGGCCCCGGGGCCTGATGGCCTACACGCAATCTTTTATAAAAGATTCTGGGGTATATGTGGTGATGAGATAACTAAGGAGATTTTGCAAGCGCTAAATACGAGTATTATACCGGAGGGATGGAATGATACTACCGTGGTTCTAATCCCAAAGGTTAATAGTCCGGATTCAATTACACAATTTCGCCCTATTAGCCTCTGTAATGTGATTTATAAGATAATTTCCAAGATGTTGTTGTTGAGGCTGAAGCATATCCTCCCAGAAGTCATCTCTCCTATGCAGAGCGCTTTTGTACCAGGAAGGCTTATCACTGATAATGTTCTCCTAGCCTATGAGAGTATTCATACAATTAAAAACAAAAGAGATGGTGTGAATGGGGTGTGCGCAGTGAAGCTCGATATGCACAAGGCTTATGATCGGGTTGAGTGATATTTCTGGAAAATATGATGAGGAGGTTGGGGTTCGCTGAGAGGTGGATTTCTATAATGATGGCATGTGTCAGATCGGTAAGATATCAAGTAAGGTTTAATTCTGACGAAACTGATATGTTTTCTCCGACTAGAGGTCTTCGACAAGGGGATCCTCTCTCCCCTTATTTGTTCCTTCAGAGGGGTTATCCAGTCTTTTGTTGTATGAAGAAGAAGTTGGTGGCATTACAACAAGATGAACTGGCTAGCATGGTGGAAATTGTGTTACCCAAAAAAAGATGGAGGGATGGGCTTTAGAGATTTTCATTCCTTTAATCTAGCTATGTTGGCTAAACAAGTCTGGAGATTAGTTACTGATAAGGATTCCCTGTGTGCAACTGTGTTACGTGCTAAATACTATCCTCAGGGTGATATCTTGAAGGCGGGACCAAAGTCGGGGTCCTCTTTTACTTGGCAAAGTATAGTGGCTGGCATTGCTACCTTCAAGAGAGGATATATATGGAGAACTGGAACTGGTGAAAATGTTAATATCTACACCGATCCTTGGATACCATCTAGTCCGAACAGGAAAATTTTAACACCTCGCGGACAGGCGGTGCTCACAAAGGTTTCATAACTCCTCGATCCGATCTCAGGCTCCTGGGATTTGGATCTGCTTAAAACCCTATTCTATGATATTGACGTCAACCGAATTCTGGAGATACCTTTAACTAACCAAGGATTTGACGATTTCATTGCTTGGAATTTTAATAGGAACGGGCGTTACTCTGTAAAGTCAGGTTATCATCTTCAATGGAAATTCTCTTTTGGTGAAAGGGCGGGACAATTGGCTCTTCCTGGCTCCTCGGCGACGGGGACGAATCCTGTTTGGAAAGTGGTGTGGGGTTTGAAGCTTCCAAGTAAGATTAAAAAAATTCTATGGCGAGCACTTCATGGAGTTATTCCCCTAAAGTCTATTCTGGTAAATCGCCATATTGGCACTTCTGGTCAATGCCCAATATGCATGCAAGAGGCTGCATCTTCTTTTCCGTTGTGCTACAGCAATGGAACTATGGAGTTCTTTGGGTATTGCTAATACAATTGAGGAAGCTCAACTCATTGATAGGTCAGGTTCCGCTATTCTCGAGCATCTTTTACGTGATGAAGAAAATAAGTTTTCTGGATTTGATAATATTGGACAGAAGGAGGTTATAGGAGTTGCCTGCTGGTATCTCTAGTGGATACGGCGCCGGCGAACTCATGAAGAATCAGTTCCGCCCATGCTGAGGTGTAAAATGTCAATTCTTTCTATTATTTCTAATGCATCAAAGGCGGGATCCAAGCCAGCTGATCGGCCTCGCTGGGAAAAACCAAATTCGGGTCAAACAAAGGTTAATGTTGATGGGTCGTTTCACCAAGATACTCATGCAGGTTCAGTGGCTGCAGTGATCCGTGATTCAAAGGGTAACTTCTTGGCGGCATCTACCACCTTTCTTCCGTCCGTTGCCTCGGCGGCGATGGCGGAAGCTATGGCCATGAGAGAAGGGTTAGCCCTCGCTAATCGTCTCGGATGCAATAATGTGATCATGGAATCAGACTCTACTGAAACTGTTGAAGCCTTTTCAGGAGAAGATGTTTGGTGGGGTGATTCATCTGCTATATTTGCTGATTGTGTGGATCTGGCTTCTCTCATTGATAAGATCTCCTTCAAGTTTAGTCCTAGAGAAGCAAATGAGGTGGCACATGAATTAGCTAGGAATTCTTATGAAACAAATTCGACTTGTAATTGGGCTGATGAGCCTCCTAGCTTTATTTTACCGTTCCTCCTCAACGATGTAACTATTATTTGAACTCGGTGCAGCAAGTTTCTTACGCACTCTTTTCCTTACCAGGGTACCTAAGGGGACTGGAAGGTTTTTAATGAGGCGGCTTGCTTGCGTAATATATGATGTTTCAAAAAAAAAGTGACATCTACAGTGTCCTACGCTCTCTCAGCTCTCAGCGCGTGAAATTAATTGTTCAGCCTTTATATACGGGATTATGCAGCATATCTATACCTAATAATAAAAGCAAAAGAGTTTCTTGTTGGTCCGTTTTTTATTGCCCCTGAAGTTAGCCAGAATTTCACCCACTACCACCGATAAGTTAGATACCCCTTGGCTGCTTCGTGCGTCTAAAAAAATAAATTAGACCCACAGAAAAAATCTCGCGACGCGGGCTGGAGCCTGGAGGAAACGGCGCATCGGGACGTGCCTTTGCGCACGTGTGTCCACGGGGGAACCCTGCACCCGCGGCGAGTCACGCCGCCCGCGCGCATCTTCTCTCCGGTGGATCCCCCACTCCCCGTCCCCTGCAGGACCAGCAGAGCCCTGGCCTTGCCTTCCTCGCGAACGGCAGCGCGCGCCGGTGCCCGTGCGCCAGAATAGACTCCAGGAAGAGGTCAAGGCCCGACCAGACGCGACCCACGCTCGCTCTTCTTCTTCCCACACCGCGGTTCGGCTGCAGTGCCTCCAGATCGCGCTGCACTTTAGCTTATCCATACCACACCTTGCTCCACTGCTGCTACTAGGGGAGTAATTGGAGAGGGAACAAAGGGGAGGAAAAAATTGGACAGACTTAAGGTTGGGGGAACAGACCGGAGGTGAGGTGGGAGGAGGGGGGGTGGAGGAGTTGGACTTCGAACGCCATCGGCCACCCGATCTCAATCTCTTCTCTTCTCTGATACAATTACTCCCTTCAAGAAAGTGAATTTGAGTATGGTGGCCTATTTTTCCCCCTTTTGGTGCTAACCATTAGGTGTGTGGATTCTCGATCTGATGCCAGGTCCGGCGTGATGCCTCCGCGCGTGTGACTGGCAGAACTCCTTCGGCATGTCGCCTCTGTGCGTGACAACGTCGGGAGTGGAAGATCCTCCTCCGGCGTGTCGCCCTCGGGCACAACATCTTCTCATGGACGTTAGTAGAGGAACGAACATATGCTCGCGATTCTAACTGAACGCCTGAACGAGGAGTGGCCTTCTATTTTTTTCAAAACCTCGTACAGAAAAGGACGAGGATAGCTAGCTCATGGATGCTAGCCGTAATGCATACGGTGGATGAATTTAAATATAGGTATCTTGATGTTTTTTTTACATATATCTTAGAAACTCAATTTGGCTTCCGGGTACGTATGATCGCTCTACCCCACCTCTCTCATTCCTCCTTGCTATTTTCATTCCAACTTTAACTTCAACTCACCTTTCTTGGATACATATTTTTCTGTTGCAACTAACGAGGACATGATCGAAGGTGGCATGGATTTCCTAGACCTCGGCCCATAGGCGCGACTGGAGTCCTTGCGGGATGATCACGAAATGTTCTTGCCGTATTCACTTACCGGTGGGAGTGCTTGTAAATACAATACAAATAATATAAAAGATATATCAAATTACTAAAATTAGAAATTAAGATGAAATGACAAACTGAGGTTAGGTTTATCCGATCAACTTTCGGGCAAACTTTGGATCATGCCAACTTTTTCCGTCTAAACTTCGATATTTTTTTCACCCAGTACAACGCACGGGCACTTTTGCTAGTCAGTCCTAACTAAGTTTGTGTCTCAGATTATAACTTTGAAATTTTCCGGAGTTGAGCAATAATCGAGCATTCAAATTCCATTAAACCAAAAAAAAAGGTATACAAGATTTGCGACGCTGTTTCTGAAGAATGAAGAACTGAGTATCGATTCCTTTTCTGTAGTACTTTTCTGACTTTTTGAGACGCAAGACTAGCGCGGGAAGACTCAAGAGTCCCAAAATGTCGGTCCGTTTGCGTCCTTTTAAACTCTCGCCTCTGCTACACCATGTGCATCCTCACGCGAGGAAGTTGCCGTGAAGACCGCGACGCAGCTGCCGCCGCACGAGATCCGAAGCCAAGTTGTGTTTTAGTAATTTCGCGCCACCGGATGCCAATATTCAGACTCAGCTGGAGCGTTCAGTTCGTAGCTTCGTTTCTCGATCTGGCGTTCACATAATTGACTTTGCGTCATTTGAGAGCCCACAGTATTTTTTTTTTTTTTTTTTTTTGACAATAAAACACCTTCTCATTAATAATAGCCAGCAAGCCGCCTCATTAAAAACCTTCCAGCCCCCTTAGGTACCCTGGTAAGGAAAAGAGTGCGAAAGAAACTTGCTGGCATCAAAGATTACATAATAGAAGCATCCTGTGCTAACACACTAAGAAGGAAATCAGGAGGGTCATCGAGCCATACAATCAACTCAGTACCCCCTGAATGTCTAGCTAGTTCGTGTGCAGCCATATTGGCCTCCCTAGGACAATGGGAAAAATGAGCTTCAGTAAAATTACGACACAAGAAGGAGCACTCCTCATAAATGGCAGCCGCTGGACCAAGGGAATTCCCGCCATTTACCATGACGTCAATAACATCCATGCAGTCGGAATTAACCTCGAGTCTGTTGCAGCCAATCTGTCCAGCAAGGATCAGCCCATCCCTAAGAGCTCTAGCTTCAGCTGTAGATGGATCAGAGATAAACGGGATGCCACAGCAACTTGCAGCTATAAACCCACCCACAGTAAATGCAGTCAGCGAATCTAATTTCTGGTTTGAATAATTCGGTTTGTGTGCTCCTTGATCCACCACATGGGATGTCTCCGTGACCGTCAGGACTGCGACTGTATCGGTGAGCATCGCCTCTGGATCAACCACGTTCATCATGCATCTTGCAAGCCACAAGTGGCTAGCTCGTTAAGGACTGTTTTTCAGAGGCATTTGTCGATGGTGTTGCTACTGCTGCAATATTTATTTGCAAGTGCCTCTCCTCATCTTTGGTCCATATATACCTCCCCTTGTAAGAATCACCATCAGCCTGCAATCACCTGCCCTCTCCTTTTTCTCTATCCGCCTCTCGTCTGGCAACCACAGCTTACTTAGTTTCTTTCCATTCAAAAGAAGAAGAAGAAAATCCAGCCATCCACATTCTCAAATACAAAAAAAGAGCTTTACCCCTTTGGTCCCAGGAAAATCGAACAAAAGGACAGCCACCCGCCGATTTCAAAAATAAAAAAAAGGACAGCCACCCGCCGGTAACTGGCAAGATCTTTCATTCGATCTTTCACTGGAGGCAGAGAGGCACTGAAGGAGTCTAGGGTATGTATTTTTCTCATTACACCCTGTTCAAAATTTGCTAAAGACTTGTTGGAGGTCTATGCGTCGAACGGATTTAGGATCAATAACAACTTAACAACAAGAAGAAAAAACTTTAAAACGTGAAATTTCATCTGCCATTTCTTTTTTTACTCCTAGTAACGATAGGTGAATTTTGACTTTGCATAAAAACATAGGATAAGTATATGGAAAAAAAATATATGCACCTAAGTCTTAAAATCTGTTTTCCATTTGCAAAATGTTCAGCGTTTCTAGCTTAATTATTTTTAGTATTTTTAATACGTGGAACCCGATATCTTGCTCCGTCGATACGCCTACAAGCCCGATGAACTGCAATTCAATTCAGGCAGTAAACCCAACTCTCTGTCCCAATGTATTGCTTTGCAGAGCTAGCGGCCACCGCCCATGGAGTCCGCCGCCATCAGGGGGGCCGGATGGGTTGTGGGCAAGGCGCTGAGCCCGCTGTCGGACGGCCTGGTGGAGGCGTGGGCGGCCACCACGGAACTCGAACCCAACATTGAGGCCCTCAAGACGGAGCTCCTCTACGCGCAGGCCATGCTCGAGAACGCCCGCGGCAGGGAGATCCGCAGCCACGCGCTGGGGGAGCTTCTGCTGAAGCTGCGCCGCCTGGCGTACAGCGCCGAGGACGTGCTCGACGAGCTCGACTACTTCCGCATCCAGGACGAGCTCGACGACACCTTCGAGGCCGTCGACGACGTCGGGTGCGGCCGCAACCTCGTCCGCGACGTTCGCCACGCCGCCACTGCCGCCGCCAAGCAGCTCGGTTGCGCCTCGTTCCTGTCAACCGCTCCTGGTTCCAGCGACAGCCGGATTGGTTCCAGTGCCCGTACCACCACCCACGCCACCAAGCGGCTCTGTTGCGCCTCGTGCTTGTCGACTGCTCGCGGTTCAGATGAGGAGTCTGACGACGAGTCCAGCAAATGCGTGCGCCGGCTCGCCTCCCGTGTCTGCACCACCGCCCACGCCGCCAAGAAGGTCTGTTGCGCCTCGCGCTCGTCGACTGCTCATGGTTCCGACGAGGAGTCTGATGAGGAGTCCAGCAAGTGCGTGCGCCGGCTGGCATCCCGTGCTCGCTCCACCGCCCAGGCCTTCGGTAAACGACTTATCTGCTCTTCTCCTACTCTATCTGTTCGGGATGATAGTAAGCTTGTCCCTAGAGTACCAAAGTTGAAATTTGATAGGGTGGACGTCTCTAGAAAAATGAAATGTATTACGGAAGAACTAAAGCCCCTGTGTGCTAAGGTCTCCACCATTCTTGGCCTAGAGTTCTCAGGCTCTGTCGTTGCCAAGCTAGATTTAATGGGTTCTAGCCGCGGCATTAGTAATGCAGCTTCTGCAATTAGGACCATAACCACCTCACAAGCTTTACAGTCAACGATGTATGGGAGGGATCTCCAGAAAAACACTATTGTCGAGGACATTACAAAGGCTGAACACATTCATAGAGGTCTCACTGTTTTTCCTATAGTTGGTCCTGGGGGCATAGGAAAGACAACACTCACTCAGTACATATATAACAGCAAAGAAGTGCAAGATCATTTCCAAATTCGAGTTTGGGTGTGTGTATCTCTCGAATTTAGTGTGTATAAGTTGACACGAGAGATTGTGAGCTCGATACCTAAAGCTGAAGATGAAAAAAATGACAGACCGGATAATGAGGTTCAAAACCTGGACCAACTTCAGAAATTGATTGAAAAAAGACTAAAAAACAGAAGATTTTTACTTGTTTTGGATGATATATGGAAATATGGTAATGAAGATGAGTGGAATAGATTTCTGGTTCCCTTTAAAAAGGTGCAGGGAAACGGAGACACAATTCTAATCACAACCCGATTCCTTGAAGTTGCTGAAATGGTTAAGAAAGGAGATAAACTCTTGCAACTAGAAGGTCTGGAGCCAAAAGAATATCGGAGTCTTTTTCTATCATGTGTTTTTTATGAAAGTAATCAACAATGTAATGATGAAAACTTGCTTGAAATTGGGGAAAAGATTGTGGAAAAATTGAAGGGTTCTCCTCTTGCAGCAAAAACTGTGGGTAGAGTGCTGAGGCATGACCTAACTGTAGATCATTGGACAAGAGTTCTTGAAAGTAGAGAATGGGAATCACAAACCCATGATCATGATATTATGCCCGCATTGAAGCTTAGCTATGACTACCTTCCTTTTCGTCTGCAACAATGTTTTTCCCCTTGTGCATTATTTCCAGAGGATTACAAGTTTGACGATAACGAGCTAATTCACTTCTGGATAGGACTTGACATTTTACATCCAGGTCATATAACCAAAAGAACTGAAGATATAGGGCATCACAACCTGAATGAATTAGTTAATTATGGATTTTTCAAAAAGAAACATACCCTTCTGGTAGACACTACTATACTATGCATGACCTGCTGCATGATTTAGCCTTGAAGGTTTCCTCACAAGAATGTCTGCATATAGCTTCTTCTAGTCCAAGAGCGCTAGAAATTGGACCATCAATCTATCACATGTCCATTAGTTGTGCAGCTAATAGTATGGATGGAGCTGAGGAAGAAAATTTGAAGAAAGGACTAGATAAAATAAGGAACATAATCAAATTTGAGAATCTGCGCACTTTGATGTTGTTTGGAAGTTATGATGCAATGTTTCTTCGCATGTTCAGTGATTTATTTAAAAATGCAAAATCTTTGCGTGTTGTCTTTTTGTCAACAATGTACTACCCTGTGCAGTCTCTATTGCACAACTTCTCCAAACTTGTTCATCTTCGCTACCTGCGACTTGTGTCTCCAAACTATGGCTGTAAAGAACATTTACCAAAAATTATCTCGAGATTCTATCAATTAAGGGTCCTAGACATACAACACTGGTACGGTTCTCATAGTTTGCTTGGAGATATGACGAACCTTGAAAAACTGCGGCATTTTCTATCTCATAATGATGAATTCCACTCAAATATTTTTAATGTGGGAAAACTACATAGCTTACAAGAGCTACAGAGATTTGAAGTTAGAAAAGAAAGTGGTGGTTTTGAATTAAGGGAGCTGGGGAAACTAGAAGAGCTAGGAGGATCACTTGGCATTTATAATCTTGAGAATGCAGTAGTAAATGAGGCACATGAAGCAAAACTATCATACAAAAACCGTTTGCAAAAATTAACACTCAACTGGAATAAAAAAAGGTCTAGCACAAATCCTTCCGCAGAAGATCAAATACTTGAAAGCCTTCGGCCACACAACAATATTCATGAGCTATGCATTGATGGGCATGGAGGCTCTACTTGCCCTACATGGCTAGGTGCAAATTTGTCCACTAGAGGTCTGGAGGCTCTCCGACTTGACAGCACTGAGTGGGAATCCATTCCACCCCTTGGAGAGCTATATCTGGTTCGCGAGACTGGAGAAGAGTATTTCGGTTGCATTAGAGGTCCGAACTTTCATAACTTGAAAAGACTAGAACTCATTGGGTTGCCAAGATTTAAAAGGTGGGTAGCAAATGAATTTTGCCCTTGGTACTTCTCAGTAATAGAAGTCCTCATTGTGAAGGATTGCCCTGAACTAACTAAGCTCCCGTTTTCATCTTATACTACTTGCCACCCTCCGGAAGGAGATTTGAATGTGACTTGGTTTCCTAGACTAAGAGAGATTAAAATAGAGAATTGCCCAGAACTCTTGTCACTGCCTCCTACTCCTTATAGTAGCACTTTGTGCAATGTTACACTGCAACATGTAGGAAGAGGTCTGGAGCTGTTAAGTTACTCAAACAAATCATCCGTCTCTTTGAAAATGAAAGGTAATGATGCTCTGCCAAGCCTAGACGAGACGGTCTTGGCGTTCGATAAGTTAACCCATCTACAAGAATTGAGTTTTGAAAACTGCCCACCTCTGTCTAATAAACACCTTCAAATGCTAACCTCGTTAAAGACCCTCAAAATAAGTAATTCTGGTATTGTGTTTCTGCCGTTAGTAAAAAGTGATGTGAAATGGCAGCTTCCGGTTACCCGTCTTGATATAATAGGGTGGACTGCTAGCGGGCAGGAACTAACACGTCTACTCTCTCATCTCCCTGATCTGTCTCGCCTGCAAATACATAAGTGCGACAAGATAACACGGTTGGACATAGAGGCCGAACATAAACAACCGGTAACATCGCTATCAGTGCCAGCTTCTCCGGTTGTTAAATTGCAGGATCCACAAGGAAGAGGTCAACAACAAGAAGTAGCAGAGGAGGTTGCTGCGGAACAAGAAGGACATGATGGGCTGCTGCTCTTACCAGCCCATCTCTCCGATTCTCTGAAGTATTTTAGTATCGTGAATTGTCCAGAGCTTATCCTGACTGCCCAGACCCGCGGGGCAGGAGGAGGAGGAGGTCTCCAGGCCATGCGCTCCCTCGAGGAAATCGTAGTAGAAAATTGCCCCAAATTCCTCTCCGCCTACAAGGATTCGGATGCCTCTTCCTGTTGCCCTTTCCAATCCTCCTTGCAACGCCTCGTTCTTGAAGATCGTATGGAGGGCATGGACACGCTGGTGCCCCTCTCCAACCTCACCTCTCTCCAGGAATTAAGAGTTACATATTGGGGCCAGCATTTAAGGCACGAGGGCCTGTTGCATCTCCTCACCCAGGGCCAGCTCACCACATTAGAAGTCCGCCATATCCCCAATTTCTTTGCTGGTTGGGACCCCGCGCGAGGGCTGCAGGGTGGAGAAGAGCAGCCATCCTCCAAATTGCAGGAATTCGAGACGGACGACATCGCAGGAGCCCTTGCTCAGCCGATCTGCCGTCTCCTCGCTCCCTCCCTCACCAGATTATCTCTTGAATTCAACAAAGAGGTGGAGCGCTTCACAGAGCAGCAAGAGGAGGCCCTTTCCCTCCTCACCTCCCTCAAGGAGCTCCAATTTCGGTGGTGCAAAAAGCTGCGGTGCCTCCCGTCAGGGCTACGCAAGCTCACCAGCCTCGAGAGATTAGAGATCTATAAGTGTCCAGCCATGCGGTCGCTGCCCAGGAATGACCTCCCGAGTTCCCTGCAAGAGTTAAGTGTCAAGGGCTGCATCAAGCTGCGGTGTCTCCCAGCAGGGCTGCACAAGCTCACCAACCTCAAGAGATTGGAGATCGAGAGTTGTCCAGCCATCCGGTCGCTGCCCAGGAATGGCCTCCCCGGCTCACTGCAAGAGTTGGATGTCAGTGAATGCGAAAACGAGAAGCTAAAACAGCGATGCAGACGGTTAGTGGGGACCATCCCACTAATCAGACTATAAACTAATCCAAGGTAACAAGCGCTTCCTTGTTTTGTTCCCATCCTCAATCCTCACAATTACCCTTGCTTTTTTCATCATACCACACACACAAGTCACCTTCTTTTGTTTGATTTACCTCATTACTTAATAATCTGAACAGTCTGCATTTCTATCTATCCTGCAGGGCTTCTTGGGAGTTGTACATTCTTCTAGCCTTGTAGGACTATCTCCATGGATGCACAGAGTTCACACAGAAGAGGATCTCCTGTGTGGTATCTTCTTCATGTACATAAACCTGGTAAGTACAGCCAAAATGGAACTTCACTCCAGCAAAGAAATATTGGGGAAACCGTGTGATCCACAGTTAATGGCATCACAGAATTTCTCTGTTTTCCTTCCTGGATGAAACCTCTGATGTATTCACCATCTATTTGGCCTTTTGTGCAGCTGTTCTAATGCTTGTTCTAGTGGCCTTGTTGATACGTTGTAATTACACTTCTGCCGTGACTAGTGAAGAGTTGGTGCTCTAGCGTTCCAATTACTGCAGATGTTACTGCTTCGTAAGTTCCAGAATTGAACATAGTTTTCAAATAATATAACACTCTGGTTCCTCAGTTTTCATATATAATGTTGCATTTATTTTTTCAAATCTTTGAAGTATTGATTTCCCTTTCCAGAAAATGGTATGCAGTCTTGGGTATACTTCGTATTGCAACAGATGTGAAAGCTACGCCCTTTAAAGGCTGACCGCTTAGTAAGTTACTGAACTGAACAAAACTTTCAATAGTACTGTTGTTGAAACCACTACTTTATGATCCATTTTGATCTATAAGCTCCATTTTCTTCTTCCGATTTTGATAGCATAAATAGGAATCACCCTAGTTAACTTGTTTTTATCGAAACCTTTGTTAACTTTGGCATTCCCCTTTCATCGGTCCAGGGAACATTGTCAGAAGGTTCACACTCCAAGAGAATGTATCCAAAGACTTCAGAAGATCTCCATTATGACTGCCTAAGGTTAATTTACAAATTTCTTTTTGAGTTTTTCTTCAACAGCGTAGTACAATTCTTGTTCTCTATCTGCATGATCTCAATCAGAACTCACATTTGCCCAGTCTTTTGTTTAGATACTATTGCACTGCACACCTGCAAACTTGCCTAACTTCAATGCCTCCTGGCAGGGCTACACAGGCTTACCGACTTCGACAACTTAAAGGTCATGGTTGTGTGCAGCCTATGCAGTCAGCTGCCCAAGGAGACATCCACAATTCACCAAAAGAGTTAGATGTGAGTTGTCATGGAAATGACGAGGTCAAACAGAAGTAAGAAAAGTTAATGGAAGTCATTCGAAAAGGCGAATACGTACTGACTAAACCAAGGTAAATAAAATATAGACTTGGAGCCTTGGAACTGCTGCCAAAAAAAGTTCATGTTAAACTCATTTGCTGCTCTGCTAATTGATCCTAACATGATATACTTCAGGTTGGTTCATGCTTATCTAGAACTTCATACATGCAATGGTGGATTATTCACTGCATATGAAGCAATCCAGGTTATGGACCAGTCAACCTGCAAAAAGAACGAAGCTTTTGGACCATTCTGCAACGGATCTCAAGTTACCCGATGATGTGCAAGGTAAGTTTTCTGCAAAGACGTCTCTCATGATTTTATTCTCTATGCCTTTCCTCAATAATGGTGCACTTCGGCAAGCTATTAATATATTTGGCATATTTGCAGGCAAGGAAACTGTATGAATCTGCCATTTATCTTGAACCTGAAATTCTAAGAGCTGAACTGGCAAGGGGTGATATGCGTTTTGGTGAATCCTGGAATAATCAAGAATTTTTTCTACTTGAAAGATATTAGAGGCAATAGGCAGATGATTCTCCACTCATCAAGTTAGGTCACCTATTTGCAGTAACAAATCTGCTGTCCCAATATCAATCTGCACTAAGGTAAATGGCTCTTTCCCCTTGTATATTTGAAATCAGGAGATTGTAGGATATAGTGTATTGATTGCTAGTTGAGTCAGAGATGGGTATCATGTACAAATTACAATTTCCAGACGCCTTCATATAGAATTTAAATTGTTGTAATACCAGTGCAGGTTAAGGAATAACTGAAGACAAGAATGCTGGCATGAGCAACGGTATTATTTTTCTCGCTTTATTCAAATGCTTGTTTACCTGAGATCGTGCACAAATTTATTTGGTCACATTCTAGCTCCCATATGTTTAGATTATTATTTTGTCCCACCAGAGCCATACGCAACAAAAACTGAACCATCATTTGTGCAATCTGAATATTTAGTGAGCTTTGTTAATTATGTATCCATCTAGTCAGAAGCTCTTGAAAGCCAGTCACTCTTTTTGTATCCTTCAATTGCTACCCTCTGACACTCGTCATCACAATTCATGCATTGCAATCTCGCATAAGCCACTTGTACCATTCTGACGCCGGTGTATCCATTCTCTTTGTATAAGTCACTTCATTCATTTGTGCATCAGTGTCAGCCTATTATATAGGGTTTGCACACTTGTTATTTTCCGATAAAACTCAGTGGGAGAGTTCATTTTATGGTGTCCAGTCCCTTGGAAACAGAGTCATCCAATAGTTTAAAGCTCTTGAAAGCCAATCATTTCTTTTGTATCATTCCATTGACTCCTTGGATCAATCCATTGGTCTATCCATTAGACTATTACGTAGATTTTGCATATTGTTCCTCTTTGATATATTCATGAGGATATATCATTGATGGCACTCATCATGCATCGAATTACTCCTAGCAGTCATTTGTAAATGGAGCCTGCCATATGTCGGCAACTCTAAATATATACTAAACAGAAAAGAAAAAAAGAAACAATGCTGGCATCTAGAGGAAAAAGAGAAAGAAAAAAGAAAAAGAAAGAAAGAAAAAAAGAGAAGTGTGCTGCCAACCAAGAACCAAAAGAAAACCAAAAGAGAGTGTGCCGGCAATTATGTTTTAAGAGGCTCTTATATTTCATTTAGTGGGAGGACTTACACATACTTTACTTTTGCAATCATCAGCTGATGCCTACTCTTCATGTTGTATCCATGTCATCAATAGTTTCTCGACATCAATTGTTCCACTCAGATCATTCTTTTCCTCTTGACATCTTTTCCATCATTCTTCCTGTGACTGGAATCATGAGGTTTCACTTTACTGGTTTCGGATACTTATTTAACTTTGCAATAACTGAAATTCAGATTTGCTTACTCCATTTACCCCACCAAACCACAGATAAGACTCCACATATGTATATGTTTTTACTTTTTAGTGGTAGGGAGATCTTGGCCAATGGCCAGTGAGGATCCAGATACGAGTGACTGAGAGAAATGATCACGTGTGAGGGCATAAGGATGTGACCATGAAATTTTGTGCATTATCTGTTGTAAGCTTGTAGGTTTGCAAAGCTGGAGAACAACTAGAGACCCTTCACTAGTTCACTGTACGCTCTTCATCTGCTTCGCTTCGTCAAGTCAGTTGCATCTCATGAAAAGGTTTAAAGTCCCACTTCACGACAGAGGAAGCCACACAACCAAGTTTCCAGGATTCTAAAAATATCAGAAGATTGACCAATTATATTAGTTGACCCTAAGGGTTTGATGAGCCTCTTCTCTACTGAGTAGTCAGATGGTGATATAGTTTTAGTCCATAAATTCGAGTTGTGTAATCTTCCATCCTGTATCAAACTATTTGTAATCGAAGAGGGAATTTTAGCGAAGAGAATTTTACTATTTATGCAAAGATTGCTATCTTACTTCATGTTCGTTAAAGGCGATATTAACTAAGTGCTGAGGAGCTCCTGCGTGTAACAATCTCAGAAACTTGGAGACATGGAGCTTGGTATCTGATGAAAGGGATGAAATGTGATAATCAGATCGGTGGTTTCCTTCAGCTGCGTGGAAAAGCTTCTCTCCCAAGCTGGGATCACTGTATCTCAGTTTGTGAAATTCTTTTGGAACCTTGATGTAGATCACACATTCTTTTAAAAAAAACTCACTAAAGTATGAAATGCATTTTTTTCTTCTCGAAAACAGGAACCATAGAAGTTACGAGAGCCAAACCAGTGTAGCATGGGAGTTCTTAAAGAAGTTTAGATTATTACAGGAAAATCTGCAGAACAATGGTACTACTCTGGTTATTAACTCGGTAAGGAGTAACATGATGATTCCCTAGATATTAAATAAGTGTTCTTAAATGATGATTTGCTTTGCTGAAGCAAGGACAATTAATAGTAAACAGAAGGTTGGACATTGCCATTTGCAAGGCATAGAACTGCTACAAGATTGACTATGCCCTTCAGGTGGTATATGAACAATGTTTTTATTAATGGCACATGGTGAAAAAATCAAAGCGGAAATGCTGGTGGAACTGGATACATATTTATCACCAATATTTCATTTGTAGATGAGGATCGTACATATTCTATGCGGGCAGCGCTGCAAGAAAAGCTGAATATATAGTTGTCCTAGTTCTTCTTTGGGTATTCTCTTGCACCAAATATTGTAGATCCAACTCTGACATTTGTGCTGCACAAACACACAAAAAAAGTATTGAGTCATTAGCCACTAGTCATTCAGCTTTTGTGTCTCTTAGTTCTCTTCTTGTAATCTGTTCCTTACCGCTTGCTCAAAATCCGCAGACATGCCCATAGACAGCTCACACTGTTCTTCTGGTATTCCAAGCTCATCACATACCTCGTTCCGGCAGCTAGCGAGTGCCTAAGGGATCAACAAACATCATACCTTAGCACTATGAAGCAGATCATTCCCAAATAAGTTTGTGTCTCAGATTATAACCTTAAAATTCTCCGGAGTTGAGGAATAATCAAGCATGCCAATTGTCATCAAACCGGAAAATACAAGATTTGGGCAGCTTAACTTGACATGTTTTGCTAATCCCGCACACCCTGAAGGATCCACTCCAAATTTGGCTGCAAAAGGGCAATAGAGCTTGAGAACTAGAGATATTCACTGTGGCAATGCTAATACAAGAATAATATGATATCACACAAAAAAAATTGATCACTTACAAACACTTAACAGTAGCTACAAACAATGTGTTGAGTACAAATGTTGAAAGGTAAGGACCACATGCACTCCACACACTAAGAAGTTCATACCATGCAATTGTATTGAAAAAGAGAACAAGAGTACCCACATTCTTCTCCACTTGTGTTGACTTGGACCAAGACCTTAAGAGGTTTTCTCCCAAATCAGCTACCACTCGATCAAGACGATTAGCAATCTGAAAGAAGAAACATTACCTTCAGCCTTCTTACTTATGCAAGATCGACAATTCAATCTGGTAACAAGACAAACACAGTAACAATGCAAATTTTATTTCCTAAGGCGTAACTCCTAAGTGACACAATAAAATATCATTATGTGAAATATTATAAAGTACAAACATGGTTGTTACGGAGGCTGACCTATGAGAAATAGCAAGTTCGATGAGACTATTGATATAATTTTATCTTCACCAAGCAAGAGATACGCTATGAGAAGGCAGCCAAAATAATGCAGCTACTGATGACTGATTGCCTTAAAGGAATAAAGGTTACTATTTCGTGAAACTAGGAGCAATTGCAGAGTAAACCACAAGGAAAATATTAAGTAGATCATATACCTTCTCATCATCTACGCTCTCAACCATGTCAAGATTTGGCACACCAGCTGCAGGTTAAGAAGAAAACAAAAAATGCTCATCAGAAAAACCTAAGCAACTGGTGGTAGATATTTGAGAGCACTTATCTCTGGCAGAATAGCCAAACAAGAATATGTGCACTAACCTAGGAGGGCTTTGGCTTTGTTGCTTTGCAGGTTCCCAATGAAATGCCACTCAATATCCTCGGGGAGCTGCAACAAGAAGAACGCTTGCTTAGACAACTAAGCGATTTGAACTAGCACGAAGCACGCCCGGTAAAATGCACAATATTGAGTTGTGTTGCTGTTGCGCGGGGTCAAATCAAGAGTGAGCTGACCTCCCCAACCCAAATGTTAATTACATATCGTGTAGGTTTCGTAACTACTGGATGGGTTTCATTAGCCATTCATGTTTCAGTCAGCAGTTTATTCACACAACCAGGAAGGGGGCAAAAGTTTCAAGCATTTTTTCGTGGGGGCGATAACCTGGGGGGCCTTGTCGATGAGCTCCTGCACGTAGTTCTCGCCGAAGCAGCGGTGGCCGGCGTCGTACACGCCGCGGATGACGCCCACGGGCTTCGTCTTGCTCACGGCCACCACGCGCACGGACTCCGGCGCGCGCCCCGACCGCGCCGCCGCCTGCTGCCCGCGAGACAGCACCGACCGGAGCGCGGCCGCCGCGCCCTCCACCGCCGCCACGGACGCCATCGCCGGCGCCGCTGATCCGCCGCCCTCCTCCGTGGCCGCTGCCGCCGGCGCCGTGATTGGTGGGAGCCGCCTCCTGTGCGTTAAAGCCGTGCGGGTTGTGTGTGATTGATTTGTTTTGCCTGATCTAATTTCTGAGGAAACGAGTGCTAGTCTCGGGCAAGTGCCGGATCGAACGGGGCTCGCATGAGATCCTCTAACGTAAAGATGAAAAACTGCAGAGGGACGTAGTGAATCTTGTTCGTCCATTCACCATCTGATGGGAGCTGGTCCAATAGCAGGGAATACACCGCAGCAGCCCAAAGCCCAAGTAAGAGCATCTCTAGCAGATACGCCAACCCGCAAACTGCAAACACGCGGATGCAGGCCGAGAAAAACGGGATTTGCGGTCCAAAAAAAACCCGGACGGAGCAGACCCCGCATGCGCAAAGTGCATAACAGCACTACGGAGTCGCCATCGCCGTCGACCGCCCAGCTCCGTCTCCCGGCCGCATCTCGCGGGAGGCGTGCGTCTGCGTCTCCACCTCTTCATCCTCCGACGATTCCGCGAGATGCGGCCGCTTCCTCACAGAGGGTGCCGCCGCGCCATTGCTAGATGATCACTGATGACTTCGTTACTGGCTTGTAGCTGAAATATTTTAGTTTTTGCTAGATGTCATGCAGTCCCTGATGTCATGGAAATGTGTGGCCGGCGATGCGGCGATCGTCTTATCACTTGCTAGCACAATTTTTTTGTAGCCGACCTTCTGAAGATTTCGGTTTGTAAATGTTTGTCACTGGCAAGGAATTTGAGAACTGCTGTGCAGAAACCTTGTGGAGCTGAGTTTATAATATAAAAAACTTTTTTGCTCTTTGTTTTCTTGCTCCAGTGTTGGGATTAAGTCACACCGTGTACATTTACTAGTTCTGACCGTGTGTTTGTGACTTTGTGTTACAGTTCCCATTTAGTTCAGCCCAACCACTTCGTTCAATTCAGTTAGGAGTAACAACTGGCATTGAGTAAAGTTCTTGCAGTTTCATATCCAGTTAACAACAGAGAATAAGTTCAGACACTTTCTGCACTTTGCAACTTTTGGCACTGCTGTTTGCGCTCGGCGACCCAATTCCAAACTCAGCTGAAGATGGCGTTCCTGGACTCGCCATCCTCTCCTTGGAGGACACGTCCATCATTGGCAATGGCGGCCTACATTGCCTAGATACGGTGATACGGATACGGATACGGATACCGCGATACAGCAATACGGCGATTTTTCAAAAACACGGATATGGGAATACGTTTGTATATATGTAATAAATATTAATAATATATATATATATATATATTACTGATTTTTGTACGAGAAGAAGAATTACTATCCAGGTTCGAGTCGCGGTCTCCTCACATTGCACTACGTGAGGGTAAGGCTTGCCACTAACACCTTCCCCAGATCCCGCACAGTGCGGGAGCTCTCAGCACTGGGTACGTCCTTTTTTAATAAGAATTACTATATGGGAGTATAGAATTCTAGATGTATATCCGGACATTCCAATTCAATTGAGGTGTTCTATACTTCTTTGTTCTATCCCATTCAATCGAGTGAACTAGATTCCAGATTTATCTACAAAAACAAGATTCTAGCATTCTTCTCTCGTCTAATACATGTTGGTGGTTCATCTGCACAGTGCAGCGGCGGACTGCTTTGGCGGAATTGAGCAAGCCAGCAAAATTAATTCGGACAGAATGTCAGGACAAAGAAGAAACAGAGAAGAGAAGATCAGAGGAGGTGAAACGGACCTGCACAGTGCAGCGTCGGGCGGCGGAGGGTCTGCTCAGTGGCTGGACCATTCCTCCGGCGAGGCGGCGCAGCAGCACAGGTGGCCGGAGATCTCCTGTAGTGTGGTGGCGCGTGACAGCGACGCCCAGGTCCTGGGCTCGGGAGGTGAGCAGACGAAAGGGGAATGGGATGGGTCGCTGTATAAGGGCATCCCCACTCGTCTTCCAGACGAGGCCCCGACGACGTTTTTTCCATCCGGACGGCGAAATTCGCCCAATCGCGCCCCCGGTTCCTCGTTTTCGTTCGGATTTGGCCATTCATCCATCCGCTGAGCCACACCAACCTCGGTCCCCCGGGGATCTATCGGGGAGTCCGGACGAAAAGCGGGGAAGGGCCCGATCTGTCGGCGACTCGACACACGAACCCCACCGCCACCTCAAAATCTCCCCCACCCCTCGTATCTCTCTCGCCGCCGGCACCACCCCGCCGGCTTGTTGCCCAGATTCCGCCGTCCCTCCTTCCCCACCTGCCTATATTCCGCCGCCTTTCGACGACGGCCTCTGGCTGCTCCTCCGCCGTCGTATTTTTCGATGACAGCCTACTCCTCGTCGTTCAGGGCTCGAGTTGCCTCGATCACGCCCGTCAGGTGTTCGTCCATTTGCCTCGCCGGCCATGGACTCGGACGAAGAGGAGGAGCAGATGTTCGTCGAGCTTATGCGAGAAGAGATGGCAGCCGCCGCCCAAGACGAGGAGCATATGATGATTCTCGGTTGCTTATCAAGCATGTACGCCGGGGTGGCAACTGGTCGACGTGGTGGGTCGGCACCAGGTCGCCGGAAGTGCAAGCCGAGACAACGAATGGAGGGCTACTACATGTTGTGCGCCGACTACTTTGCCGATAATCCATTGCACGGTGAGACTGTTTTCAGGCGTCGTTTCAGGATGAGCAGAAAGCTATTTCTGCAAATTGTGTATGCCATCCAAGACTTTGACCCCTACTTCAGATGCAAGGCGGATTGCATTGGCTTGGTTGGATTTTCATCACTGCAGAAGTGCACAGTGGCTATGAGGATGCTGGCGTATGGAGCTCCCGGTGATGGTGCAGATGACTATCTTCGGATGGCGGAGTCCACCGCCCTTGATTGTTTCTACCGGTTCCGCAGGGCCATCATAGCAGGTGTTCGGGGACTTTTACTTGAGATCACCCACTGTCGAAGACACTCAGAGGATCCTTGCAACAAATGAAGCTAGGGGTTTTCCAGGGATGCTTGGAAGCATTGACTGCATGCATTGGAAATGGAAGAACTATTCGTTTGCGTGGCAGGGAATGTACAAGGGTCACAAAAACGGCTGCACTGTGATACTTGAAGTAGTGGCTACCCATGATCTCTGGATTTGGCACTCTTTCTTTGGTATGCCTGGATCCAACAATGATATCAACGTCCTAAACTGCTCCCCGATCTTTTCCAATCTTGTTGAGGGTCATGCTCCCCCGGTGAACTATGTGATCAACGGTCGGCACTACAACAAAGGATACTACCTTGCAGACGGTATCTATCCAAAGTGGGCAACATTTGTGAAGACTATCTCGAAACCTAGCACCCCCAAACTTTGCGAGTTTGTCAATAAAACAAGAAGCTGGCCGAAAAGATGTCGAACGTGCATTGTCGTCAGGTTCCCCGCTATGACTTGGTCCAAAGATCAGATGTGGGAGGTGATGAATTGTTGTGTGTGCTTACACAATATGATTATTGAAAATGAGCGAAAACATCCGGTTCCTCTGGCTGAGCAAAAAAGCACCATATGAGAGAGAGGGTCCTCTTGCACAACCTAATCACCAGGTGCCGACATCATGGGCCGCCTTCATTGCTATGCGCCAGGAGATTCGAGACTCTACAATGCATCAACAGCTGCAAGATGATCTGGTGGAGCACATATGGTCCGAGGCAACGCCAACACCGACGCCAACTAGTCTGTCTTAATTTGTTTCAAAACTTGTGAAATTGTGTGCTTCATTTGTTTCAGCACTTGTTAAATATTGTACTGATTATTGCCGAATTTGTTTCAGCAATTTTCTGACTCTTGTTCTCCGAACTTGTTAAATTTTATGTCGAATTTGTTTGAAATATGTCAAATGGTCGAGGTTGGGGGTTTCCTGCCGGGGGGACGGCTGGAACTTCGGCGCTCCCCAGGCCAAATTTTTCTCCAATTCGGACGAAAATTTCGCCGGATTTGGGCGTGGGGAGCGCCAACGAGTGGAGATGCTCTTACTTCTGGGGTTTGGGGTTCCCGTATCCCCCAGCCGTATCGTGGGTGTATCCACTGCGTATCCGCTTTATTTTCTTTTTTCGAAAAATGGAAAATCGTAAGATACGTACTGGATACGTATCCGGGCGTATCCGCGTATGCGAATGTGTCCGACCCCCGATACGTGGCTTTCTTGCCGTATCCGTGCAACCTAGATGGCGGCGTCACTTTCTTTGAGGAAGCAACCATCATAGGACAAGGCCGGTGGCAAGACAGGTCTGGCTCACCGGTGTCGTCGGAGGATGCAGCGATGGAGGCGCAGACTCACGCCTCCCGGCCGGGAGACGGAGCCGGGCGAGGCGGTTGACGGTGATGCGCTAAGCTTCAGCGACTCCATGATCAGCAGCGGGATAGCCTTTTCCATCTCCCATTACTTGGGCTTTGGGCTGCTGCGGTGTATTTCTGCTGTTGGGCCAGCTCTCAACGGATGGTGAACGGACGAACGAGATTCACTACGTCCCTCTGTAGTTTTTCAGCTTTACGTCAGAGGATCTCGTTCCCGCATTCTGGGGTCACCTCCGTCCCCGAGTTCCTCTGCGGCAGAGGTATCTCTGGTGCCACCAACTCCAGAGAGCCATGGGTGTAGGAATTGGCTTCCGAAAATGGAATTTTCGAAAATCGATGGGTCTGGTGCAAGAGAGTGGCTATTGCCTACCTGTCACACATACTTTGAGATGTACTCCTGGACCAAGGCCCAAACCGAGCGGCGCATGGGGCACCCCAGTAACGAGTGTCGCCATGAATCAGCTCGTCCGCATAATGAGAAAAGATCGTCAGAAGCCATATTACGGTGGTACCGAACATCACCGGTAGGAATAGATTGCTTCGCCAACCTCCAGAAAAACATTTTGATCTTCGCTGGTACTCTCAGCTTCCACAAAGATGCTCAGTCTTTCTCCTCGCGTTGGTGATCAGTGGCCGAACCTTCCAGCCACACAGCAGGGAGTGTCTTAGCCTTAATGATCATGTAATATGTGAACATGATAAAAAAATGTTCCGCTCTGTTCATGTTGCCACGCCCAGAAATCATCCATTATGCAAGTCACTAGAGGGATAGTTATGCCACAATTTTTATTTTGTCGCATGAGATAGCAAATATTGCAATGGTTTTCACTACTATTGCCGCCACTTCTAACATAGCAACAAAAAAAACATTTCTCCATAATTTCTTGTGTGGCTATATCATTTTGCAACAACTATTTCCTTGTGGCAGTAAACATAGAGTATTGCAACGAAGTTACCTTGTGGCAGTTGACAGAGTGTTTTGCAACGAAATTACCTTGTTGCAATAAACATGGAATATTGCAACAAAAACCCCATATAGCAATAGACTGTTTTGAAACAAAGGCAACACCATATTGCAACAGAATTCCCATCATGGTGATGCCTTATTTCAGCAAAGAAAATTGCAGACAACGTTTGTAATATTACATCAAATATACTACACAAATGGTGCAAAAAAAAAGGTCATCTATCTTCTCAACCTTCATTTTTCAAGAAAAAGGCATTGATATATCAAATAAGCGTGGAAACAATTATCGAAATTACATAAGTCAAATCATATATGATAACTATAGAAAGAAAACATCATAGGTTCATAAAACAAAATATCCATGGAAATACAATAGGATAAATCTTAGCACACATCCTTCATTGCAAGGCTACTAGCACTATCCAATTGGCAGCAATGATTTGTCCATTTAGTCTCCATACCACTCATAGGATTCCATCCTAGCTAGAAGTCAGAAAGGTGTTTGTAAGCCTTAGAGCATCTCCAGTCGCGTCCCCCAAAGCGTCCCCCAAAGGGATTTGGGGCGCGCCGGACAGAAAATGCGTTCCAGCCGCGTCCCCCAAAGCCCTTTTTTGTCCGGCGCGCCCCCATTCGGTGTCCGGCGCCCCGAGCCCGTCCCCGTCCCACAGGGGACACACCGGGGACGCCGGACACAACGAAAAGCGAGGCGGGGAGTGGCGGGGCTGACGCGTCAGCGGCACAGGGAAAATTCGTCTCACACTCCCGCCAAATCCCGCCGCTCCCGCCAAATCGCGCCTATACCGCCGCGCATTTCAGGCCTCCCAAAACATATCCCGCCGCCGATTCATTTCTCCTATCCCGCCGTCCACCCGCCGTCCACCCGCCGGCGCTACCCTCTCCACATGGCGCCGTCGACAGCCCCCAAAAAGATGGCGAAGAAAGCGGCCAAGAAGCCGCCGGGCAATGGGGCGAAAGGGGCGACAGCGCCGTTCGCGAGGCCGCGGAAGGCGCCGGCTTTGAAGAAGAAGCCTGAAGGATGGACCGACGATGAATGGCAGCAAGATTGCCTGCGCCGGAAGCTATCGACGGCGGAGCGGAAAGGACGGAGGGCGGTGGAGCTGGAGAAGAAGGCTCTGGCGGTTAGTTTGATAGGGCCATGGAATTGTACTCGAGGCACTCGGAAGGTCACAAGCCGTTCGCGCTGATGCATTGCTATAGCAAGCTCAAAGTGAATGAGAAATGGCGGTTGACGCGCCTGTCGCTGTCCAAGGGGAAGGACGCCATTGATCTGGACGCGCCGCTGGCAACTTCGACAGGGCGTCCTACTGGCAACAAGGCTGCCAAGGCCGCCTTGGCCGACGCTGCGTCGTCTGAGAAGACGCAGGCGTCGATCACGAAATGCCTCGCCGACGTCTCCTCGACCTTTCTCTCCCGCGCCGAAAAGAACGACGAAAGGTGGGCGGAGCTGCTCAAGAGGCAAGAGGAGAAGCTGGAGCTCAAGAAACGCAGGGACGACATGTCCCTGCTGAGAACGTCGACAAAGGGAATGTCTCCGCGGACGCGAGCGGCGCACAACTTCTTCAAAGGCCAGATTCTCGACGACATCGAAGCCAAAATGGTGGCGGCGGACGCGGCGGCCCGGGCAGCGGCATCGGCGGCAGCGGCAGCGCAGCAAGAGCAGGCTGACGCGTCTTCTACTGCTACACCTGCGTCGGCCTCTGCGTCGGCGACGGAGCAGACGCACCATGAACAGCAACAGGCAGATCGCGATGAGCTCGTCGTGCTCGACGGGCCTGCGTCGACTCAGGATACGACGCCGTCGTCCAACCCCTTCCCCTTCTTCTAATTTGCATGCACCACCGGTCTGTAATATGATCGCGCGCCCAGTACTTTGATCGATCGCCGCTACTCTGATCGCGACAAATCAGCGGGAACGATCTCTTTTGAATGCATCTATTTGAATTTCTGATTGGGGGCGGCGTTTGGGGGACGCGGCTGGGGAGCGATGTCCCCCAAAGGCGAACAAAACACGTCCCCCAAACGCTCGATCCGGCGCGGTTTGGGGGACGGTTTGGGGGACGCGACTGGAGATGCTCTTAATAAAAAATTCTTAAAAATAGCTAGCCTGACTTTCAAGGTTCATTATCATAAAAAAGGTGTCAACGCAATGGTGTGATCACAACTAGAGATTTTCACTGTACAATCGGAAAGAGCAAGAAAAGAGGTGGCCCCTGCCTGCTCCCCTTACCTGGATGGGGAACAGCTTGGTGATGCCCTTCCCGGCGAGCTTGGAGACGATCTCGGGTGACATCCCGAGATTGGCAATCTCGAGCCCTCCTCCTTGGTTGCAGCCCCATCACCATCTCTGACCCCCACATGCCAGCTCTCCTCCTCGTAGTTCCACCCCTCGTCGGCCACGAACTCCAGGCGCAGTGACTGCCCAGTGCCGGCCGGCACAGTGCAACGCAGTGGCAGATTCGAGGAATAGAAAAATCCGGCCGCCGGATAGGAAGAAAATTGGATCTTGCAGAGGACGACGCGCGAGAGGAAGAGGGAGGTGGCAAGGACGACGCGCCAGAGGAAGAGGGATGCGGCAGAGAGACGCGGAAGATGAAATGTGGCAGCTTGCGTTGGGAGGGGTGATACGCGTACAGCACGCGTCCGTTGGGAACCCCAAGAGAAAGGTGTGATGCGTACAGCGGCAAGTTTTCCCTCAGTAAGAAACCAAGTTTTATCGAACAAGTAGGAGCCAAGAAGCACGTTGAAGGTTGATGGCGGCGAGATGTAGTGCGGCGCAACACCAGGGATTCCAGCGCCAACGTGGAACCTGCACAACACAACCAAAGTACTTTGCCCCAACGAAACAGTGAGGTTGTCAATCTCACCGGCTTGCTGTAACAAAGGATTAGATGTATAGTGTGGATGATGATTGTTTGCAGAGAACAGTAGAACAAGTATTGCAGTAGATTGTATTCGATTAAAAGAATGGACCGGGGTCCACAGTTCACTAGTGGTGTCTCTCCCATAAGATAAATAGCATGTTGGGTGAACAAATTACAGTTGGGCAATTGACAAATAGACAGGGCATGACAATGCACATACATGATATGATGAGTATAGTGAGATTTAATTGGGCATTACGACAAAGTACATAGACCGCTATCCAGACATGCATCTATGCCTAAAAAGTCCACCTTCGCATTATCATCCGAACCCCTTCCAGTATTAAGTTGCAAACAACGGACAATTGCATTAAGTATGGTGCATAATGTAATCAATAACTACATCCTCGGACATAGCATCAATGTTTTATCCCTAGTGGCAACAAGCACATCCACAACCTTAGAACTTTCTATCACCGTACCGGATTTAATGGAGGCATGAACCCACTATCGAGCATAAATACTCCCTCTTGGAGTTAAGAGTAAAAACTTGGCCGAGCCTCTACTAATAACGAGAGAGCATGCAAGATCATAAACAACACATAGGTAATAGATTGATAATCAACATAACATAGTATTCTCTATCCATCGGATCCCAACAAACACAACATATAGCATTACGGATAGATGATCTTGATCATGTTAGGCAGCTCACAAGATCCGACAATGAAGCACATAAGGAGAAGACAACCATCTAGCTACTGCTATGGACCCATAGTCCAGGGGTGAACTACTCACTCATCACTCCGGAGGCGACCATGGTGGTGAAGAGTCCTCCGGGAGATGATTCCCCTCTCCGGCAGGGTGCCGGAGGCGATCTCCTGAATCCCCCGAGATGGGATTGGCGGCGGCGGCGGCGTCTCTGGAAGGTTTTCCGTATCGTGGCTCTCGGTACTGGGGGTTTCGCGACGAAGACTATATGTAGGCGGAAGGGCAGGTCAGGGGGCCACACGGGGCCCCCACAAGCTAGGGCCGCGCGGGACCCCCTGGGCCGCGCCGCCCTAGTGTGGCGGCGCCCCGTGGCCCCACTTCGTCTTCCCTTTGGTCTTCTGGAAGCTTCGTGTGAAAATAGGCCCCTGGGCGTTGATTTCGTCCAATTCCGAGAATATTTCCTTACTAGGATTTCTGAAACCAAAAACAGCGAGAACAACGAAGCGGCTCTTCGGCATCTCGTTAATAGGTTAGTGCCGGAAAATGCATAAATATGACATAAAGTATGCATAAAACATGTAGATATCATCAATAATGTGGCATGAAACATAAGAAATTATCGATACGTCGGAGACATATCAGCATCCCCAAGCTTAGTTTCTGCTCATCCCGAGCAGGTAAACGATAACAAAGATAATTTCTGGAGTGACATGCCATCATAACCTTGATCATACTATTGTAAGCATATGTAATGAATGCAGCGATCAAAACAATGTAAATGACATGAGTAAACAAATGAATCATATAGCAAAGACTAGTACTTCAAGACAAGCATCATTAAGTCTTGCATAAGAGTTAACTCATAAAGCAATAATTCAAAGTAAAGGTATCGAAGCAACACAAAGGAAGATTAAGTTTCAGCGGTTGCTTTCAACTTGTAACATGTATATCTCATGGATATTGTCAACATAGAGTAATATAAAAAGTGCAATATGCAAGTATGTAGCAATCAGTGCACAGTTCACACAAGTGTTTGCTTCTTGAGGTGGAGAGAAATAGGTGAACTGACTCAACAATAAAAGTAAAAGAAAGGTCCTTCAAAGAGGAAAGCATCGATTGCTATATTTGTGCTAGAGCTTTGGTTTTGAAAACAAGAAACAATTTTGTCAACGGTAGTAATAAAGCATATGTGTTATGTAAATTATATCCTACAAGTTGCAAGCCTCATGCATAATATACTAATAGTGCTCGCACCTTGTCCTAATTAGCTCGGATTACCTGGATTATCATCGCAATGCATATGTTTTAACCAAGTGTCACAAAGGGGTACCTCTATGCCGCCTGTACAAAGGTCTAAGGAGAAAGCTCGCATCGGATTTCTCGCTATTGATTATTCTCAACTTAGACATCCATACCGGGACAACATAGACAACAGATAATAGACTCCTCTTTAATGCATAAGCATGTAGCAACAATTAATTTTCTCATATGAGATTGAGGATATTTGTCCAAAACTGAAACTTCCACCATGGATCATGGCTTTAGTTAGCGGCCCAATGTTCTTCTCTAACATTATGCATGCTCAAACCATTTTAGTGGTAAATCTCCCTTACTTCAGACAAGACGAACATGCATAGCAACTCACATGATATTCAACAAAGAATAGTTGATGGCGTCCCCAGGAACATGGTTATCGCACAACAAGCAACTTAATAAGAGATAAAGTGCATAAGTACATATTCAATACCACAATAGTTTTTAGGCTATTTGTCCCATGAGCTATATATTGCAAAGATAAAGGATAGAAATTTTAAAGGTAGCACTCAAGCAATTTACTTTGGAATGGCGGAGAAATACCATGTAGTAGGTAGGTATGGTGGACACAAATGGCATAGTGGTTGGCTCAAGGATTTTGGATGCATGAGAAGTATTCCCTCTCGATACAAGGTTTTAGGCTAGCAAGGCTATTTGAAACAAACACAAGGATGAACATGTGCAGCAAAACTCACATAAAATACATATTGTAAACATTATAAGACTCTACACCGTCTTCCTTGTTGTTCAAACTCAATACTAGAAATTATCTAGACCTTAGAGAGACCAATTATGCAAACCAAATTTTAGCAAGCTCTATGTATTTCTTCATTAATGGGTGCAAAGTATATGATGCAAGAGCTTAAACATGAGCACAACAATTGCCAAGTATCACATTATCCAAGACATTATAGCAATTACTACATGTATCATTTCCCGATTCCAACAATATAACAATTTAACGAAGAAGATTCAACCTTCGCCATGAATACTATGAGTAAAGCCTAAGGACATATTTGTCCATATGCAACAGCGGAGCGTGTCTCTCTCCCACACAAAGAATGCAACAGCGGCGTTGTCCTGGCCTAGATCTGGGCCCTTTTGGGCCCATCTGGGCTTGGGTGGGCCAGGTCTGGCATTCTGGTGTGTGCTCCCCGGCGGCTGGTGGAGCTTCTCTTGCTGAGTGTGGCTAGGACGGCGGCGCGTGGACTGTAGCGCGGCCATGGGAGCTTCACGATCCCGCCGGGCTCGGCCAGGCCAGAGGGGCCTAGTCTGCTCCTGTAGCTGCGTCCGTTTTGTCACCACAGGCTCTCCTCGGCTCGGGTTGCCTCTTCTCGGTTTCGGCAGTCTTCATCAATGGGCCACGGTGAGACCGCGGTGGTGGTTGCATGATCGTGGTGGCGCGAGTTGGTGGGTGGCGAGGTTGGCGAGCGTGATGGAGTGTCCGGGGCCGTGGTTCTTTGGTCGTTCTTTGGGAGACGGGAGAAATCCTTGTCGGTGGCCGACACCGACGCGGTGATGCTCGCGGGTGCTGCCATTCCTTCTTGAGGGGCGTCGGGGTTTCCTCTTCACACTACCCTTCCGCACATCGGGGGGAAACCCTAGGATTTGCCTGGGCAGCAGTGTCATCATCGTCGCATCCCTTCTTGGAGGTGTTGCTTTGGTATGCGGCACTCCGGAGGGCTAAGCTCGTGGTGGGAATTCTCCAGAGGGCGCAGCGGTTGCGGATCATCAGCGTTTACGTCGATCCGACTTTGTCAACTTTGCTTTCCTTTTTTCTTATTCTTTTGTTTCTTTTGGGCTTTCATGTGCTATTTGTCCCAGCGGTGATCTCAATCTTGTATCGATTAGTTAGCGAGGCGAAACCCTATTTCGAGGTCTATGAACAGCTTAAGTGGCTGCTGGGAAGCATCATGGCAGAATAGTATTCTTATTAATGGGCATGGCATATAGTGACTTTTCAAACTACTTATTTTCTATGCAAAGATAGCTTTCTTCATCTTTCCATAGTGTATTGGTGCTTGGTAGTCTGCACAAAATGGAGAACAGAAAAGCACGGGGGGCGTCCGGATCCCGCCGCTTCCGGTGGGAGGCGACGAGCTCGACGCCGCTATCGACGTTGTGCGGGTCACCCTCACCGAGGAGCAGCGCGCGGAGGAGCGGTACCTCGCCGACAACTACGACGCCTAGAATGAGTTCTTCCATCTCCAGCACGAACGAGAACTCGCATCGTACGACGGTCCTCCCCCTCCTCCAGCGCGTAACAACGCCGCCGGCCGTCGCCGCTAGTGGGGTGCATGCGCCGGGCCGCACGCTCGCCCTTGTGCTTGATGTCTACGGGTGCTTCTATTCTTGTAGACAGTGTTGGGCCTCCAAGAGCAGAGGTTTGTAGAACAGCAGCAAGTTTCCCTTAAGTGGATCACCCAAGGTTTATCGAACTCAGGGAGGAAGAGGTCAAAGATATCCCTCTCATGCAACCCTGCAACCACAAAGCAAGAAGTCTCTTGTGTCCCCAACACACCTAATAGGTGCACTAGTTCGGCGAAGAGATAGTGAAATACAGGTGGTATGAATATATGAGCAGTAGTAACGGCACCAGAAAAGTGCTTGGCTGCCCAAGACTGGCGTGTGGTTGATGGTGGTAATATTGCAGGCAGTACAAACGCAGTAAAACAGTAAACAAACAACGATAGCAGTATTTAGGAACAAGGCCTAGGGATCATACTTTCACTAGTGGACACTCTCAACATTGATCACATAACAGAATAAATAGATAGATGCTAGACTCTACACCCTCTTGTTGGATGATGAACACCACTAACTCTGTAGGATTACACGAACCCTCAATGCCGGAGTTAACAAGCTCCACAATATTCGATGTTCATATTTAAATAACCTTAGAGTGCATGGCAGATCAACATAACCAAACAAAGTACTAACATAGCATGCACACTGTCACCTTCACGCTACGAAAGGAGGCATAGATCACATCAATACCATCATAGCAATAGTTAACTTCATAATCTACAAGAGATCACAATCATAGCCTACGCCAAGTACTACACGATGCACACACTTGTCACCATTACACCGTGCGGGAGGAATAGACTACTTTAATAACATCACTAGAGTAGCACACGGATAAATTGTGATACAAAACACATTACAATCATAAAGAGATATAAATAAGCACTTCACTATGCCATTCATAACGATGAATAAGTATTCCGTGAAATATAGCCTAAGAGACCCACACGGTGCACACACTGTCACCTTTACACACGTGGGACAAGGAGTCTCCGGAGATCACATAAGTAAAATCCACTTGACTAGCATAATGACATCTAGATTACAAGCATCATCATATGAATCTCAATCATGTAAGACACCTCATGATATTATTGTATTGAAGTACATAGGGAGAGAGATTAACCACATAGCTACCGGTACAACCCTTAGCCTCGATGGAGAACTACTCCCTCCTCATGGGAGACAGCAGCGGTGATGGAGATGGCGGTGGAGATGGCAGCGGTGTCGATGGAGAAGCCTTCCGGGGGCACTTCCCCGTCCCGGCGGCGTGCCGGAACAGAGACTCCTGTCCCCCAGATCTTGGCTTCGCGATGGCGGCGGCTCTAGAAGGTTTCTCGTACCGTGGCTTTTCCGTATCGAAGATTTAGGTCGAGGGGGCTTAAATAGGCGAAGAGGCGGCGTCGGAGGGGGTACGGAGCCGCCACACAACAGGGGGGCGCGGGCCCTAGCCTGGCCGCGCCAGCCCCATGTGTGGGCCCCCGTGGCCCCTCTCCGGCGGCTCTCGGGTGTTCCGGAAGCTTCCGGGGATTCTAAGATGTCTGGGCGTTGATTTCGTCCAATTCCGAGAATATTTCCTTACTAGGATTTCTGAAACCAAAAACAACGAAAACAAGCAATCGGCCCTTCGGCATCTCGTCAATAGGTTAGTTCCGGAAAACGCATAAAAACGATATAAAGTGTGCATAAAACATGTAGATATCATCAATAATGTGGCATGGAACATAAGAAATTATCGATACGTCGGAGACGTATCAGCATCCCCAAGCTTAGTTTCTGCTCGTCCCGAGCAGGTAAACGATAACAAAGATAATTTCTGGAGTGACATGCCATCATAATCTTGATCATACTATTGTAAAGCACATGTAATGAATGCAGCGATCAAAGCAATGTAAAAGACATGAGTAAACAAATGAATCATATAGCATAGACTTTTCATGAATAGTACTTTCAAGTCAAGCATCAATAAGTCTTGCATAAGAGTTAACTCATAAAGCAATAATTCAAAGTAAAGGTATTGAAGCAACACAAAGGAAGATTAAGTTTCAGCGGTTGCTTTCAACTTGTAACATGTATATCTCATGGATAGTTGTCAATGTAAAGTAATATAACAAGTGCAATATGCAAGTATGTAGGAATCAATGCACAGTTCACACAAGTGTTTGCTTCTTGAGATGGAGAGATTTAGGTGAACTGACTCAACATAAAAGTAAAAGAAAGGCCCTTCGCAGAGGGAAGCATTGATTGCTATATTTGTGCTAGAGCTTTGGTTTTGAAAATAAGAAACAATTTTGTCAACGGTAGTAATAAAGCATATGTGTTATGTAAATTATATCCTACAAGTTGCAACCCTCATGCATAGTATACTAATAGTGCCCGCACCTTGTCCTAATTAGCTCGGATTACCTGGATTATCATTGCAATGCATATGTTTTAACCAAGTGTCACAAAGGGGTACCTCTATGCCGCCTCGTACAAAGGTCTAAGGAGAAAGCTCGCATCGGATTTCTCGCTATTGATTATTCTCAACTTAGACATCCATACCGGGACAACATAGACAACAGATAATGGACTCCTCTTTTATGCATAAGCATTCAACAATTATTAATTTTCTCATATGAGATTGAGGATATTTGTCCAAGACTGAAACTTCCACCATGGATCATGGCTTTAGTTAGCGGCCCAATGTTCTTCTCTAACATTATGCATGCTCTAACCATTCTAGCGGTAAATCTCCCTTACTTCAGACAAGACGAACATGCATAGCAACTCACATGATATTCAACAAAGAGTAGTTGATGGCGTCCCCAGGAACATGGTTATCGCACAACAAGCAACTTAATAAGAGATAAAGTGCATAAGTACATATTCAATACCACAATAGTTTTTAGGCTATTTGTCCCATGAGCTATATATCGCAAAGGTAGAGGATAGAAATTTTAAAGGTAGCACTCAAGCAATTTACTTTGGAATGGCGGAGAAATACCATGTAGTAGATAGGTATGGTGGACACAAATGGCATAGTGGTTGGCTCAAGGATTTTGGATGCATGAGAAGTATTCCCTCTCGATACAAGGTTTAGGCTAGCAAGGTTATTTGAAACAAACACAAGGATGAACCGGTACAAAAAAACTCACATAAAAGACATATTGTAAACATTATAAGACTCTACACCGTCTTCCTTGTTGTTCAAACACTCTACTAGAAATTATCTAGACCTTAGAGAGACCAATTATGCAAACCAAATTTTAGCAAGCTCTATGTATTTCTTCATTAATAGGTGCAAAGTATATGATGCAAGAGCTTAAACATGAGCACAACAATTGCCAAGTATCACATTATCCAAGACATTTTAGAATTACTACATGTAGCATTTCCCGTTTCCAACCATATAACAATTAACGAAGCAGTTTCAACCTTCGCCATGAACATTAAAAGCTAAGAACACATGTGTTCATATGAACCAGCGGAGAGTGTCTCTCTCCCACACAAGCATTTATTCAAACAAAAACAAAAACAAAAGCACACAGACGCTCCAAGTAAAGTACATAAGATGTGACCGAATAAAAATATAGTTTCAAGAGAAGGAACCTGATAATTTGTCGATGAAGAAGGGGATGCCTTGGGCATCCCCAAGCTTAGATGCTTGAGTCTTCTTGAAATATGCAGGGATGAACCACCGGGGCATCCCCAAGCTTAGAGCTTTCACTCTCCTTGATCATATTGTATATCATCCTCCTCTCTTGACCCTTGAAAACTTCCTCCACACCAAACTCAAAACAACTCATTAGAGGGTTAGTGCATAATCAAAAACTCACATGTTCAGAGGTGACACAATCATTCTTAACACTTCTGGACATTGCCCAAAGCTACTGGAAGTTAATGGAACAAAGAAATCCATCCCACATAGCAAAAGAGGCAATGCAAAATAAAAAGCAGAATCTGTCAAAACAGAACAGTCCGTAAAGACGAATTTTAAAGAGGCACCAGACTTGCTCAAATGAAAACGCTCAAATTGAATGAAAGTTGAGTACATATCTGAGGATCACTCACGTAAATTTGCATAATTTTCTGAGTTACCTACAGAGAATTAGGCCCAGATTCGTGACAGCAAGAAATCTTTTTCTGCGCAGTAATCCAAATCTAGTATGAACCTTACTATCAAAGACTTTACTTGGCACAACAATGCAATAAAATAAAGATAAGAAGAGGTTGCTACAGTAGTAACAACTTCCAAGACACAAATATAAAACAAAAGTACTGTAGCAAAATAAACACATGGGTTATCTCCCAAGAAGTTCTTTCTTTATAGCCATTAAGATGGGCTCAACAGTTTTAGTGATGCACTCGTAAAAAATAGTATTTGAAGCAAAAAGAGAGCATCAAGAGGCAAATTCAAAACACATTTAAGTCTGTTATCACCAGATTTTAACCAAGTCAGGAGGTGGGCCGTGATTGAGATGGGCTTGGAAAATATACACGGGAAATATTCATGAATCGGCCTCGTGCAAGAGTTTGGGCTAAATTGTCCGTGTATCTGTAAATTATAGTAGGTTACGTGCCGGTTAGAATTAAAAGATAGAGTTTAGCTCATACACGGTTGGGATTATTCTCAAATTAGAGAGTCTACGGACTATAAATATGTATCTAGGGTTATCGAGGAAGGAGGACGATCACGTTCACAACAAACCAATCTAGGCGCATCGCCACCCCTTGTTTCGAGGGTTTCTTCCGGGTAAGCGCTATGCTGCCTAGATCGCATCTTGCGATCTAGGCAGTATCTTGTTTATTCGTTGTTTATGTGTTGCTCGTACTAAAGCCTTTTTTATGGCGAGCAACACCGTTATCGTAGATACTTTAGGGTTAGCATCGGTACTTTCTTGATGTATTTGCTTAGTTATGCTATCCCTAGATATCTAGCTGCCCTTACATCTATCTTAGGTGTGAGGGCAGCACCTTGCTTAGTCTTTATTTAGTAGATTCAATCTGTTACGATTGTTCCTTGTTCTTCAAGGATTAGTTTAATATCCATATGGTTAGGCCTTGCAAACGGATTGAATGATCCAGTAGTGCGTAAGGTACGGTTCGCTGATCTTAGAAGGGATGTTCCGAGGATCAACTCCATGTTGGTTTTTAGGCCTTTTCTAGGGTTGGTTTTCCGTCATCTTTCGTACCTGCCAGGCTCAATTACGTGTAAGACGTTCCGGTTATGTGGTGAAACCCTAAATCGTCGTAGATCGTTTTAGCTTAGTATTGATCAAGCAGGACCACCATGTTATCGTAGATCCAATACGAATCATGGGTGGATCGGCTCCATGAGCCGATTCACGAGATAACTCGAGAGCCGATCGAGGCTCGTATTTAATGTTTACGTGTATGCCATGCGGGAAACTAGTCGAAGCAATCCATCACCTTCCGACCGGGTATAGGTCGGGTGGCATGCCCTTGCACAAGCATCGGACGTGCGTGCCGGAGCATTGCGGGCCGTCGCCCGAGGGACCAGGGCCCACCAGCAGTCCTTGGAGCCTCTCGGCTCTACGTGTTGCCCGTCGCTGCTCGCCGGTGGGTTTTGGTGGTCAACACATTCTGGCACGCCCGGTGGGACATTCTTCTACATCAACTGCATCAACATCTGCATCAGAGATGGCGGAAGACCCAGTCATGTACGAAGATCTGACTGAGGAGTATAAGAAGAAGTATGACGAGATTAAAGCTCTCTTCGAAGCCGACCTCATCGGCTCTTTCCAGAGGACCCGCTCACACGACATTAGGTGGAAAGGGTTCTCAGCTGAAGGCGCTCTCGATGAAGTGGATCTATCTACTTCTTCAGAAGAACGCACCAGAGCTCTACGCCAGGAAGTTAACTACATGGTAGCTCATTCGCTACACCGACATTCCGAGAGCCTGGTGAACGTTTTCGAGCGCATTGCGCTTCGCGTGGTCCAGGAAATCATGAAGCATCAGTACTCTCCGTCAGGACCTACACTAGGGACTCACCAAGGAGAGATACCGCTCTACACCAGACCGCAACTATCGTTCTCGCTAGCAGCTCCAGAGCCGCCGGGTTCACCGGCGTTCGTCGTCTACAAGATTGGAGGCGACCCTGCTGATTACCAGTTCATGCTGGAACCGCCTAAGGAAATCCCGCATGGATACACGTGCATGTACGTGCCAGACTGCAACAACTTGGCGCGCACGAACCAGACTCACGAGCGGGAGGAATTTACGGAGCCACAAGAGGAATTTCCGGAGCCACGGGAGGAATTACTGGAGGAGACGCCGATAAATAGGCGTGGCTGGCTAAATATGCCACCGCAACAGATCAGCAAAATTCAACCCCAGCAGCTCCTACAGTGGACCAGATCAGTGCAATCTTGAGAGACCAGTTCGGCATGGTGCCGAAAAGGAGGGCAATCGGCTATTCCAAGCCGTACCCCAACGAGTATGATTTGATCCCACTGCCGCCCAAGTATCGGCTCCCTGAGTTCTCAAAGTTTAGTGGCTCAGAAGGCTCTAGCTCAATTGAGCACGTGAGCCGATATTTGGCACAGTTGGGCATGATCTCAGCATCAGACCCACTACGCGTAAGGTTTTTTGCGCAGTCTCTCACGGGACGGCTTTTGGATGGTACACCTCGCTGCCACCAGATTCAATCCGGACGTGGAAGCAGATGGAAGAGCAGTTCCACATGCAATATCACTCAGAAGCTTCCGAGGCTGGCATTGCCGATCTGGCACAAGTGCGATAGAGGCGCGGAGAAACAGTATCAGAATACATTCAGCGCTTCAGGAACGTAAGGAACCGATGCTATTCGGCTCGTTTGAATGAGAAAGAAGCAGTCGATCTGGCAGTGGTAGGTCTTGTGTCGCCGATCAAGGACATGGCCTCCCAAGCGGAGTACACTTCACTGGCGCATATGGTTCAGAAACTTTCATTGTATGAACAGCGCCACCTAGAATTGTACCAGGACAAATTCAAACGCGCGGTGAGCCTGGTTGAGACAGAAGAGGATGAAGACTCTGCAGGAGACCAGGAAGTAGCTGTGGCTGAATGGGCTCGGGGGGCAAACCCCGTGTCCTGCAAGTGGGTTAAACCACAAGGTCCTGCAAAAGGGTTTGACTTCGACGTGAGCAAAGCTGAGCAGATTTTCGATCTTTTGCTTAAGGAGAAGCGAGCTGAAGTTACCCGAAGGCCATAGAATCCCTACGGTGCAAGAGATGAACGGAAGGCCATACTGCAAGTGGCATCATTCGTTCACCCATACCACCAGCGACTGCAAAGTGTTGCGTCAGCAGATCCAAATGGCGATAGAACAAGGCCGTCTGATTTTCAGCCAGTATGCCATGAAAGTGGACACGCAACCGTTCCCTGCCGTCAACATGGTGGAGTGCAATCATCTCGTGATACGCCTGCCAAATCTCTCGTTCAGTATTAACATGGCAGGGCCTGTATACCACCCTGGCAAGGACAAAGAAGAGAGCAGTCGTTCTCGTGGCAAGGACAAGGAGGAGGCCAGTTCACGCGACCGGCCCCGATATGATGACAAACGGTACGTCACCGAGGAACAAGTGAGAAGCGTGCGGTACCAACGACCACTCTCCGAGCACCTTCTTAACAAATATGAGCGTCAGTATGACCAACGCCGGCGGTATGACACAGCCGACGACCTAGGTCATCGGCCTAACGTAAGCAACAGAAAGTATCGTCGGTATGATAGAGACGATGAAGGATATGAGCGCCGCGCTAAGGGAAGGTCAAGGGAGCAAGAGGACATGGACCGACACTGGGATTGTCCTTTCTTTAAACACTGCTGGGACTCAGGAATGAGCCGATTGCCTACAATCGAAAGCTGCCCAGAATGTAGACCAAAGAAGAAGGACGCAGGAGACGTGTCAGTGTTCAAACGTCTAGGGCCTCTCCCATCTCGGAACAAACAAGCTGAGTCCTCTCGAGTGGAAGATCTCGAGGAGTTAGAAGATGAAGAAGAAGAAGAAGAAGAAGATAGATACCACCGGCCAAGGTGGTGCCCTGATGGACTCAGTCACTCTCAGAAGCGTAGGGTGCAGCAGCTACGTAGTTTGGAGGAAGCCGAGAGGTTATACCTGCACACGCTGAGGAAGGCGCGGCCCGATCTGGCCGCGAAAATTCAGCAAACTTTGGACGAAGAGGGTCGTCCACAGAAGAAAGAGTGGCGCCCCAAACCAAAGAAAGCCGATGATCAGACATCGGCTAGCACAAACATGGTGTTCATACTTCCGGCGGAGTTCTGCGCTCCAAGAGCAGAAGAGGCATCGGTAGCACAACTTGACTGCGGCCCACGGCCAGTTATCTTTGAAAAGCCGCGAGAAAGAAGCTATAGACATCTGAAGGCCCTGTACTTGAAAGGTTATATCAACGGGCAGCCTGTCAACAAGATGCTGGTTGACACGGGAGCGGCAGTCAATATAATGCCGTACTCCATGCTACGTCGCCTGGGACGCTCTAGCGCGGATCTGATCAAAACCAATGTCACATTGAGCGACTTCAACGGCCAAGCATCAGAAGCGCAAGGCGTTCTGAGCGTGGATCTGACTGTAGGCCGAAAAACAATCCCCACGTCGTTCTTCATCGTCGACAGCAAAAGCACCTACGATGTCCTGCTAGGGAGGGATTGGATTCACGCCAACTGCTGCATTCCATCCACAATGCACCAATGCTTGATATAGTGGGATGGAGATGAAGTGGAGGTCGTCCATGCAGATGACTCAGCTGAAATCTCAACGGCTGACATGAACATTTGGGACGCGGTAGACCAAGAGCCACTCTCTGGAGTCAGTTTGGACGGCTGTGAGCGCATCGAAGTGACAAAAAACGGGGTGAGACTGGTCTTATCCACCGGCCTGACAGTATAGCAAGAGCAAAGCCTATAGACTTACGTGACAAGGCCGATCCCTGCGATCGGCCCCAAAAAATAAGAAGTAATGATCTCAACTCAAGCATGTCACGTAGATATAGTAGAGCACGAACAAGATGTAAACCTTCATTGAGCAATGCAATCAAAATGGGGGCCGATTCCAGCAATCGGCCCATATTATCCTCGCCATACGTTTTGCCTGTGTTGAGCATCGATCTAGCAGGCGACGGAAAGCTAGGGTATGGGTTTACATCGGCTGATGAGCTAGAAGAAGTTGACATTGGTCCTGGGGATAAGCCACGACCAACTTTTATCAGCAAAAAGTTAGATCCGCATTTGAGGAGCCTGATGATAGCTCTGTTGAAGGAATACCCAGACTGCTTTGCATGGGATTACACAGAGATGCCTGGGTTAGACAGGAGCATAATTGAGCATCGGCTCCCTCTCAAGAAAGGATTTCGGCCGTTCCAGCAACGAGCACGACAGATGAAGGCCGAAATTCTGGAAGAAGTCAAGAAAGAGATCGAGAAGATGTTGGCCGCCGGGTTCATCAGACCATGCAGGTACGCTGAATGGATTTCTAGTATTGTACCTGTAGAGAAAAAGGACGGCCGATGGCGTGTCGCCATAGATTTTCGAGATCTCAACAGAGCTACTCCAAAGGATGAGTATCCAATGCCTGTAGCAGAGACATTGATCAATGCAGCTGCTGGTCATAAGGTGCTAAGTTTCATGGATGGCAATGCCGGCTACAACCAAATTTTCATGGCTCCAGAAGATATACACAAGACTGCATTCAGAGTACCAGGATCAGTGGGCTTGTTTGAATATGTGGTCATGACTTTTGGGCTGAAGAATGCCGGTGCAACATACCAAAGAGCCATGAATTACATCTTTCATGATCTGATCGGCAAGTTGGTGGAAATTTACATCGATGACGTGGTGGTTAAGTCTGTCTCCATAGAAGGACACTTGGATGATTTGCGACGCATCCTAGACCGAACTAGAAAATTCGGGCTAAGAATGAATCCAAAGAAGTGTGCTTTTGGTGTGACGGCCGGTCAGTTCTTGGGTTTTTTGGTTCATGAACATGGAATTGAGATCGGCCTGAAGAGTTAGGAGGCAGTACGAACCATGCAGCCACCTACCACGAAGAAAGAACTCCAACGTCTCATCGGCAAAATCAACTTCGTCCGACGGTTCATATCCAATCTGTCAGGACGAATCGAGCCGTTCATGGCATTGGTGAAAAGTAAGTCTGATGACGAGTTTCACTGGGGGGCAGAGCAGCAGCGAGCGTTTGACGAGATTAAACAGTATCTAACGACGCCGCCTGTGTTGGTTCCACCTCAGCAAGACAGACCGTTCTATATTTACTTATCAGTGGCTGACACTTCCATCGCGTCAGTGGTGGTACAACTTTATGATGGTCTGGAGAAGGTGGCTTTCTACCTCAGCAGAAGGATGTTGGATGCAGAGACAAGGTACCCTGAGATCGATAAGTTGTGCCTCTGCCTATTTTTCACCTGCACCAAGCTTCGTCACATCTTTCTGTCAGCGGAAATTGTCGTCATATGCAAGTCAGACGTCATCAAACACATGTTGTCGGCTCCTGTGTTGAAAGGCCGACTCGGCAAATGGATGTTTGCGTTGTCGGAATTTGATCTCCGGTATCAGCCTGCGAAGGCAGTCAAGGGACAAGCATTAGCCGATCTGATTGCTGAACGAATCAACACTGACATAGCAGCACTATCTGTACGTGCATGGGCCATGTTCTTCGATGGATCGGCTTGTGATGATGGTTGTGGCATCAGCATTCTACTCGTGTCGCCTCGGGGGGGCAACATATTCCTTCTCCATCAGGTTATCTACCCCTTGCACTAATAATGTCGCTGACTATGAGGCAATACGCAAGGGAATGGAGTTGCTTTTGGAAGCGGGGGCCGAAGCGGTGGAACTTTTTGGAGATTCAAAGTTGGTGATTTCCCAGCTCACAGAGGAATACAAGTGCGAGAGTGAGTCACTCTTCCGATTATGGGTGCAATGCCGTGAATTGATGGCACAATTTAGGTACATAAACTTTAATTGGATCCCAAGGTCACAAAATACCGAGGCCAACGACCTCGCACAGGTGGCATCAGGCTACAAGGACGTAACAGATGAAGATGATGTTCAGGTGCAGTTCCTGGAACAGGATGACTGGAGAGCCGATATCTTCAATTACTTGAAAGATACGGCTCGGGGGGCACTGATACGTCTCCGACGTATCGATAATTTCTTATGTTCCATGCCACATTATTGATGATATCTACATGTTTTATGCACACTTTATGTCATATTCGTGCATTTTATGGAACTAACCTATTAACAAGATGCTGAAGTGCCAATTCTTGTTTTCTGCTGTTTTTGGTTTCAGAAATCCTAGTAAAGAAATATTCTCGGAATTGGACGAAATCAACGCCCAGGGTTCTATTTTGCCACGAAGCTTCCAGAAGACCGAAGAGGAGACGAAGTGGGGCCACGAGGTGGCCATACCATAGGGCGGCGCGGCCCAAGCCCTGGCCGCGCCGACCTATAGTGTGGGCCCCTCGTGACGCCCCTTGACCTGCCCTTCCGCCTACAAATAGTCTTCGTCGCGAAACCCCTAGTACCGAGAGCCACGATACGGAAAACCTTCCAGAGACGCCGCCGCCGCCAATCCCATCTCGGGGGATTCAGGAGATCGCCTCCGGCACCCTGCCGGAGAGGGGAATCATCTCCCGGAGGACTCTACGCCGCCATGGTCGCCTCCGGAGTGATGTGTGAGTAGTCTACCCCTGGACTATGGGTCCATAGCCGTAGCTAGATGGTTGTCTTCTCCCCATTGTGCTTAATTGTCGGGTCTTGTGAGCTGCCGAACATGATCAAGATCATCTATACGTAATTCTATATGTTGCGTTTGTTGGGATCCGATGAATAGAGAATACTATGTTATGTTGATTATCAATTCATGTCTATGTGTTGTTTATGATCTTGCATGCTCTCCGTTATTAGTAGATGCTCTGGCCAAGTTGATGCTAGTAACTCCAAGAGGGAGTATTTATGCTCGATAGTGGGTTCATGTCTCCGTGAATCTGGAGGAGTGACAAGAACCTCTAAGATTATGGATGTGCTTGTTGCCACTAGGGATAAAACATTGGTGCTATGTTCGAGGATGTAGTTCTCGATTACATTACGCGCAATACTTAATGCAATTGTCCGTTGTTAGCAACTTAATACTGGAGGGGGTTCGGATGATAACCTGAAGGTGGACTTTTTAGGCATAGATGCATGCTGGATAGCGGTCTATGTACTTTGTCGTAATGCCCAATTAAATCTCACTATACTCATCATAATATGTATGTGCATGGTCATGCCCTCTTTATTTGTCAATTGCCCAACTGTAATTTGTTCACCCAACATGTTGTTTATCTTATGGGAGAGACACCTCTAGTGAGCTGTGGACCCCGGTCCAATTCTCTATCTCGAAATACAATCTCTTGCAATCTTTGTTCTACTGTTTTCTGCAAACAATCATCATCCACACTATACATCTAATCCTTTGTTACAGCAAGCCGGTGAGATTGACAACCTCGCTTGTTTCGTTGGGGCAAAGTACTTGGTTTGTGTTGTGCGGGTTCCACGTTGGCGCCGGAATCCCTGGTGTTGCGCCGCACTACATCTCGCCGCCATCAACCTTCAACGTGCTTCTTGACTCCCTACTGGTTCGATAAACCTTGGTTTCTAACTGAGGGAAACTTACTGCTGTACGCATCACACCTTCCACTTGGGGTTCCCAACGGTCGCGTGTTGTACGCGTGTCAAGCTAAATTTCTGGCGCCGTTGCCGGGGAACTGAAGAAAAGAAGATTTCTAACTCCCACGTCAACTACGCGCCAGCAGGCACCTAAACGGATAATGTACAAGGCCATGAAATATGTCCTTATAGGAGATGACATGTTCTACAGGACTTTGGAGGGATTACTTCTCAAATGCCTGGGACCAGCCGAGTCAAATCGGCTCTTACACGAGGTACACGAAGGCGCCTGTGGAACTCATCAATCGGCTCATAAGATGAAATGGCTAATCAGGCGATCAGGGTTTTACTGGCCCACCATGCTTGAGGATTGCTTTAAATACTATAAAGGATGCCAAGCGTGTCAGATGTTTGGGAAGATTCAGATGGTACCCGCATCAGCAATGAACCCCATCATCAAGCCTTGGCCATTTCGAGGTTGGGGCATGGATATGATCGGCAAAATCCATCCTGCATCGAGCAAAGGCCACGAGTGGATTTTGGCCATTACAGATTACTTCACTAAATGGGTGGAGGCCGTCCCTATGAAGAAGGTAAAATCGGAAGATGTTATCATTTTGTGAAAGAACATGTCATTCATAGATTCGGGATTCCCCAGACTATTACGACCGATGGAGGTTCGGTCTTCATTTCTAAAGAGTTCAAAAAGTTCTGTGATGACATGGGAATTAAGTTGATCCGATCGTCTCCATACTATGCTCAAGCAAATGGGCAAGCTGAAGCGTCCAACCAGAGCCTCATCAAGCTGATTAAGAGAAAAGTTGACGAGCACCCTAGACGTTGGCATGAGGTATTGTCAGAAGCTTTGTGGGCTTATCGCATGTCATGTCATGGGGCTATAAAAACCTCACCATACCAGCTGGTCTATGGACAAGAATCCGTATTTCCTTGGGAAATTACGGCTGGATCGAGACGTGTTACGTTTCAGAATGATCTAACATCTGAAGAATATGCGGCCCTGATGAGTGATAGTATTGAGGATCTAACGGAACTCAGACTTTGGTCGTTGGAGAAGATTAAAGAGAACAAAGCCAAGGTAGCTCGCGCATACAATAAGAAGGTGAGACCAAAGGAGTTTCAGGTTGGTGATCTAGTATGGGAAGCTGTATTGCCATTAGGAATTAAGGATAAAGCGTATGGTAAATGGTCTCCTAATTGGCACGGGCCGTACAGAGTCGACCAGGTTTTGAAGGGTAATGCATACATGCTCGAGCAGCTGGACGGTGTTAAATTCCCAGTAGCTGTCAATGGTCAACATCTCAAGAAATATTTCCCAAGCATGTGGGATGATGAACAGTGAAATATGGGGGCCGATGCATAAAATCGGCCAGTAAAAATTTTTTTACATACAAATTATAGCCGATGTACGGACATCGACTTTAGAAAAATATGCAAAACAACAAGATGCAAGTACAGCCGATGCACAGACATCGACTTCAGACTAAAAAGCCGATGCACAGCCATCGACTCTAGAGGAACAAGCTCAATTGAGGGATTGGGATGATTCTCCCATTGGATTCGCTGAGGAGTTGAATCTGTGCGTTTGAGATCTAAGGTTCGCGTGGCCGTGAATTGACCTGTTTGAACGGCAATTTGGGGGATCTGAGTTTATTCTCTCAGATGAAGGTTGCAGTCTACCGTGTGGATAGGCAACTGATTTGGCCTGATTTGGCCTTAATCGCGTTTTATGGTAAAGGCCGATGCGCTGCCATCGGCTCTTTGTGTGTTGACTTACTTTGACAATCGGCAAAATTGATGTGAAAGCAAAATCGATATAGGAACATTTTCTTCATTAATAGAAGGAATTTCTTACAGAGAAGAGCCGATTGCTCGAGGGAGGAAGAACAAAAGAGAGGTCTATTGACCAATCTACTACTACTACTAGTCTATACTAGTAGATGCTACTCTATGGGCCGTCGCTGCCCTCGTTGTCGCCGTCGAAGCTGCCGTCGGCGGGCTCCTCGTCGCTGCTCCCGTAGCCCTCGATGGGGGCCTCCTCCTCCTCGTCGTCGTCGTCGTCATCATCATCCGACCCGGCGCGGAAGCGCTTCGCCGGTGGGTAGTCTTCGAGGGAATCGTCGTCCTCCTCTTCTTCCTCCTCGTCGGAGGAGGTGAAGTCGTCCCAGGAGAAGCGGTCGTCCTCGCTCTCCGTCTCCAGCTCCCCATCGGCGAGGAATTGGAGGTCGTCGTCTCCGTCGGTCAGGGACTTGACATCCTCAGACCAAACGGAGGAATCATGGTCCTCCTGGTCCCATTCCTTTGGGGCGCGGCGGTTGTGCGCCGCCATCAAATCCCACTCCGGCGTGGGCTCGCGGAAGGAGGAAGATGAGGAGGAGAGAACCGATGAGGCAGAGGAGGAGGAAGAGGAAGACATGGCTACAGAGGAAGGGGGTTTTTTGCCGATGGCTAGTACAGAGCAAGGGGATGAAGAGGCGAACTGTTCGGCGCGGTTAAATAAAGGGGATATAGTGGAGATTTAATGCCACAGCGGTTTCCGAGGAAGTGGTGCCAAAAAACTGTCAAATCGTGCAGAGAAGTTGAGAAGGCAAGGCATCATGATGAAAGGATACTGCGACGGTTCTACTCTGCCACGACATGACCCTACGAAGAAAAAACAGAGTGGTTTTGGAATTATCATTGCCAAAACCAGGGGGGCATGTGTTATCACCAGATTTTAACCAAGTCAGGAGGTGGGCCGTGATTGAGATGGGCTTGGAAAATATACACGGGAAATATTCATGAATCGGCCTCGTGCAAGAGTTTGGGCTAAATTGCCCGTGTATCTGTAAATTATAGTAGGTTACGTGCCGGTTAGAATTAAAAGATAGAGTTTAGCTCGTACACGGTTGGGATTATTCTCAAATTAGAGAGTCTACGGACTATAAATATGTATCTAGGGTTATCGAGGAAGGAGGACGATCACGTTCACAACAAACCAATCTAGGCGCATCGCCACCCCTTGTTTCGAGGGTTTCTTCCGGGTAAGCGCTATGATGCCTAGATCGCATCTTGCGATCTAGGCAGTATCTTGTTTATTCGTTGTTTATGTGTTGCTCGTACTGAAGCCTTTTTTATGGCGAGCAACACCGTTATCATAGATACTTTAGGGTTAGCATCGGTACTTTCTTGATGTATTTGCTTAGTTATGCTATCCCTAGATATCTAGCTGCTCTTACATCTATCTTAGGTGTGAGGGCAGCACCTTGCTTAGTCTTTATTTAGTAGATTCGATCTGTTACGGTTGTTCCTTGTTCTTCAAGGATTAGTTTAATATCCATATGGTTAGGCCTTGCAAACGGATTGAATGATCCAGTAGTGCGTAAGGTACGGTTCGCTGATCTTAGAAGGGATGTTCCGAGGATCAACTCCATGTTGGTTTTTAGGCCTTTTCTAGGGTTGGTTTTCCGTCATCTTTCGTACCTGCCAGGCTCAATTACGTGTAAGCCGTTCCGGTTATGTGGTGAAAACCCTAAATCGTCGTAGATCGTTTTAGCTTAGTATTGATCAAGCAGGACCACCATGTTATCGTAGATCCAATACGAATCATGGGTGGATCGGCTCCATGAGCCGATTCACAGGATAACCTGAGAGCCGATCGAGGCTCGTATTTAATTTTACGTGTATGCCATGCAGGAAACTAGTCGAAGCAATCCATCACCTTCCTGACCAGGTATAGGTCAGGTGGCACGCCCTTGCACAAGCATCGGACGTGCGTGCCGGAGCATTGCGGGCCGTCGCCCGAGGGACCAGGGCCCACCAGCAGTCCTGGGAGCCTCCCGGCTCTACGTGTTGCCCGTCGCTGCTCGCCGGTGGGTTTTGGTGGTCAACAAAGTCTAACCCACTTCCTATGCAAAGGAATCTTGTACACAAATAAATTCATGAAGAGCAAAGTGACAAGATCAGGAAGATAAAACAAGTGTAGTTTCAAAAATTTCAGCACATAGAGAGGTGTTTTAGTAACATGAAAATTTCTACAACCATATTTTCCTCTCTCATAATAATGTCCAGTAGCATCATGAGCAAACTCAACAATATAACTATCACATAAAGCATTCTTATCATGAGTCTCATGCATAAAATTATTACTCTCCACATAAGCATAATCAATTTTATTAGTTGTAGTGGGAGCAAATTCAACAAAGTAGCTATCATTATTATTCTCATCATCAAATATAGGAGGCATATTGTAATCATAATCAAATTTATCCTCCATAACAGGAGGTACTAAAAGACTATTATCATTATAATCATCATAAATAGGAGGCAAAGTATCATCAAAGTAAATTTTCTCCTCAATGCTTGGGGGACTAAAAAGATCATGCTCATCAAAGCCAGCTTCCCCAAGCTTAGAATTTTCCATATCATTAGCAACAATGGTGTTCAAAGTGTTCATACTAATATGTTCCATGGGTTTTTTAATTTTCGGATCAAACCATCCATGTCTTAAATCAGGAAATGGAATAAGAAGCTCATTGTTGTCCATTATGCCTTACTAGTGTAAACAAGAAACAAAAAGATGCAATTGCAGGATCTAAAGGAAATAGCTTCGAGCACACACACAATGGCGCCAGAAAAGTACTTAGTTACACCGGAACCGGAGTATGAGTGCCTTTTACCTTTCCTCCCCGACAACGGCGCCGGAAAAGTGCTTGATGTCTACGGGTGCTTCTATTCTTGTAGATAGTGTTGGGCCTCCAAGAGCAGAGGTTTGTAGAACAGCGAGCAAGTTTCCCTTAAATGGATCACCCAAGGTTTATCGAACTCGGGGAGGAAGAGGTCAAAGATATCCCTCTCATGCAACCCTGCAACCACAAAGCAAGAAGTCTCTTGTGTCCCCAACACACCTAATAGGTGCACTAGTTCGGCGAAGAGATAGTGAAATACAGGTGGTATGAATATATGAGCAGTAGTAACGGCACCAGAAAAGTGCTTGGCTGCCCAAGACTGGCGTGTGGTTGATGGTGGTAATATTGCAGGCAGTAGAAACGCAGTAAAACAGTAAACAAACAGCGATAGCAGTATTTAGGAACAAGGCCTAGGGATCATACTTTCACTAGTGGACACTCTAAACATTGATCACATAACAGAATAAATAGATAGATGTGATGCGTGTGGTTGACACGTCCGTTGGGAACCCCAAGAGGAAGGTGTGATGCGCACAGCGGCAAGTTTCCCTCACTAAGAAACCAAGGTTTAATCGAACCAGTAGGAGTCAAGAAGCACGTTGAAGGTTGATGGCGGCGGGATGTAGTGCGGCGCAACACCGAGATTCCGGCGCCAACGTGGAACCTGCACAACACAACCAAAGTACTTTGCCCCAACGAAAGCAGTGAGGTTGTCAATCTCACCGGCTTGCTGTAACAAAGGATTAACCGTATTGTGTGGAAGATGATTGTTTGCAGAAAATAGTAGAACAAGTATTGCGATAGATTGTATTTCGAGTATAGAGAATTGGACCGGGGTCCACAGTTCACTAGAGGTGTCTCTCCCATAAGATAAACGAGCATGTTGGGTGAACAAATTACGGTTGGGCAATTGACAACTAAAGAGGCCATGACCATGCACATACATATTATGATGAGTATAGTGAGATTTAATTGGGCATTACGACAAAGTACATAGACCGCCATCCGACATGCATCTATGCCTAAAAAGTCCACCTTCGAGGTTATCATCCGAACCCCTCCGAGTATTAAGTTGCTAACAACGGACAATTGCATTAAGTATTGCGCGTAATGTAACTAGTAACTACATCCTTGAACATAGCACTAATGTTTTATCCCTAGTGGCAACAACACATCCACAACCTTAGAACTTTACGTCACATCGTCCCCAGATATCAATGGAGGCATGAGCCCACTATCGAGCATAAATACTCCCTCTTGGAGTTACAAGCATCTACTTGGCCAGAGCATCTACTAGTAACGGAGAGCATGCAAGATCATAAACAACACATAGACATAACTTTGATAATCAACATAACAAGTATTCTCTGTTCATCGGATCCCAACAAACGCAACATATAGAATTACAGATAGATGATCTTGATCATGTTAGGCAGCTCACAAGATCCGACAATGAAGCACAATGGGGAGAAGACAACCATCTAGCTACTGCTATGGACCCATAGTCCAGGGGTAGACTACTCACACATCACTCCGGAGGCGACCATGGCGGCGTAGAGTCCTCCGGGAGATGAATCCCCTCTCCGGCAGGGTGCCGGAGGCGATCTCCTGGATCCCCGAGATGGGATCGGCGGCGGCGGCGTCTCCGGAAGGTTTTCCGTATCGTGGCTCTCGATGCTGGGGGTTTCGCAACGGAGGCTTTAAGTAGGCGGAAGGGCAGGTCGGGGAGGCGGCACGAGGGCCCCACACCACGGGGCCGCGCGGCCAAGGGGGCCGCGCCGCCCTAGGGTGTGGCCACCTCGTGGCCCCACTTCGTCTCCTCTTCGGACTTCCGGAAGCTTCGTGGCAAAATAGGACCACGGGCGTTGATTTCGTCCAATTCCGAGAATATTTCGTTACTAGGATTTACTGAAACCAAAAACAGCAGAAAACGACAGAATCGGCACTTCGGCATCTTGTTAATAGGTTAGTTCCAGAAAATGCACGAATATGACATAAAGTGTGCATAAAACATGTAGATAACATCAATAATGTGGCATGGAACATAAGAAATTATCGATACGTCGGAGACGTATCGGCATCCCCAAGCTTAGTTCCGCTCGTCCCGAGCGAGGTAAAACGATAACACGGATAATTTCTGGAGTGACATGCCATCATAACCTTGATCATACTATTTGTAAAGCATATGTAGTGAATGCAGCGATCAAAACAATGTATATGACATGAGTAAACAAGTGAATCATACAGCAAAGACTTTTCATGAATAGTACTTAAAGACAAGCATCAATAAGTCTTGCATAAGAGTTAACTCATAAAGCAATAATTCAAAGTAAAAGCATTGAAGCAACACAAAGGAAGATTAAGTTTCAGCGGTTGCTTTCAACTTGTAACATGTATATCTCATGGATATTGTCAACATAGAGTAATATAATAAGTGCAATATGCAAGTATGTAGGAATCAATGCACAGTTCACACAAGTGTTTGCTTCTTGAGGTGGAGAGAAATAGGTGAACCGACTCAACATTGAAAGTAAAAGAATTGTCCTCCATAGAGGAAAAGCATCGATTGCTATATTTGTGCTAGAGCTTTGATTTTGAAAACATGAAACAATTTTGTCAACGGTAGTAATAAAGCATATGTATCATGTATATTATATCTTACAAGTTGCAAGCCTCATGCATAGTATACTAATAGTGCCCGCACCTTGTCCTAATTAGCTTGGACTACCGGATCATCACAATGCACATGTTTTAACCAAGTGTCACAAAGGGGTACCTCTATGCCGCCTGTACAAAGGTCTAAGGAGAAAGCTCGCATTGGATTTCTCGCTATTGATTATTCTCAACTTAGACATCCATACCGGGACAACATAGACAACGGATAATGGACTCCTCTTTTATGCATAAGCATGTAACAACAATTAATAATTTTCTCATATGAGATTGAGGATATATGTCCAAAACTGAAACTTCCACCATGGATCATGGCTTTAGTTAGCGGCCCAATGTTCTTCTCTAACAATATGCATGCTTAACCATAAGGTGGTAGATCGCTCTTACTTCAGACAAGACGAACATGCATAGCAACTCACATGAAATTCAACAAAGAGTAGTTGATGGCGTCCCCAGTGAACATGGTTATCGCACAACAAGCAACTTAATACGAAATAAAGTGCATAATTACATATTCAATACCACAATAGTTTTTAAGCTATTTGTCCCATGAGCTATATATTGCAAAGGTGAATGATGGAATTTTAAAGGTAGCACTCAAGCAATTTACTTTGGAATGGCGGAAAATACCATGTAGTAGGTAGGTATGGTGGACACAAATGGCATAGTGGTTGGCTCAAGTATTTTGGATGCATGAGAAGTATTCCCTCTCGATACAAGGTTTAGGCTAGCAAGGCTTATTTGAAACAAACACAAGGATGAACCGGTGCAGCAAAACTCACATAAAAAACATATTGTAAACATTATAAGACTCTACACCGTCTTCCTTGTTGTTCAAACTCAATACTAGAAATTATCTAGACCTTAGAGAAACCAAATATGCAAACCAAATTTTAGCATGCTCTATGTATTTCTTCATTAATGGGTGCAAAGCATATGATGCAAGAGCTTAAACATGAGCACAACAATTGCCAAGTATCACATTACCCAAGACATTTATAGCAAATTACTACATGTATCATTTTCCAATTCCAACCATATAACAATTTAACGAAGGAGAAACTTCACCATGAATACTATGAGTAGAAACTAAGGACATACTTGTCCATATGCTACAGCGGAGCGTGTCTCTCTCCCATAAAGTGAATGCTAGGATCCATTTTATTCAAACAAAACAAAAAACAAAACCGACGCTCCAAGCAAAGCACATAAGATGTGATGGAATAAAAATATAGTTTCAGGGGAGGAACCTGATAATGTTGTCGATGAAGAAGGGGATGCCTTGGGCATCCCCAAGCTTAGACGCTTGAGTCTTCTTGATATATGCAGGGGTGAACCATCGGGGCATCCCCAAGCTTAGAGCTTTCACTCTCCTTGATCATGTTGCATCATACTCCTCTCTTGATCCTTGAAAACTTCCTCCACACCAAACTTAGAACAACTCATTAGAGGGTTAGCGACAATAAAAATTAACATGTTCAGAGGTGACACAATCATTCTTAACACTTCTGGACATTGCATAAAGCTACTGGACATTAATGGATCAAAGAAATTCATCCAACATAGCAAAAGAGGCAATGCGAAATAAAAGGCAGAATCTGTCAAAACAGAACAGTTCGTATTGACGAATTTTATCGAGGCACCAGACTTGCTCAAATGAAAATTCTCAAATTGAATGAAAGTTGCGTACATATCTGAGGATCACTCACGTAAATTGGCATAATTTTGTGAGTTACCTACAGGGAAAACAGCCCAGATTCGTGACAGCAAAGAAATCTGTTTCTGCGCAGTAATCCAAATCTAGTATGAACTTTTCTATCAACGACTTTACTTGGCACAATAAAACACTAAACTAAGATAAGGAGAGGTTGCTACAGTAGTAAACAACTTCCAAGACACAAAATAAAAACAAAGTACTGTAGGTAAAAACATGGGTTGTCTCCCATAAGCGCTTTTCTTTAACGCCTTTCAGCTAGGCGCAGAAAGTGTGTATCAAGTATTATCAAGAGATGGTGTGTCAACCTTACCTTGGGCTTTACCCTTACCTTTCTTATTGTTTTTCTTTCCCTTTGATTTAGGAAATATATGATTTCCTCCCGGTGTAGAGGTGAATTCCAGGGTGCCTTCTCCCACATCAATGACTGCTCCCAATAGTTTCAGCAGGGATCTTCCGAGTGTGATTTTTCCTGTCCCTACGCATTCAATAACAAGATAATCAATGGATATTGTTCTTCCCAGAATGGTTGTATGCACACCTGCAGCTATTCCCTTAGGAATTATAACAGAGTTAGCAATGAGAGTTATTTCTTCTCCTCCTTCATCGACTCCCCAAAGTTTCAAAGATTTATAAATGCTCTCAGGTATAAGACAAAATTCAGACATAATATCACAATTGGCACGAAGAGTTCGATCACCGATAACAATTTTAACAGTAGGATCCCACAATGAAAGTTTAGAGTTCACTAAAACTTGTTCAAGACGATTACGAACATGGCAATAGTTATCATCCAAGCGAGATGTACTTATCTCGAGATTGTTTAATCTATTATAAATGCTAGTGAGGGCTGAATCAAAGTTATTAGCTGAATCATGTGATGCAACCAACTTCTTTATGGCATTAAAAGCTTGATCCCCATTGCAATGAAGGAAATCTCCTCCCACTAAAGTATCCAAAGCATATCTATAGCGAATCATAAGACCAAAATAAAAATTACTAAGGAGCAAACTTAGAGTCATTTGAGGTTCAGTTTTACGATAAGAAGTAAATATTCCAGACCAAGCATCCTTAAAACTCTCCTCATCCCCTTGTTTAAAAGTGAAGACTAATTCTTCAGGCGAAGAAGTAACGAGGTTCGGAGCTAGACATGGTAACAAAAGTAACTAATTTTTTTGTATTTTTAATATAGAGTGCAAGACAGTAAATAAAGCAAACTAGATAAAGTAAATGCAAGTAACTAATTTTTTTGTGTTTTTGATATAGCAAACAAGGTAGCAAATAAAGTAAAACTAGCAACTAATTTTTTTGTATTTTGATTTAGTGCAGCAAAGAAAGTAGTAAATAAAACTAAGCAAGACAAAAACAAAGTAAAGAGATTGGGAAGTGGAGACTCCCCTTGCAGCGTGTCTTGATCTCCCCGGCAACGGCGCCAGAAATTTGCTTGATGCGTGTGGTTGACACGTCCGTTGGGAACCCCAAGAGGAAGGTATGATGCGCACAGCGGCAAGTTTCCCTCAGTAAGAAACCAAGGTTTAATCGAACCAGTAGGAGTCAAGAAGCACGTTGAAGGTTGATGGCGGCGGGATGTAGTGCGGCGCAACACCGTAGATTCCGGCGCCAACGTGGAACCTGCACAACACAACCAAAGTACTTTGCCCCAACGAAACAGTGAGGTTGTCAATCTCACCTGGCTTGCTGTAACAAAGGATTAACCGTATTGTGTGGAAGATGATTGTTTGCGGAAAACAGTAGAACAAGTATTGCAGTAGATTGTATTTCGGTATAGAGAATTGGACCGGGGTCCACAGTTCACTAGAGGTGTCTCTCCCATAAGATAAACGGCATGTTGGGTGAACAAATTACGGTTGGGCAATTGACAAATAAAGAGGGCATGACCATGCACATACATATTATGATGAGTATAGTGAGATTTAATTGGGTATTACGACAAAGTACATAGACCGCCATCCAGCATGCATCTATGCCTAAAAAGTCCACCTTCGAGGTTATCATCCGAACCCCCTCCGGTATTAAGTTGCTAACAACGAGACAATTGCATTAAGTATTGCGCGTAATGTAACTAGTAACTACATCCTTGAACATAGCACTAATGTTTTATCCCTAGTGGCAACAACACATCCACAACCTTAGAACTTTCCGTCACTTGTCCCGAGATATCAATGCAGGCATGAACCCACTATCGAGCATAAATACTCCCTCTTGGAGTTACAAGCATCTGCTTGGCCAGAGCATCTACTAGTAACGGAGAGCATGCAAGATCATAAGCAACACATAGACATAACTGTGATAATCAACATAACAAGTATTCTCTATTCATCGGATCCCAACAAACGCAACATATAGAATTACAGATAGATGATCTTGATCATGTTAGGCAGCTCACAAGATCCGACAATGAAGCACAATGGGGAGAAGACAACCATCTAGCTACTGCTATGGACCCATAGTCCAGGGGTAGACTACTCACACATCACTCCGGAGGCGACCATGGCGGCGTAGAGTCCTCCGGGAGATGAATCCCCTCTCCGGCGGGGTGCCGGAGAGCGATCTCCTGGATCCCCCGAGATGGGATCGGCGGCGGCGGCGTCTCCGGAAGGTTTTCCGTATCGTGGCTCTCGATGTGGGGGTTTCGCAACGGAGGCTTTAAGTAGGCGGAAGGGCAGGTCAGGAGGCGGCACGAGGGCCCCACACCACAGGGCCGCGCGGCCAAGGGGGGGGGCCGTGCCGCCCTAGGGTGTGGCCACCTCGTGGCCCCACTTCGTCTCCTCTTCGGACTTCTGAAAGCTTCGTGGCAAAATAGGACCCTGGGCGTTGATTTCGTCCAATTCCGAGAATGTTTCGTTACTAGGATTTCTGAAACCAAAAACAGCGAAAACAACGACAGCGGCACTTCGGCATCTTGTTAATAGGTTAGTTCCAGAAAATGCACGAATATGACATAAAGTGTGCATAAAACATGTAGATAACATCAATAATGTGGCATGGAACATAAGAAATTATCGATACGTCGGAGACGTATCAAGATGCTAGACTCTACACCCTCTTGTTGGATGATGAACACCACTAACTGTGTAGGATTACACGAACCCTCAATGCCGGAGTTAACAAGCTCCACAATATTCGATGTTCATATTTAAATAACCTTAGAGTGCATGACGGATCAACATAACCAAACCAAGTACTAACATAGCATGCACATTGTCACCTTCACGCTACGAAAGGAGGCATAGATCACATCAATACCATCATAGCAATAGTTAACTTCATAATCTACAAGAGATCACAATCATAGCATACGCCAAGTACTACACGATGCACACACTGTCACCATTACACCGTGTAAGAGGAATAGACTACTTTAATAACATCACTAGAGTAGCACACAGATAAATTGTGATACAAAACACATTGCAATCAAAAAGAGATATAAATAAGCACTTCACTATGCCATTCATAACAGTGAATAAGTATTCTGTGAAATATAGCCTAAGAGACCCACACGGTGCACACATTGTCACCTTTACACACGTGGGACAAGGAGTCTCCGGAGATCACATAAGTAAAATCCACTTGACTAGCATAATGACATCTAGATTACAAGCATCATCATATGAATCTCAATCATGTAAGGCAGCTCATGAGATTATTGTATTGAAGTACATAGGGAGAGAGATTAACCACATAGCTACCGGTACAACCCTTAGCCTCGATGGAGAACTACTCCCTCCTCATGGGAGACAGCAGCGGTGATGGAGATGGCGGTGGAGATGGCAGCGGTGTCGATGGAGAAGCCTTCCGGGGGCACTTCCCCGTCCCGGCGGCGTGCCGGAACAGAGACTCCTGTCCCCCAGATCTTGGCTTCGCGATGGCGGCGGCTCTGGAAGGTTTCTCGTACCGTGGCTTTTCCGTATCGAAGATTTAGGTCGAGGAGGCTTAAATAGGCGAAAAGGCGGCGTCGGAGGGGGTACGGAGCCGCCACACAACAGGGGGGCGCGGGCCCTAGCTCGGCCGCGCCAGCCCCATGTGTGGGCCCCACGTGGCCCCTCTCCGGCGGCTCTCGGGTGTTCGGAAGCTTCCGGGGATTCTAAGATGCTGGGCGTTGATTTCGTCCAATTCCGAGAATATTTCCTTACTAGGATTTCTGAAACCAAAAACAGCAGAAAACAGCAACTGGCCCTTTGGCATCTCGTCAATAGGTTAGTTCCGGAAAACGCATAAAAACGATATAAAGTGCGCATAAAACATGTAGATATCATCAATAATGTGGCATGGAACATAAGAAATTATCGATACGTCGGAGACGTATCAGTGCTCGCGCACATCGAGGCCAGCAACTCTCCCCGGGATGCCGCCGGCGGCGCCATTTCGGCACACCGTTTTTCAATTTTAGTTTATATTTTCATTCGGCCGAATTCAAATATATGTACGAATTTGGCCGATATATGTACGGACTCGCCTATATATGTTAAATATCTTTAAATTTCATTTATGTTTGAACGAATTTCGCCTTGTTTTGTCTGAATTCGCTGTTATTTGTCAAAAAAAAACATCCATCCTGCACTCGCCGCTGGGAAAATGGGCTCCCCAGGCCACAAAAATTACATCCATCCAGTGCTTAAATAGCGCCGGATTTAGGCCTGAAGAGCCCCAACGGCTGGAGATGCTCTTATGACCTTTTGAGACACAAGACTAGCGCAGGAAGACGTCGCGTCCCCAAAGCATCGGCGCTGGATTGAACTTTGGGGGATGCATTTTATTTGTGTTGTAATTGTGGATATCGCTCCCTAGCCGCTTCCCCCAAACTCGTCTCCGAAATAAAGAAAAGTTCACGAAAAAAAAAGTTTTCATTCAAATTTGTTTATATTTTTACAAGTTTGAATGAAAATGGGATTATCTAACCCTAACCTACTGGCCGTCGGCGGCGTGTTCGACAGTCCTGCCCCATCATCGCCTCCACTCCGCTGTAGCTCCTACGCCGCATGCCGCCTCTCCCTACGGAGCATGGCGAGAAGACGCTGGTGCACGATTAATGCATCGTCGCCTGCCCTCCCCTCCTGCGCCGCCTGGAGGGAAAGTTTGATGGTGCGGCGAATCTGCTCGTCTTTGCGGGCACATGCGTCATCATGCATCATCTTCTGCGAGTCGAATGACTCGACGAGGGATTATTGCTGCGCCGTCGCCTCCTCCTGGTCCGGCCCGTCGTTGTCGTCCTCCTCATCCTCATTCATTTGCGTCGTCACAGCCGCCGCCAACGCATCCGCCTCCGCCGCCTAGGCCGCCTCCCGCCGCTGATGCTCCAGCGTATCCCGTCGCCGCCGCTCCAGCGCCTCCCGCAGCTCACGGTGAAGTAGCTCCCGCTCCTTCCGCAGGCGCTCCCGCTATGCACGCCACCGCTCGCCCATCTCCTCCGCCCGGCGCTGTCGCGCCTCTTCCCTTGTGGCAGCGTCAAACACCGCTTTGGTGTTCGCTAGCGCCGCCTGTAGGGATTCATTGCATAGAAAACAAAAAATTTCCTACCGCAAGAACGCAATCCAAGCCAAGATGCAATCTAGAAGATGGGAGCAACGAGGGGATAATCGAGACTAACCCTTGAAGATTTCCAAAGCCTATAAGAGTAGGCTCTTATTGCTGCGGTAGACGATCACTTGCTGCTTGCAAAAGCGCGTAGAAAATCTTGATCACGGTGCCACGATCGGGCAGCACCTCCGTACTCAGTCACACGTTCGGTGTTGATGAAGACGACATCCTTCTCCCCGTTCCAGCGGGCAGCGGAAGTAGTAGATCCTCCTCGGAATCCCGGCAGCACGACGGCGTGGTGGCGGTGGTGGTGGAGATCTCCGACAGAGCTTTGCCTAAGCTATGTGGGAGAGAGAGGTAGGAGGGAACCGCTAGGGTTTGGGAGAGGGGGCGCCGGCTAGGGCACCCTTGAGGGGTGCGGCCATGGTGAAGTTGTGGTTGGCTGGCCAGCCCCTCTCCCCCCCTCTTTATATAGGTGGAAGCCCCAAGGTTTAGGTCAAAGTGTCCGAATAAGACCCCAACAAAAACCTTCCAAGTAACCAAACCTAGGGGAGTGGGACTCCCCCCTTTCCTTGGTGGGGTGGCCGGCCACCATGGTGGGGAGTCCACTTGGGACTCCTCCTCCCTTAGGCTGGCCGGCCAAGGTGGGTGGAGTCCCAGAGGGACTCCACCTTCCATCCTTATTTCTTCCGGACTCTTCTAGAACCTTCTAGAACCTTCCATAGAAAATACCGGATCATTTTCAAACCTAGAAAATGACTTCCTATATATGAATCTTATTCTCCGGACCATTCCGGAACTCCTCGTGATGTCCGGGATCTCATCCGGGACTTCGAACAAAACTTCGAACTCCATTCCATATTCAAGTTCTACCATTTCAACATCAAACCTTAAGTGTGTCACCCTACGGTTCGCGAACTATGCGGACATGGTTGAGTACTCTCTCCGACCAATAACCAATAGCGGGATCCGGAGATCCATAATGGCTCCCACATATTCAACGATGACTTCGGTGATCGAATGAACCATTCACATACGATACCAATTCCCTTTGTCACGCGATATTTTACTTGTCCGAGGTTTGATCATCGGTATCACTCTATACCTTGTTCAACCTCGTATCCTGACAAGTACTCTTTACTCGTACCATGGTATGTGGTCTCTTATGAACTTATTCATATGCTTGCAAGACATTAGACGACATTCCACCGAGAGGGCCCAGAGTATATCTATCCGTCATCGGGATGGACAAATCCCACTGTTGATCCATATGCCTCAACTCATACTTTCCGGATACTTAATCCCACCTTTATAACCACCCATTTACGCGGTGGCGTTTGATGTAATCAAAGTACCTTTCCGGTATAAGTGATTTACATGATCTCATGGTCATAAGGACTAGGTAACTATGTATCGAAAGCTTATAGCAAATAACTTAATGACGTGATCTTATGCTACGCTTAATTGGGTGTGTCCATTACATCATTCATATAATGATATAACCTTGTTATTAATAACATCCAATGTTCATGATTATGAAACTAATCATCCATTAATCAACAAGCTAGTTAAGAGGCATACTAGGGACTCTTTGTTGTTTACATATCACACATGTATCAATGTTTCGGTTAATACAATTATAGCATGGTATATAAACATTTATCATAAACATAAAGATATATAATAACCACTTTATTATTGCCTCTTGGGCATATCTTCAACAGTCTCCCACTTGCACTAGAGTCAATAATCTAGTTTACATTTGTAAAGATATAACACCTTGGCCTTCCGGTGCTTTATCATGTTTTGCTCACGGGAGAGGTTTTAGTCAACGGATCTGACACGCTCAGAAACGTATGTATTTTGTAATTCATTTGCGTCTCAACGCATCACTCATTTCCAAATGAGTCGACATTGAATATGTTTGGTCTTCTGGTGGAACCTTAATTCCGTGGTCTGAAATATGTCATTAATATTGTCGCACACAATATAGCTTCAAAGTTCTGACTCTGTCGGAACTACACCAAGTTCTCAAAGAACCTCTTGACTTAACATCCTTTGTCATTGTCAAAACAATGACATACTCTGCCTTCTTTTGTAGAATCCGTCACAATATTTAGAACTCTTCTAAATCTAGCATAGACAACTTCTAGCTTATTGTGCTACCTTTTAAACAACACTTAGCCTAATTTGAAATTGAAATTTTATTTTCATATGTGACAAAACAAATATCGGTGCAACACTTTACAGCGATTTGTTTGTCATTTCTTCATACAAAAACTATATATATATATTCTTGGTTCTTCTTAAGTATTCAAGAATATTCTTACTGTTTTTCAATGATCATCATATGAATCATTCTGGTACATGCTCATAACACTTTTAGAGCACAAGACATCTGATTGTGTACATATTATTCGTGATCTATAATCACTCATGTGTTTTTACTCATTGAGTGTCAGATACACTCAAGTCTTGTTAAACCTTCACATGACAAGAATATTTTCTTAATATTTCTATATTGAACTACTTCAATATCCATTCTATGTACTTTGGCTTAAACTTATTATGTGTTTCAATCTATCTTCATAGATCTTGACACTAAATTTGTTTCAGTCCATATCCTTTCATCGAAATTAATTTCTCAATGAAACCTTTTAATCAAGTATATAATTACATCATTTATAACCTACTATATGTCACCTACATAAAGTAATATAAATATGTCTTAGCGCTCCCACTTAATTTCTTGCAAATGCAAGCCTCTTCATCGTTTCTGATGAAATCAAAAACTCTTTGACTATTTCATCTGGTGAAGATTCCAACTTCACGATACTTACTTCATCCAATTGAAGTTCGTATACCTATCTAGTATTCCATGGACCAGCAAAACTCTTGGTTGTATCTTGTATACACCTTTAATACACACTTCTGATAAGTAATGTATTTTGCCATCCTACTAACATATCTCATAAAAGAAATATGTAGTGATTACTAGAATAATCCATATAGACTATAAGCATTGCTACGGAAGATCTAATCTTGTCGTAGTCAACTCTTTGAACTTTATCGTAAACAACTTTTCGACAAGTCAAGATTCTTCAAGGATATTTCATCCAAGTCCATCAATTTTATAGATCCATTTACTTTCAAAAAGTATTCATCTATCTTGGATTTCATGGCGTATAGCCATTTTAACGAGTCAGGGCCCATCATAACTTCTTTGTTTGTAGTTGGTTTATCATTGTTCAAAATCAATACTTTGTCCACAAATCATTTATTTGATCACAAAGTAAACCATACCTACAAGGTTCAATATGTACTTTGATCTCCATGGCTAAAACACTTTGTAGTCATGGGAGCCATGATTGTCGCGGTCGCTTCCGGAACCAATTTCCGATGCTGCGCTACTCTGATCATTATGCTCAGGTTCATAAACCTTATCAAGTTCTATTGTCCTCCCACTCAAATACTTCGCTAGAAAACAATTTCTTGGAAATAAGCAAGTAACATTAACAAACACTTTTGTCGTTTACTTCATAGTGGAAAGAATTCCCAATCAATTCTTTGGGATAACCAACAAAGACATTCATCCGATTTTGGTTGTAAACTTTTAGACCAAAATTTAAAGAAAGGACTATTAGGGTTTATACCCATGCCATAACCTGTATGGTGTCATTTCAACGGATCATGATGATGCTCTATTTAGAGTAAAAGCGGTAGTCACTAAAGCATAATCCACAAAAATATAATGGCATTAATATTTTATCTCATCATTGACCCAACAAGGTTTGGATACATCTCTTGGATACTTCATCATCACTATGATACTTCAAGAAATGTGAGTTGTAGAACAATTTCATAACTCTCTTAGATGTTCGCTAAAACTCGTAATTCAAATATTTCCACCATGATCCAATCATAGATATTTGACTTTTCTATTACGATGATTTCCACTTCATGCTGAAATTTATTTGAATCCATTCAAATGTTTCAAACTTCTTCCTTATCGAATATATCCACATATACATACTTAATTCATTGTTGAAAGTTTTCATAAAGTAGAATAATCTCCCGCACACAACTATGCCTAGTGAGCCACATACATCATTATGTATGTTTTCACTAAGTTAGTTGCCCATTCAACTCTTGGCCTATGAACGGTATTTTAGTCATTCTCTTTAGAAAAGATTTGCAAGCGTCAAACGATTCAAAAATCAAATGACTCCAAAAATCCATTTGCATGGAGTTCCTTCATGCGTTCCTTTCTAACATGACCTAAATGGCGGTTCCACAAATAAGTGGAATTCAAATCATTTGCCTTATGGCATTTTAGCGTCAGTATTATGTATGTGTGTTTCACCATTAAGATTTATAATAACTTATCCATCGTACATGGAGTAATGTCATAATTTGAACAACTCATTGTTTTCATTTGACTAGAGAAAAATAACAATTATTAAGTTCTTTATTATAAATTCTAAGGGCTAGATAGAATGCCAACGACGAACATAATAACACTTTATTTTGTTCCAGACGTGTATTCCTATCATATTCCTTGCCAGTCATTTAGGCCATTGTATTCTTGTATTGCGTTGTTTTGTATGACACTTCATACCAACCAATATAGTACTAATACCCAAGAATTTCATAGTGTGACTTAACTAGGAATACAACCATAACATGTATATCATTTATATACACACGAGCTAGACTTTCTAGTCTTTTCTTTTCTTTTCTGCCAAAATATCTTTTGCAGTTTCTCTTTTAGCTTTCCTCATTATTCAGAAAAACACTTTAACATTATTAACTTCTAGGTTTGTTGGTCAAATACCAATAACCTTGAGGTTCTTACTTTTAAGTTGATCATCATATGACAAGTGTTTTAGATTTCACTATTAGTAACTTTGTAATATGATGAACAATTTCACTCATAATTTTATCCATCATATCATGACGACTTTCCGAGACCATGTCTCGTACATGCTAGGCTCGTAAAGTTTTAACCTTGGTATTCGCATGTGCAAATCTGGCTTGCACCCGTTGTATGCACACGTAGAATCTATCACACCCGATCATCACGTGATGCTTCGAAACGACGAGTCTTAGCAACGGTGCATACTAAGGATGATAACTTCATGGATATGAGAATATTATTAGTGCCCCAATAGTTGGAGGATTGTGACGCCTGGCGTCTTCAACCTTCATACATTCCCATAAAACTTATGAGTTTATGTAGTCTCACCAATTATATTCTATCATCTTGTAATAAGGTCTTAGATATCACATATATCTCATACCTTGATTATTTCTGAAAACTAATTTTTCAGCTCCTTACTTTTCAAACAAATTTGAACGGAGACAAGATAATTTTAGGTACTAATTGAAAACATAGCTCTTTGAATCAATAATGTGAGGTTTACTAAAAGTTTGCAATAGAACTTAATCAATTCTTGATTCTTTAACAATACGGTACCAATCCGTAAAGTTTCTTGTCAGATTTTAACAGTATTTCTATCTCAATTACAAGACTAGCGCATGGTAGAAAACGGATGCCAATACTACAAAATTAATTCAAAATACTACTCAGACTAAGTTTATGATAATTAGTTAATGTTTTAATCTAATTACTAATGAACTCCCACTTAATACAACATCCCTCATAGTTGTTAAGTGGTACACGATCCAAATCCACTACACCAAAACCGATCATCACGTGAGATGATGTAGCTTCAATGGTGAACATCAACATGTTGATCATATCATCCATATGACTCGTGTTCAACCTTTCGGTTTCCGTTGTCCCGAGGCCATGTCTGTACATGCTAGGCTCGTCAAGCAAACCCAAGTATTCCGCGTGTGCAACATGGCTTACACCCGTTGTATATGAACGTTGAATCTATCACATCCGATCATCACGAGATGCTTTGAAACGACGAACTTTGGCAATGGTGCATACGAGGGGAGAACACTTTATTATCTTGATATTAATGTGAGGGATCATCTTATAATGCTACCGCCGCGTTCTAAGCAAAATAAGATGCATAAAGGATTAACATCGCATGCAATTCATATGTGATATGATATGGCCCTTTTGTCTTTGCGCCTTCGATCTTCATCTCCAAAGCACGGACATGATCTCCATCATCAACGGGCATGATCTCCATCATCGTCGGCGTTGCGTCAAGGTTCATTGCGCCGTCTTCATGGTTGTTCACCTCATGTAGCAACTATTACAACTACTTTGAAATACTACTCAACATGAAATTTAAAGACAACCATAAGGCTCCTGCCGGTTGCCACAATACAATAATGATCATCTCATACATATTCATCATCATATTATGGCCATATCACATCACCAAACCCTGCAAAAACAAGTTAGACGTCTCTAATTTGGTTTGCATATTTTACGTGGTTTAGGGTTTTCGGGAGAGATCTAATCTACCTACGAACATGAACCACAACGGTGATACTAATGTTATCAATAGAAGAGTAAATTGAATCTTCACTATAGTAGGAGAGACAGACACCCGCAAAGCCTCTTATGCAATACAAGTTGCATGTCGAACGCGGAACAAGTCTCATGAACGCGGTCATGTAAAGTTAGTCCGAGCCGCTTCATCCCACTATGCCACAAAGATGCAAAGTACTCAAACTAAAGACAACAAGAGCATCAACGCCCACAAAACCATTGTGTTCTACTCGTGCAACCATCTATGCATAGACACGGCTCTGATACCACTGTAGGGATTCGTTGCATAGAAAACAAAAATTTTCCTACCGCAAGAACGCAATCCAAGCCAAGATGCAATCTAGAAGACGGGAGCAACGAGGGGATAATCGAGACTAACCCTTGAAGATTTCCAAAGCCTATAAGAGTAGGCTCTTATTGCTGCGGTAGACGATCACTTGCCGCTTGCAAAAGCGCGTAGAAGATCTTGATCACGGTGCCATGATCGGGAAGCACCTCCGTACTCGGTCACACGTTCGGTGTTGATGAAGACGACATCCTTCTCCCTGTTCCAGCGGGCAGCGGAAGTAGTAGATCCTCCTCGGAATCCCGGCAGCACAACGGCGTGGTGGCGGTGGTGGTGGAGATCTCCGACAGAGCTTCGCCTAAGCTATGTGGGAGAGAGAGGTAGGTGGGAACCGCTAGGGTTTGGGAGAGGGGGCGCCGGCTAGGGCACCCTTGAGGGGTGCGGCCATGGTGAAGTTGTGGTTGGCTGGCCAGCCCCTCTCCCCCCCTCTTTATATAGGTGGAAGCCCCAAGGTTTAGGTCAAAGTGTCCGAATAAGACCCCAACAAAAACCTTCCAAGTAACCAAACCTAGGGGGAGTGGGACTCCCCCCTTTCCTTGGTGGGGTGGCCGGCCACCATGGTGGGGAGTCCACTTGGGACTCCTCCTCCCTTAGGCTGGCCGGCCAAGGTGGGTGGAGTCCCTCTGGGACTCCACCTTCCATCCTTATTTCTTCCGGACTCTTCTAGAACCTTCTAGAACCTTCTAGAGAAAATACCGGATCATTTTCAAACCTACAAAAATGACTTCCTATATATGAATCTTATTCTCCGGACCATTCCGGAACTCCTCGTGATATCCGGGATCTCATCCGGGACTTCGAACAAAACTTCGAACTCCATTCCATATTCAAGTTCTACCATTTCAACATCAAACCTTAAGTGTGTCACCCTACGGTTCGCGAACTATGCGGACATGGTTGAGTACTCTCTCCGACCAATAACCAATAGCGGGATCTGGAGATCCATAATGGCTCCCACATATTCAACGATGACTTCAGTGATCGAATGAACCATTCACATACGATACCAATTCCCTTTGTCACGCGATATTTTACTTGTCCGAGGTTTGATCATCGGTATCACTCTATACCTTGTTCAACCTCGTCTCCTAACAAGTACTCTTTACTCGTACCGTGGTATGTGGTCTCTTATGAACTTATTCATATGCTTGCAAGACATTAGACGACATTCCACCGAGAGGGCCAGAGTATATCTATCCGTCATCGGGATGGACAAATCCCACTGTTGATCCATATGCCTCAACTCATACTTTTCGGATACTTAATCCCACCTTTATAACCACCCATTTACGCAGTGGCGTTTGATATAATCAAAGTACCTTTCCGGTATAAGTGATTTACATGATCTCATGGTCATAAGGACTAGGTAACTATGTATCGAAAGCTTATAGCAAATAACTTAATGACGTGATCTTATGCTACGCTTAATTGGGTGTGTCCATTACATCATTCATATAATGATATAACCTTGTTATTAATAACATCCAATGTTCATGATTATGAAACTAATCATCCATTAATCAACAAGCTAGTTAAGAGGCATACTAGGGACTCTTTGTTGTTTACATATCACACATGTATCAATGTTTCGGTTAATACAATTATAGCATGATATATAAACATTTATCATAAACATAAAGATATATAATAACCACTTTATTATTGCCTCTTGGGCATATCTTCAACACCGCCTCCTCCTACGCTTCATTCTCCATAGCTTTCCGGTCGACGTCGAACTTCTACGGTGGTGGAGGTGGTGGTGGTGGAGGTGGTGGTGGAGGTGGTGGTGGAGATGGTGGTGGAGGGAACTAGCCGGCGCCGGTGCGGTTCATCATTACGCAAGTGATATGTATGCGACGAGGGATGTGCTTGTGGCGGAGAAAGGGGTGCCGGCGGCTGTGGTGGCTATCATTAAGCGGGGGAGGCCTTTTATAGACGTCAGCGTCGCGAGAAAAGGCAAGAAAAAAGCGCAGGAAGAGGGCGGAAGTGGCGGACGGGAAGAAAGAGCTTGAAAACGCGCGATGGAGTGCGAACGCCGGCGACGTGTGGAGGTTGCGCAGCGTCGACAAGACGTCTCGCTTGCCCCTTCATCGCCATTAAAGCAAAGCTGCGGCGATTAGTTCGTGTGTCGCTGACGCGTCGGGTTCGCGTCTCCTCGCCTCGCTTCTCGTTGTGTCTGGCGCGCTCGGAGCGTTCCATGTGGATCGGGAATAGGCTCAGAACGCTAGACACCGTATTAAACCGCGCCGAGCGAAAAGGTTATTTAGAATGCACGGCTGGAAATGAAAAAATATTCGGTACATCTCAAATACCTTTGGAACATTTTAAGGGTGGAACATTTTAACTTTTTAAGGGTGGCGGCTGCAGACGCTGAGTCCGGTGTCCTTTTAAACTCTCGCCTTTGCTACCATACCACGTGCATCCTCACGCGAGGAAGTTGGTGTGAAGACCTCGACGCAGCTGCCGCCGCGCGAGATCCGAAGCCAAGTTGTGTTTTACTAGTAAGTTCGCGCCACCGGATGGTAATATTCAGTGCACAGTTCACGAGATTCAGACTCAGTCGGAGCGTCCATACCGTAATTTCGTTTCTCGATCTGGCGTTCACATAGTAAATGCAGTCAGCGAATCTAATTTGTGGTTTGAATATAATTCGGTTTGGGTGCTCCTTGATCAGCCCGTTGAGGTGAGGAGTGGCTGCTTCCGCATCCACCACATGGGATGTCTCTGCGTGACCTTGAGAGCATCTCCACTCGTTTGCTCTCTTCATGTTGAAATCCGGGAAAATTTACGTTTGGATTGGACGTAAATTTGGTGTGGGGAGGAGTAGTTTCCCAGCCGCGATCTCAGGCGAAGACGGCGATCTAAATTTGAAAAACTGAAACTTGACAAACTACGGCATAAAACGGTCGAATTTAGACTAAATTTAATGATATTTACTATATAGAGGGCGAAGTTCATACATAGAGACCGAATTCGACTATATTTCGAATTCGGCTAGGGGAATACAACTGTAAATATAAAAACACGGCGCTCTACATGCCGAAATGGCGGTAGAACACCGTGTAGTCGCTGATACGTCCAATTTGCATCACTATTTTATATCATAATTTGCTGTTATTCATTGATATATTTCATATTTGGAGATGATACTTATGTTATTTCATCTATTTTGCATGATTCATGATTATTGGAGGATCGCGCACCGGAGTCAGGATTCTGCTGGAAAAAGCGCCGTCAGAATGCAATATTTCGGAAGATCAACAGTTGACGGAAATTATATGAAAAATCCTATTTTTCCAGATGACGAAGGGAGCCAGAAGGGGGAGCCGAGGGGACCCGAGGTGGGCCCACCCCATAGGCCGGCGCGGCCCAAGGCCTGGCCGCGCCGCCCTGTGAGGAGGGGGCCCACAGCCCCCTCTCGCCTCCTTTTCTTCGCGAACGTCTTCGTCCCGAAAACCTAAGCTCCAGGGGATAGGTCGCGAAGAGTCACAGCCGCCTCTGCGAAGCGGAGAACACCAGAGAGAAAAGAGCTCTCCGGCGAGGCTGAGATCCGCGGGGAAATTCCCTCCCGGAGGGGAAATCGACGCCATCGTCACCGCCATCGAGTTGGACATCATCTCCATCACCATCATCATCATCTTCATCATCATCACCGCCGTCTCCACCGCTGCACATCGTCACCGCTGTAGCAATTTGGGTTTGATCTTGATTGTTTGATAGGGGAAACTCATATCACCTCTGATCATGTTCCATATGATGTCTCGTGAGTAGTTCGTTTAGTTCTTGAGGACGTGGGTGAAGTCTAAATGTTAGTAGTGAAGTATGGTTGAGTAATATTCAATGTTATGATATTTAAGTTGTGGTGTCATTCTTCTAGTGGTGTCGTGTGAACGTCGACTACACGACACTTCACCTTTATGGGCCTAGGGGAATGCATCTTGTACTCGTTTGCCAATTGCGGGGTTGCCGGAGTGACAAAAACCTAAACCCCCGTTGGTATATCGATGCAGGAGGGATAGCAGGATCTCGAGTTTAAGGCTGTGGTTAGATTTATCTTAATTACTTTCTTGTAGTTGCGGATGCTTGCAAGGGGTATAATCACAAGTATGTATTAGTCATAGGAAGGGCGGTACATTAGCACAGGTTCACCCACACAACACTTATCAAAACAATGAAGATTAATTAGTCGTATGTAGCGAAAGCACTAGACTAAAATCCCGTGTGTCCTCGAGAACTTTTGGTCATTATAAGTAAACAAACCGGCTTGTCCTTTGTGCTAAAAAGGATTGGACCACTCGCTGCAATTGTTACTCTCGCACTTTACTTACTCGTACTTTATTCATCTGTTACATCAAAACCCCCTGAATACTTGTATGTGAGCTTTTACAGTGAATCCTTCATCGAAACTGCTTGTCAACACCTTCTGCTCCTCGTTGGGATCGACATTCTTACTTATCGAAGATACTACGATACACCCCCTATACTTGTGGGTCATCAAGACTATTTTCTGGCGCCGTTGCCGGGAGTGAAGCGCTATTGGTAAGTGGAATTGGTAAGGGAAATTTCTACTATTTGTGCTGATTTTATTTCTGCCTGCTGTCATAATTCATTATGGAGAGATCTTCTCTTGAGTTTTTATTTGGAAAATCTACTACTACTGCAAAGGTAGTGGATGAGGCACCAGGTGAGGAAGAGATACCATACAAAATACCTATGAAAATTATTGAACGTGTAGTGGATAACCGTTATACGGGGATGGAACTGTCCACCCTGGAGATCATTTACTGTTCTTACATGAATTATGCGGTTTATTCAAGTGTGCAGGTATTGCTATGGATGAAGTGAGGAAGAAACTATTCTCTATATCGATGTCTGGTAAAGCGGCGCATTGGTATAAATTACTGGATAATGGGGATTCTCTCGAATGGAATGATATTGTGCCCCGGTTTTATTCTAAGTTCTATCCTCCAAGTGAAATTCACAAGGATCGGAACCGCATATATAATTTTTGGCCTCATGATGGAGAGAGTATTGCCCAAGCGTGGGGAGATTGAAGTCTTTAATGCTCAAATGCCCCATTCATGAGCTTCCTGGTAATATTATTATTGATAATTTCTATGCAAGACTTTCTTTTGAAGACAAGACCTTGCTGGATACTTCTTGTTCTGGATCATTTACACGCAACAAGGAAGAGTTTAAAAGGGACCTTCTTAATCGGATCCAGGAAAATACTGAAGGATGGGAGAACGACAAAGATAGAGAATCAGGTATAAATTTACAAATGCATTGAAGCTTTTATGGATACTGATAAATTTCGTAATATGAGTGCTACTTATGGTCTTTATTCTCAAGTTGCTGCAAATCTTTATAAAGCTTTTGCCTCTCATTATGAATTGCCTAAGAAGAATTTTGATAAGTATCATGAACCGTATAAAGATAAAATTGATTCATCTATTAATAAATGTGATGTAGTTGAAACTGTTGATCATGTTATTCCTGAAGCTTATATTGAAAAAACTCCTTTCCCTGCTAAAATGAAGGAGTACTCTGTTATAAATAGTGCGGTTCATAAAAGTGAAAAAAAACCTATAGAACCTGAAGAACAAATAAAAGTTGAACCTGCTGTTGCAATAGTTAAAGATCTTATGACTGAAAATGTGGAGGATGGTCATATTATTTTCTGTGAAGATGCTTCTAATATTGTTTCACATCCTAATAAGTCTAAGAAAGCTAGTGTTCCTATGCTATCTGTTAGAATTGGATATCATTGTTATTATGGTTTATGTGATATTGGTGCAAGTATTAGCGCTATTCCTTATGAGCTTTACACGGAGATTATGCACGAAATTGGTTCCTGTGAACTTGAAGATATTGATGTGGTTATTCGGCTGGCTAATAGAGAAACTATCTCTCCAATTGGTATTGTTCGAGATGTGGAAGTTCTATGCGGTAAGATTAAATGTCCTGCTGACTTTTTGGTACTTGGTTCTGCTCGCTAGTAAATATTGTCCTATCATTTTTGGTAGACCTTTTCTAAATACTTGTGGAGCTATTATAGATTGCAAGAAAGAGAAAATTTTGACTAAATTTGCTGGTGAATCTTATGAGTTTATCTTCTCTAAATTTACCAAAACTCCTTATAAAGCTGATTTGCCTAATAATGATTTTAAAGTTGAACAGTGTGCATCTATTGCTCTTGCTCCTAATAATCCTTTGCAGCAACATTTGGAGAATAGTGAGAGTGAAGTTTTTAGGGAAGAAAGAGATGAGCTTGATGAAATTTTCCTTCGTCAACCTATTCTTAAGCATGATTTACCGGTAGAAGATCTGGGTACAACACCGCCACCAAAGGAAGATCCTGTCTTTGATTTAAAACCATTGCCTGATAATCTTAAATATGCTCATATTGATGATAAGAAAATATATCCTGTTATTATTAGTTCTAAGCTTACAGAGTTTGAAGAAGAAAGGTTATTGGAAATATTGAAGAAACACCGAGGTGCTATTGGCTACACTCTTGATGACTTGAAGGGGATTTCTCCCTCTATTTGCCAACACGCCATTAATATGGAAGATGATGCGCAGCCTGTTGTTGAACCTCAGCATCGTCTAATTCCTAAGATGAAGGATATGGTAAGAAATGAGGTATTAAAACTTCTTGAAGCTGGTATTATATATCCTATTGCTGATAGTAAATGGGTTAGTCCTGTGCATTGTGTTCCTAAGAAAGGAGGAATGACTGTTGTGCCTAATGATAATGATGAGCTCATACCTCAAAGAGTAGTTGTAGGGTATAGAATGTGCATTGATTATCAAAAAGTTAATAAGGTTACTAAGAAAGATCATTACCCTTTGCCTTTTATTGATCAAATGTTAGAAAGGCTATCTAAAATACTCATTTTTTCTTTCTTGATGGTTATTCTGGATTTTCACAAATTGCTGTTAAAACTAAGGATCAAGAGAAAACCACGTTCACTTGTCCCTATGGAACTTATGCTTATAGACGTATGCCTTTTGGTTTATGTAATGCTCCTGCTACTTTTCAAAGATGCATGTCTGCTATTTTTCATGGCTTTTGTGAGAGTATTGTAGAGGTATTCATGGATGATTTTTCTCGTCTATGGGAATTCTTTTGATAATTGCTTGCGGAACCTTGATAAAGTTTTGCGAGAGATGTGAAGAAACTAACCTTGTTCTTAATTGGGAGAAATGCCACTTTATGGTTAATGAAGGAATTGTATTGGGACATAAAATTTCCGAGAGAGGTATTGAAGTTGATAGAGCTAAAGTTGAAGCAATTGAGAAGATGCCCTATCCTAGGGATGTTAAAGGTATTCGTAGTGTTCTTGGTCATGCTGGGTTTTATAGGAGGTTTATTAAAGACTTCTCAAAGATTTCAAAGCCTCTTACTAATCTTCTTCAAAAAGATGTACCTTTTGTTTTTGATGATGATTGTAAGGAAGCTTTTGAAACTCTAAAGAAAGCCTTAACAACTGCTCCTATAGTTGAACCTCCTGATTGGAACTTACCTTTTGAAATTATGTGTGATGCTAGTGATTTTTCTGTAGGCGCTGTTCTTGGACAGCGAGTAAATAAAAAATTAAATGTTATTCATTATGCTAGTAAAACTCTTGATGCTTGCTCAAAGAAATTATGCTACTACTGAAAAAGAATTGTTAGGCTGTAGTCTTTGCTTGTGATAAGTTTAGATCTTATATTGTTGATTCAAAAGTTACTATTCATACTCGATCATGCTTGCAATCGGATACCTTATGCAAAAGAAAGATGCTAAGCCAAGGCTTATTAGATGGGTGCTACATGTTGCAAGAATTTGATTTACATATTGTAGATAGGAAAGGTGTTGATAATCCTGTTCGTTGATAATTTGTCTAGATTGGAAAATATTGCTTATGATCCTGTTCCTGTTAATGATAGTTTTCCAAATGAACAATTGGCTGAAATAAAGGTAAGCTCGCGAGACAGTCCTTGGTATGCTGATTATGTTAACTTTACTGTTTCCAAGTACTTGCCTCCAACCTTTTCAGCCTCGACAAAGGAGGAAATTCTTTTATGACTTGAGGCATTATTTCTGGGATGACCCACACTTATATAAAGAAGGAGTGGATGGTATTCTGCGAAGATGTGTTCCCGAATACGAACAGCAAGAGATATTAAGTAAATGTCATGGTAGTGCTTATGGAGGACATCACGTCGGAGATAGAACCGCGCAAAAGGTTCTACAATCAGGTTTTTATTGGCCAACTCTCTTCAAAGATGCAAGGAAGTTTATTTTATCTTGTGACGAATGTCAAAGGGTTGGTAATATCTCTAGACGCAATGAAATGCCTATGAATTATACTCTTGTTATTGAACCGTTCGATTGTTGGGGATTTGACTTCATGGGACCTTTTCCCTCTTCAGAAGGTAACACTCATATACTTGTTGCTGTTGATTATGTCACTAAATGGGTGGAAGTCATACCTACAAAAAGTGCTGATGGTGAGACTTCTTTAAAGATGCTTTTAGATATTATTTTTCCTAGATTTGGAGTTCCTAGATATATTATGACTGATGGAGGTTCTCATTTTATTCATGGTGGTTTTAGAAAAACTCTTGCTAAATATGGTATTAATCATAGAATTGCTTCCGCTTATCATCCTCAAACTAGTGGGCAAGTAGAACTATCAAATAGAGAAATTAAATCTATCTTGCAAAAGATTCGTTAATAAAACTAGAAAGAATTGGGCTAGTAAATTGAAGGAAGCACTATGGGCTTATAGAACTGCTTATAAAAATCCCATGGGAATGTCACCTTATAAAATGGTTTATGGAAAAGCTTGTCATTTACCTTTAGAACTAGAGCACAAAGCTTATTGGGTCTGTTAGAGAATTAAATAAAGATCCTAAACTAGTCGGTAATAAGAGGTTGCTGCAATTGAGTTCTCTAGATGAATGGAGAAGTGAAGCTTATGAAAATGCTAAACTCTTTAAAGAGAAAGTTAAAAAATGGCATGATAGAAGGATTATCAAAAGAGAATTTAATATTGGGGATAAAGTCCTATTGTATCGGTCTCGTCTCGGATTCTTTGCGGGGAAATTACTCTCGAAATGGGAAGGACCATATGTTGTTGAGGAGGTGTATCGTTCAGGAGCAATCAAAATTAGCTCTCTCCAAGGCAATGCCACACAAGTGGTGAATGGACAAAGACTCAAGCATTATATATCAGGTGATTCTTACAATGTAGATGTTGATGTTATTCGAGCGGAGGCTTTCATCAAAGGACAAATTGACAGTCCGCCAGAACTCGACTTTGAATAGGTAACAGTACTGGTAATAAAAAGTTCGCAATTTACTTTCCGAACAATGTTTTTGCTGTTTTTGGAAAATATGAAAAATTACGAGATCGAAACGGAGTGGAGGAGACGCACGAGGGCGTGCCCTCATAGGCCGGCGCGGCCTGGCCTTGGCCCGCGCCGCCCTATGAGCTGGCCGCCTCGTTGCCCCTCTCCGACTCTGGTTCGACCTGGTACTTTCCTTATGACATACAAATTCCTGCTATATAATCCCCCGGACCCCTGGAGGTCCGTATATCGTTTTCTCGACGTGTTTTGTTTCGAGCTGTTTCTGCCAGGATTTGTTTTCAATCTAGAAGCACCATGGTCTCCAAGAACAAGGGCAAGGAGCTTTCGGATGAAGATATTCAAGATCCCGAGTGGAAAGAGGTGGACAAGAGCGTCAAGGAAGAGGATGAAGAAGAAGTGGAGGAAGACTCGCGCGCATACCCGCGTGCTACCATCGCAAGCATCGAGGTGGTGGATAACCCTTTTAGTGCAAACAAGAGCGCAAGAATTCGCACCGGAGGAAGGGTTCCACGTCATTACCTAGCTCCAAAGACATCTTCTTCAGGAAGGATGAAGCCTGACGGTGAAGAGTGGGGAAATAACTCCAAGAGTTGGGACTCGCCGTCGGACATACTTCTTAACCGCGTCGAGCACAATTCGGAGATGATCCGCAACCTCATGTACAAGATTGATGAGCTTCAGGAGCTTGTTGAGAAGCTGGTCAAGAATTCATCACCACCATCGCCGAAGGAGTAATTCATCATCGGAATTGGCATCCCCTTGGTTTGTTCCAAGCTTGGGGGAGTGCCGCGGTATCACATCATCACTACCTTTTACTTTTTACTATCAAGTATTGTCATATCATGAGTAGGGAAGTTATCATATAAGATGAGTTGCAGTGTGGAAGTATCTCTCCTTTAGTTAATTGTCTATGTATCCCTTGGTGTGAGTTATCGTTATGGAATATTAATGAGAAGTCTTATCATTTACATATTGCACATCTTATTTTAGTTTGCAATCCTTATTATATGATTGATCTTGTTATTAGTATTGGTATCACTTTGGGAGCATTGAATAAATCTATTTGGTTTTGGCAAACTTAGCATTGGTCAATAGCAATAACACTTTGAGGTTTAAGTAGAAAAGAGAAATACATGTAGATGTTTCATTATCTTTCTTTCTTGTTAGCTCATAGCTTATTATTCTGAAGTTAAAATTATTTGTACTTACAAGGAAGCTGCATGATTGTTTCTATCACATGTATATTTGTTTGTTTCCCTCGACTCTTATACTTGCTAATTAACCTTGCTAGCCAAAGACCTGTACTGAGAGGGAATACTTCTCGTGCATCCAAACCTTAACCCAAACCTATGTCATTTGTGTCCACCATAACTACCTACTACATGGTATTTCCTGCCATTCCAAGTAAATACTTCGTGTGCTACCTTTAAATAATTCAAAATTTACTATCTCTTATTTGTGTCAATGTTTTATAGCTCATGAGGAAGTATGTGGTGTTTTATCTTTCAATCTTGTTGGGCAACTTTCACCAATGGACTAGTGGCTTCATCCGCTTATCCAATAACTTTGCAAAAAGAGCTGGCAATGGGATTCCCAGTCCCAAATTAATTAACCTAAATAGACACTCCTCCATGGTATGTGATTGATGGACGGCACCCGAAGGATTCGGTTAGCCATGGCTTGTGTAAGCAAAGATTGGGGGGAGTGTCATCATAATAAAACTAAAATAAAAAGGTACTCCTTCATGGTATGAGATTGTTGGTAGGCACCCGAGGATTCGGTTAGCCATGGTTTGTGAAAGAAAGGTTGGAAGGAGTGCCACACAAAAATAAAAATAAAATGGGAGCCGCTCTTTGAAGGTTTGTCTGGCAAGGGAGTTAGAGTACCCGCTACCAGTCGTTGACAACAACAAACACCTCTAAAAATGTTACTTTCATTCTCCTTATATGATTTCAAAACTGAAAAAGCTCTAGCACATGATTTAATCCCTGCTTCCCTCTGCGAAGGGCCTGTCTTTTACTTTATGTTGAGTCAGTAAACCTATTTCCCTCCATCTTAAGCAAGCATTTGAGTTGTTGTGATCAAACCATTATATTGTGATTTACCTCATCATGTCTTTTACTCTTCCTTGTTTAGTACAAGTTTTATCTGAATGAATATAGCTTTGCAAGTTATCAATGATATTGAGGAAACTATTATGATTGAATATGCAAGTTGTGCCATATAAACTTTAACATGAGAGCGCTGCTCGATAGATAAGTATAATCTGTTAACTGTTCTTTGACCAAGAACGAAGTTTGCCATCACCAACTACGATTTCTTATGCACCTTTATTTGTGATTACCTTATACTTGTTTCAAGTTGAATTATATGAGGAAGTTGTTTACTAGAATGTCTTGTGTGAATGAATATGATGCTTCTTGTCCGTATTTTATTTATCGACTCTTCACTCCATAAACATGTGGTCCCGTTTACCGAGTTCGGTTTCGCTTGGGGACAAGCGAAGTCTAAGCTTGGGGGAGTTGATACGTCCAATTTGCATCACTATTTTATATCATAATTTGCTGTTATTCATTGATATATTTCATATTTGGAGATGATACTTATGTTATTTCATCTATTTTGCATGATTCATGATTATTGGAGGATCGCGCACCGGAGTCAAGATTCTGCTGGAAAAAGCATCGTCAGAATGCAATATTTCGGAAGATCAACAGTTGACGGAAATTATATGAAAAATCCTATTTTTCCAGATGACGAAGGGAGCCAGAAGGGGGAGCCGAGGGGACCCGAGGTGGGCCCACCCCATAGGCCGGCGCGGCCCAAGGCCTGGCCGCGGCGCCCTGTGAGGAGGGGGCCCATAGCCCCCTCTCGCCTCCTTTTCTTCGCGAACGTCTTCGTCCCGAAAACCTAAGCTCCAGGGGATAGGTCGCGAAGAGTCACAGCCGCCTCTGCGAGGCGGAGAACACCAGAGAGAAAGGAGCTCTCCGGCAGGCTGAGATCCGCCGGGGAAATTCCCTCCCGGAGGGGGAAATCGACGCCATCGTCACCGCCATCGAGTTGGACATCATCTCCATCACCATCATCATCATCTTCATCATCATCACCGCCATCTCCACCGCTGCACATCGTCACCGCTGTAGCAATTTGGGTTTGATCTTGATTGTTTGATAGGGGAAACTCTCCCGGTGTTGATTTCTACTTGTTATTGATGCTACTGAGTGAAACCGTTGAACCAAGGTTTATGTTCAGATTGTTATTCATCATCATATCACCTTTGATCATGTTCCATATGATGTCTCGTGAGTAGTTCGTTTAGTTCTTGAGGACATGGGTGAAGTCTAAATGTTAGTAGTGAAGTATGGTTGAGTAATATTCAATGTTATGATATTTAAGTTGTGGTGTCATTCTTCTAGTGGTGTCGTGTGAACGTCGACTACACGACACTTCACCTTTATGGGCCTAGGGGAATGCATCTTGTACTCGTTTGCCAATTGCGGGGTTGCCGGAGTGACGAAACCTAAACCCCCGTTGGTATATCGATGCGAGGAGGGATAGCAGGATCTCGGAGTTTAAGGCTGTGGTTAGATTTATCTTAATTACTTTCTTGTAGTTGCGGATGCTTGCAAGGGGTATAATCACAAGTATGTATTAGTCCTAGGAAGGGCGGTACATTAGCACAGAGTTCACCCACACAACACTTATCAAAACAATGAAGATTAATTAGCCGTATGTAGCGAAAGCACTAGACTAAAATCCCGTGTGTCCTCGAGAACGTTTGGTCATTATAAGTAAACAAACCGGCTTGTCCTTTGTGCTAAAAAGGATTGGGCCACTCGCTGCAATTGTTACTCTCGCACTTTACTTACTCGTACTTTATTCATCCGTTACATCAAAACCCCTGAATACTTGTCTGTGAGCTTTTACAGTGAATCCTTCATCGAAACTGCTTGTCAACACCTTCTGCTCCTCGTTGGGATCGACATTCTTACTTATCGAAGATACTACGATACACCCCCTATACTTGTGGGTCATCAGTCGCCGCCATCGTCGTCGAACTGCGGCGGCGCCGAAGCCGCCTGGCTGCTGCCTTGGCCGGCGTCTCCCCACCGGCCACTGGTGCGAGGCGGGGACGGTGATGGCTTGTAGAGGTCGTCGTCGGAGGCTTCGAGGTCGACGACGGGGACGGCGGCGCCGGATGGAGGAGTCGCAGGCCGGCGGTAGCGAGCGACGTCCTGGAGGAGCCTCGCCTGCCGCTCCGCCTCCTCCTTCTCCCACTGCTCCCTCGACTAGGTGCAGGCCTGATCGAGCGGCATGGCGTTCTCAGCGGGGACGAGGTCCTGGAGGGACCTCGCGATGACGACCTCGAGGATGGTGGCGTCCTCGGCGCTTTCGGCCTCCTCCACCTTCACCTTCGCCGGCTTGCGCTTCCGCTCGCCGGAGGTGTCATGTTCGCGCTTCGGGCGGAGCCGTCCTTGTGCCGTCGAAGGCTCGCGGATGACGATGCCGCCGCCGCGCGTGCGGTGGCTCGGCGGGGAAGCCGGCTCCTTTTTCACCGGCGCCAAGGATGGCGCCGACCTGGAGAGCGACCTCGACGCCGTGTCTGAAGACGACGAGCTGGTAGCCATGCGCCGTGGCTGCCAGCTGTTTCCCCGGCGGCGGCTGGTCGATGCCCTCGATGGAGGGGGCATCGTGAGCACCGGGGATTTGCCGCCCTCGATGTGCTCGAGGACGTTATGGAGCGTCCTATTCGGCGCGCTCCACCAACACCGGCGACCCGCGGCGTTGTTGCGCGGAGGCGGAGGTGGCGGGCCATCGTAGGACGCCAGTTCCCGCTCCCACCGCCGGAGGAAGAAGGAGTTCCATCGCGTGTAGTTCTCGGGGTGGTGGCGCGGGTCGGCGCGTTCTTCCTCCGTCATGGCCATCCGCGCCTCCTCGATGGCGACGTCGAGGGCGTGGCCCTGGGGTGGCGGCGGGATTGGCACACCACCAGCACTTAGCCGCCACCCGCCGCCGGGAGGCCTCGTGTCCGGCGGGCAGGGGTACCCCGCCTGGTGGAGGAGTTGCCCCTCCCACGCGTGGAGCGACCGGCGGGGGAAGCCGTTGTTGGCTGCGCCGTCGTCGTCGTAGAACGCCATCGGGAGAGTGGAGGGATAGTGGAGGGAGAGTGGAGGGAGAGTGGAGCAGGGATGCGCGTCGCGGCGAGCGGAGCGGCGTATATAGGCGCGGCTGGCACCGGCGATTAATGCCACGTGGAATGCGACGCGTCCGCTGCGAACTGACCGGCGGCAGCCTTTACTGCGCGCGGAAGACGATGCGTGCGCGGAAGACGATGCGCGTGTCGCTGACCGAACGGGGCCACCTCCGCGGCGAAGATGAAACGAAAGCGGCGGGAGAGATTTCTCAGCGTTTCGCGCGCTTTCGCTTCGTCCGGAGTCCCCGAGCGCTGCCCGGTGGGGCGGGGTTGGCGTGGGCTCGCCGGATGGATGAAAGCCCAAATCCAGCGAAAAATGAGGAACCGAGAGGCGCGGCTGGGCCATTTTTCGCCGTCCGGATGAAAAAATGGCATGGCGGGGCTTGTTCGGTAAGACGAGTGGAGATGCTCTGAGGACTGGGACTGTATCGATCGGGGAGCATCGCCTCTGGATCCACCGCGTTCATCATGCATCTTGCAAGCCACAAGTGGCTAGCTCGACTGTTTTTCAGAGGCATTTGTGGATGGTGTTGCTACTGGTGCAATATTTATTTGCAACTGTCTCCTCACCGTTGGTCCATATATACCTCCCCTTGTAAGAATCACCATCAGTTCTGCAATCATCTGGTCTCTCCTTTTGCTCTATCTACCTCTCGTTTAGCAACCACAGCTTACTTAGTTTCCTTTCCAATCACAAGAAGAAAAAAAAATCCATCCATCTACATTCTCAAATAGAAAAAAGAAGAAGAGCTTTATCTCTTTGGCCCCTAAATAGAACAAAGAGACAGCCCACCCACCGGTAACATCATGTGAGCCTTGCTCTGGAGGCAGAGGCAGAGAGGCACTGAAGGAGCCTCCGGTATGTATTTTTCTCATCAGATCTTCATTGTCCCGTTCAAATTTTGCAAAAGGAGTTGCGGAGGTCTATTGTATGCGTCGGACGGATTTAGGATCAATACAACAAAGAGAAAAATAACCTTCAAAATATGAAATTTCATCTGCCATTTCCTTTCTACTCTTAGTAAAGATAGATGAATTTCGATTTTGCATATAAACATAGGATAAGTACATGAAAAAAAAACTATATGCTCCTAAGTCTTAAAATCTGTTTTCCCTTTGCAAAATTTTCAGTGTTTTTATTTTTATTTTTTAGGTTTTAATAAGTGGGACCCAACGTCTTGCTCGTCCGCGCCGTCGCGTACGAGCCGATGTGCAATTCAGACACTTAACCCAACTCTCTGTTATTTATTGCTTTGCAGGTCTAGCAGCCACCGCCCATGGAGTCCGCCGCCATCAGGGGGGCCGGATGGGTGGTGGGCAAGGCGCTGAGCCCGCTGACCGGCGGCCTGGTGGAGGCTTGGGCGGCCACCACGGAGCTAGAGCCCAACATCAAGGCCCTCAAGATGGAGCTGCTCAACGCGCAGGCCATACTCCACGGTGCTAGGAGAAGGGAGATCGACAACCCCGCGCTGGCCTGGGGTACCTCGCCGAGGACGTCCTCGACGAGCTTGACTACTTCCGCATCCAGGACGAGCTCGAGGACACCTTGGAGGCCGTCGACGAAAGCAGCCTCGTCCGTGATGTTCGCCACGCCGCCAGTGCCGCCGCCAAGCAGCTCTGTTGCGCCTCATGTACTTCGACTGCTCGTGGTTCCGACGATGAGACCTGCAAGTGCGTGCGCCGGCTGGCCTCCCGTGCTCGTACTACTGCTCACGCTTTCGGTAAACGACTCCTCTGCTCTTCTCCACTATCTGTTCCTGGTGACGGTAAGCATGACCCTAGAGTGCCAAAGTTGAAATTCGATAGAGTGGACGTCTCTAGAAGAATGAAATGTGTCACAGACGAACTAAAGCCCCTGTGTGCTAAGGTATCCAGCATTCTTGGCCTAGAGTTGTCAGCCTCTGTCGTTGCCAAGCTAGATTTACTGGGTTCTAGCCATGGCGTTGGTAACGCCGCCTCTTCAACTAGATCCTTAACCACCTCACAAGCTTTAGAGACTACATTGTATGGGAGGGATCCAGAGAAGGACACCATTGTCGAGGACATCACAAAGGGTGAATACATTCATAGAGATCTCACCGTAATTCCTATAGTTGGTCCTGGGGGCATAGGAAAGACAACTCTCACTCAGTACATATATAACAACAAAACTGTGAAAGATCATTTTCAAATTCGAGTTTGGGTGTGTGTATCTCTCGATTTTAGCGTGTATAAGTTGACACGAGAGATTGTGGGCTCCATTCCTAAAGCTGAAGATGAAAAAAATGACAGACCAGATAATGAGGTTCAAAACCTGGACCAACTTCAGAAATTAATTGAAAAGAGACTAAAAAACAAAAGAGTTTTACTTGTTTTGGATGATATATGGAAATATGGTAATGAAGATGAGTGGAATAGATTTCTGGTTCCCTTTAAAAAGGTGCAGGGAAACGGAGACACAGTTCTAATCACAACCCGATTCCTTGAAGTTGCTGAAATGGTTAAGAAAGGAGATAAACTTTTGCAACTAGAAGGTCTGGAGCCAAAAGAATATTGGAACCTTTTTCTATCATGTGTTTTTTATGAAACTAATCAACAATGTAATGATGAAAACTTGCTTGAAATTGGGAAAAAGATTGTGGAAAAATTGAAGGGTTCTCCTCTTGCAGCAAAAACTGTGGGTAGAGTACTGAGACATGACCTAACAGTAGATCATTGGACAAGAGTTCTTGAAAGTAGAGAATGGGAATCACAAACCCATGATCATGATATTATGCCCGCATTGAAGCTTAGCTATGACTACCTTCCTTTTCGTCTGCAACAATGTTTTTCCCCTTGTGCACTATTTCCAGAGGATTACAAGTTTGACGATGACGAGCTAATTCGCTTCTGGATAGGACTTGACATTTTACATCCAGGTCATAGAAGAGCTGAAGATATAGGGCGTCAAAACTTGAATGAATTAGTTAATTATGGATTTTTCAAAAAAGAAACAGACGATTACGGTACATACTATGTTATGCATGACATGCTACATGATTTAGCATTGAATGTTTCCTCAAAAGAATGTCTACACATAGCTTCTTCTAGTCCGAGAGATCTAGAAATTGCACCATCCGTCCATCACATGTCCATCAGTATCAGTGTGGATGGATCTGTGGAAGAAAAATTTAGGAAGGGACTGGATAAAATAAGGACCATAATAAAATTTGAGAACATGCGCACTTTGATGCTGTTTGGAAATTATGATGCAAGGTTTCTTCACATCTTCAGTGATTTATTAAAAAATGCAAAATCTTTGCGTGTTGTGTTTTTGTCAACAATGTACTACCCTGTGCAGTCTCTATTACACAACTTCTCCAAACTTCTCCATCTTCGCTACCTGCGACTTGAGTCTCCAATGTTTTTTAAAAAAGAACATTTACCAACAATTGTCTCGAGATTCTATCAATTGAGGGTCCTAGACATACAACACTGGTACGGTTCTCATAGTTTGCTTGGAGATATGACTAACCTTGAAAAATTACGACATTTTTTATCTAATAATGATGAACTCCACTCAAATATTTGTAATGTCGGAAAACTACATAGCTTACAAGAGCTACAGAGATTTGAAGTTCGAGAAGAAAGTAGTGGTTTTGAATTAAGGGAGCTCGGGAAACTAGAAGAGCTAGGAGGATCACTTGGCATTTATAATCTTGAGAATGCAGTAGTAAATGAGGCACATGAGGCAAAACTATCATACAAAAACCGTTTGCAGAAATTAACTCTCAACTGGAAGAAAAAACAGTCTAATACAAATCCTGCCGCAGAAGATCAAGTACTTGAAAGCCTTCGGCCACACAACAATATTCATGAGCTATGCATTGATGGGCATGGAGGCTCTACTTGCCCTACATGGCTGGGCGCAAATCTGTCCACCAGAGGTCTGGAGGCTCTCCGACTTGACAACACTGATTGGGAATCCCTTCCACCCCTTGGAGAGCTATATTTCATTCGCGAGACTGGAGAAGAGTATTTCGGTTGCATGAGAGGTCCGATCTTTCATAACTTGAAAAGACTAGAACTCATTGGGTTGCCAAGATTTAAAAGGTGGGTAGTAGATGAATTTTGCCCTTGGTACTTCTCAGTTATAGAAGTCCTTATTGTGAAGGATTGCCCTAAACTAACTAAGCTCCCGTTTTCATCTACTTGCTACCCTCCGGATGGAGATTTGAATGTGACTTGGTTTCCTAGGCTAAGAGAGATTAAAATAGAGAATTGCCCAGAACTCATGTCACTGCCTCCTACTCCTTATAGTCGCACTTTGTGCAATGTTACACTGCAACATGTAGGAAGAGGTCTGGAACTGTTAAGTTACTCAAACAAATCATCCGTCTCTTTGGAAATGGAATGTAATGATGCTCTGCCTAGCCTAGACGAGACGGTCTTGGCGTTCGATAAGTTAACCCATCTACAAGAATTGAGTTTTGAAAACTGCCCACCTCTGTCTAATAAACACCTTCAAATGCTAACCTCGTTAAAGACCCTCAAAATAAGTAATTCTGGTATTGTGTTTCTGCCGTTAGTAAAAAGTGATGTGAAATGGCAGCTTCCGGTTACCCGTCTTGATATAATAGGATGGACTGCTAGCGGGCAGGAACTAACACGTCTACTCTCTCATCTCCCTGATCTGTCTCGCCTGCAAATACTTAAGTGGGACAAGATAACACGGTTGGATATAGAGGCCGAACATAAACAACCGACAACATCGCTATCAGTGCCAGCTTCTCCGGTTGTTAAATTGCAGGATCCACAAGGAAGAGGTCAACAACAAGAAGTAGCGGAGGAGGTCGCTGCGGAACAACAAGGACATGATGGGCTGCTGCTCTTACCGGCCCATCTCTCCGATTCTCTGAAGTATTTTAGTATCTATATTTGTCCATGGCTTATCCTAACCAGCGGGGCAGGAGGAGGAGGTCTCCAGGCCATGCGCTCCCTGGAGACAATCAAAGTAGAAATATGCCCCAAGTTCCTATCCGCTTACAAGGATTCGGATCTCTCTTCCTGTTGCCCTTTCCCATCCTCCCTGCAACGCCTCGATCTTTCTGGTCGTATGGAGGGCACGCTGGTGGCCCTCTCCAACCTCACCTCTCTGCAGGAATTAAATGTCTTTGATGTCCCCAATTTCTTTGCTGGTTGGGACCCAGCAGGGGGGCTGCAGGGTGGACAAGAGCAGCCTTCCTCCAAACTGCAGGAACTCGAGACGGACGACATCGCAGGAGTCTTTGCTCAGCCCATATGCCGTCTCCTCGCTCCCTCCCTCACCAAATTATCTCTTGATTTCAACGAAGAGGTGGAACGCTTCACAAAGCAGCAAGAGGAGGCCCTTTCCCTTCTCACCTCCCTCCAGGAGCTCCAGTTTCGGTGCTGCAAAAAGCTGCGGTGCCTCCCGTTAGGGCTACGCAAGCTTACCAGCCTCGAGAGATTACGGATATATGACTGCCCAGCCATGCGGTCGCTGCCCATAACTGCATCAAGCTGCGGGGTCTCCCAGCAGGGCTGCACAAGCTCACCAACCTCAAGAGATTGGAGATCGAGATCTGTACAGCCATCCGGTCGCTGCCCACGAATGGCCTCCCCAGCTCACTGCAAGAGTTGAATGTCAGATATTGCGAAAACGAGAAGCTAAAACAGCGATGCAGACGGTTAGTGGGGACCATCCCACTAATCGAACTATAGACTAATCCAAGGTAACAAGCGCGTCCTTGTTTTGTTCCCATCCTCAATTCTCACAATTACCCTTGCTTTTTTCATCATACCACACACACAAGTCACCTTCTTTTGTTTGATTTACCTCATTACTTAATAATCTAAACAGTCTGCATTTCTATCTACCTTGCAGGGCTTCTTGGGAGTTGTACATTCTTCTAGCCTTGTAGGACTATCTCCATGGATGCACACAGTTCGCACAGAAGAGTCTCCTGTGTGGTATCTTCTTCATGTTCATAAACCTGGTAAGTAATGTACAACCAAAATGGAACTTCACTCCAGCAAAGGAATATTGGGGAAATCATGTAATCCGCAGTTAATGGCATTACAGAGTTTCTCTGTTTTCCTTCCTGGATGAAATCTCTGATATGTATACACCATCTATTTTGGCTTTTTGTGCAGGTGTTCTTATGCTTGTTCCCGTGGTCTTGTTGATACTTTGTAATTACGCTTCTGTCGTGACTAGTGAAGAGTTCGTCTTTCCAACTGTTGCAGATGTTACTTCTTGGTTTTCAGATACTGCTTTTTGTAAGTACCAGAATTGACAATAATTTTCAGATGCTATAACACTTTGGTTGTCAGTTTTTCCTATATAATGTTACATCTATCTGTTCAAATCTTACTGAAGTATCGATTCTCCTTTCCAGAAAATGCTATGCAGTCTTGGGTACACTTTGTATTGCAACAGATGTGAAAGCTACTCTTGTTAATGGCTGACAACTTAGTAAGTCACTGAACTAAACAAAACTTCCAATAGTACTGTTATTGAAACCACTACTTTATGATCCATTTTGATCTATAAGCTCCATTTTCTTGTTTGCGATTTTGATAGCATATGTAGGAATCACCCTAGTTAACTTGTTTTTATCGAAACCTTTGTTAACTTTGCCATTCCCCTTTCGTCAGTCCAGGGAACATCGTGTGGTTCACACTCCAAGAGAATGTATCCAAAGACTTCAGAAGATCTCCATCATGACTACCTAAGGTTAGTTTACAAATTTCTTTTTGAGTTTTTCTTCAACGGAGTAGTACAATTCTTGTTCCCTATCTGCATGATCTCAATCAGAAGTCACATTTGCCCAGTCTTTTGTTTAGGCACTGAACGCCTGCAAACTTGCCTAACTTCAATGCCTCCTGGTAGGGCTACACAGGCTGACTTCGACAGCTTAAGGGTCATGGTTGTGTTCGGCCTATGCAGTCAGCTGCCCAAGGAGACATCCCCAGTTCACCGAAAGAGTTAGATGTGAGTTGTCATGGAAACGAGGTCAAACAGTAGTAAGAAAAGTTAATGGAAGCCATTCGAAAAGGCGAATACGTACTGACTAAACCAAGGTAAATTGACTTGGAGTCTTGGAAGTGCTGCCAAAAATAGTTTATGGTAAACTCATTTGCTGCTCTGTTAATTGATCCTAACATGATATACTATCAGGTTGGTTCATGCTTATCTAGAACTTCATACATGCAATGGTGGATTATTCACTGCATATGAAGCAATCCAGGTTATGGACCAGTCAACCTGCAAAAAGAACGAAGCTTTTGGACCATTCTGCAACGGATCTCAAGTTACCCGATGATGTGCAAGGTAAGTTTTCTGCAAAGACGTCTCTCATGATTTTATTCTCTATGCCTTTGCTCAATAATGGTGCACTTCGGCAAGCTATTAATATATTTGGCATATTTGCAGGCAAGGAAACTGTATGAATCTGCCATTTATCTTGAACCTGAAATGTATCCAAAGACTTCAGAAGATCTCCATTATGACTACCTAAGGTTAATTTACAAATATTTTTTTGAGTTTTTTCTTCAATAGAGTAGTACAATTCTTGTTCTCTATTAGGAAGATCTCAATCAGAAGATACTACTCAACAGCACGCGTGCAAACTTGCCTAACTTCAATGCCTCCTGTCAGAGCTACACAGGCTGACCAACTTCGACAGCTAAGAGTCATGGTTGTGTGCAGCCCACGCAGTCAGCTGCCCAAGGAGACATACCCAGTTCACTGAAAGAATTAGATGTGAGTTGTCATGGCAACAAGGAGCTCAACGAAAAGTTAATGGAAGCCATTACGAAAAGCCGAATACATACTGACTAAACAAGGTAAACGAAGAAATGAGCTACTATAGACTTGGAGCCTTGGAAGTGCTGCCAAAGAAGTTTATGTTAAACTCATTTGCTGCTTAGTTAATTGAGCCTAACATGATATACTACCAGGTTTGGTTCGTCCTTATCTGGAACTTAATAGATGAAGGGTGGATTATTCACTGCACATGAAGCAATTCAGGATACGGACCAGTCAACCTGCAAAAAAAATACGAAGGTTATGGACCATTCTGCAATGGATCTCAAGTTAGTAGACGATGTGCAAGGTAAGTTTTCTGCAAAGGACGTCTCTCATGATTTTATTCTCTATGCTTTTGCTAAATAATGGTGCACTTCGGCAAGTTATAAATATATTTGCCATATTTGCAGGCAAGGAAGCTGTATGAATCTGCCATTTGTCTGGAACCTGAAATTCTAAGAGCTGTATTGGCATCGGCTGATTTGCATTTTGGTGAAACCCGGATAAGCATGCAATTTTGCTACTTGAAAGATATTGAAGGCCATAGGCAACCGATCTGCAGCATAAGCACACCTGCTTTCCTAATATCAATCTGCACTAAGGTAATAAATCTTTCCTCTCTTGTATTTAGAAATCAGAATATTCTAGGATTAAGTGTAGAACTAAAATTATTGCTAGTTCTTGGAGCCAGGGTTGGTATAATGTACAGAATGCAAATTACGATTGCCGAGGCCTTCATACTAAAATTTAGATTATTGTAATACCAATGCAGATTCAGGAATAACTGAAGACAAGAATGCTGACATGGAGTTAATGAACGGAATGCTGGGACGGTAAATGGTAGCAAAATTTATCTATTGAAATGCTAGTTTACCTTGGATCATGCATATAATTTATTTGGTTGCATTCTAGCCCTCGCAGGTTTAGAGTATTATTTGTCCCACCAGATCCATATGTAATAAAAACTGAACCATTAGCAATCTGAATATTTAGTGAGCGTTGTTAACTTTGTATCCATCTAGTCAGAAGCTATTGAAAGCCAGTCATTATTTTTCTATTCTTTGATTGTTACCCTCTCTGACACTTTTCAGTACAATCCATGCTCTGAGATCATGCATACTTCATCGGTGTATCCATTCTCATTGTATAAGCCACTTCATCCTTTTGTGCATCATTTTCAACCTATTATGTAGGGTTTGTACACTTTTTCTTATCCGATAAAACTCAATGAGAGATTTCATTTTATGGCACTCATCCAGTCCTTCGTAAGAGAGTCATCCAATAGTTTAAAGCTCTTGAAAGCCAATTGTTCCCTTTGTATCCCTCCATTGGTTCTCTCTTTGACATTTTCCATTGCAATTACTACACTGTGATCTTGCATACTCCATTGGTGTATCCATCAGACTACCATGTAGAGTTTGCACTGTTCTTCTTAGACATATTCATGGGGAGATATCATTTATAGCGCCCACCATGCATTGAATAACTACCAGCAGTCCTTTATAAACAGAGCCCTCCGTCTAGTTGGCAGCTCAAAAAATATACTTATTTGAATGAAGAAGAAAGAGTGTTGGCATTCCAGAGGCAAAGAGAAAAAATAAAAGAAAATGGAAAAACAGGAAAAAAGAGCATTGTAGAGGCAAAAAGATAAAGAACAGAAGAAAAAGGAGTCCTTGCATTCTAGAGGCAGAAAAGAGCGTGTGCTGGCGATTAAGATTTTAGAGGCTCTGATATTTCACTCAGTGGGAGAGTTCATTGGCCCATACTTCCGTATCCTTGGGCAGTGCTGAGCTGATGCCCACTCTGCATCTGGTATCCAGTACTCAGATCATTCTTTTCCTTCCTTTTGACACCTTTTCCCCCAATGACATCATTCTTCCTTTGACTGGCATGACAAAGTTTCATTGTACTAGTTTTGGATACCTATTTAACTTTGCAATAACTGAAATTTAGGTTTCCTTACTCCATTTACCCTCACCAAACGACAGATAAGCCTCCACATATTTATATGTATTTTAGCGGTAGGGAGATCTTGGCCGATGGCTAGTGAGGATCCAGATACGAGAGATTAATTATAGGTCATGACGAGTAACTCCACACTAAAATATCACTACTGGGACAGCTTTTAGCACTTGTGCTTACTAAAGGAGATCAAAATCTGACAGCAAACTTAAGTATCACAACAATGTGAGGGCATTAGGATGCAACCATGTAAATCTGTGCATTATCTCTTGTAAGCTTGCAGGTTTGCAGAGCTCAAGAACTGCTAGAGAGTAGGGACCCTTCTATGTACGATCTTCATTTGCTCCGCTTCGTCAAGTCACATCCCATCTAGCGGTAGAGGAAGTCACTCAACCAAGTTTCTAGGATCCTGAGAGAAGATCAGATGATCGAATCATATTGGTTAACCCAAGGGGGTTTGATGAGCCTGCCAAGCCCAGAGAAGACGCTATAGTTTTAATCCACAAATTTGAGTTGTGTAATCTTTCATATTTTGTCGATTGGAGACCGGTTAAACTATCTGTAATCGGAGAGAGGATATTACTAGTATTTATTTTCTGTGCAAAGATTGCTACCTTCTTCATCTTTCCATAATTTGTTGGTGCTTGGTAGTCTGCATAGACAAAGAAGAGAAATGTGTTTGTGAAAGGTGATACTAACTAAGCGCTGAGGAGCTCCTGTGTGTGGTAATGTGGGAACACATGGGGCTTGATATCGGGGAATTTTATTTTTTGCCCTGCTTTACTTTGCCACTCTACAATTTGCCCTCTGATATCTATTTTTTTGCCACTCTTTACTTTAGCTCTTGATTATTTGCCCTGTAACAGGCTGGGCCTGCATGCAGTGTCGAAAATACCCCAAACAAATACATGTTTGACTTGGATCGATTGAAATCTGGATCCGTTCGTTTACGGCTCAAGCAGAGGAAGCGATCGGCAGCCGGCAGAATAGCAGCGGGATTCCGGGGAGCACAGCGACCACTCCCTAGCGACGCTAGGCACGAACCACCTCATCCCGCCCTCCCCTGTGTGCTGAGAGCTAGAATTAGGATTCCAGTGAGCTTGCGTGTGACATAGCAGGGCCAGCGGAGCTGCGGTTCTTCCCGCTTCTTTCTAAACAGGGGAGAAAAGGTGATTCTGTTCACGTGTGCAGTCAGGGGCAGCTATGTCATTGAGTTTTATCCTAGATCCTAAAATGAAACGGAAATAAATCGAAAAGGCAAATCATCAAGGGGCAAAGTAAAGAGTGACAAAACGTAGATGTAAAAGTAAATGAGGGCAAATTGTAGATTGCCAAAGTAAAGCATGGCAAAAAGTAAAATCCTCCTTGATATCTGATGAAAGGGATGGAATGGGATATTGAAATTGACAAATCAGCAGAGTTTCTTTCATATGTGAGCAAAAGCTCCTCTCCCAGGTTGTATCACTGGATGTCAGTTTGTGAAATTCTTTGTATATCCAACATTCTTTAAAAAATATCACTAGAAATATGAAATGTGTTTTTTCTTGAATACATGAATCATTGAAGTTCCGAGAGCGAACAGGTGCACCATGGGGGTTTCCGCAGAAGTTGGGACATCTGCAGAACATTGGTGAAATGATGATTCCATAGATATTAAATGAGAATGAGTTCTTAAATGATGATCCGTTAGATGATTTTATTTGCTAAAGTACAAAAAACAGTACATGAAAGGTTGAACATTGCCATTTGCATGCAATACAACTGCTACAAGATTGACTATGGCCTTTTAGGCTTCAGTTGTATGAGCAACTTAAGTGGCTCTTCGGAATCACCATGACAAACAGTAGTTTTATTAATGACACATTGTGAAAAAAATCAAAGCGGAATGTTGGAGGAACTGGATACATATTTATCACCAATATTTTATTTCTAGATGAGAATCGTACATATTCTATGCAGGCAGTGCCACAACAAAACCTGAAATATATAGTTATCCTAATTCTTCTTTGGGTATTCTCTTGCACCAAATATAGTTGATCCAACTCTGACATTTGTGCTGCCCATTTCAATCTGCACAAACACAAATAACAAGTAAGAGTTATTAGGCATTCAGCTTTCATGTCTCCTAGTTATCTTCCAGTAGTCTGTTCCTTACCGCTTGCTCAAAATCAGCAGACATGCCCATTGATAACTCACACTGCTCTTCTGGTATTCCAAGCTCGTTGCATACCTCCTTCCGGCAGCTAGCGAGTGCCTATGCGATCGACAAACATCGTACATTAGCACTATGAAGCAGATCAGTCCAACTAAGTTTGTGTCTCAAATTATAACCTTGAAATTCTCCGGAGTTGAGGAATAATCAAGCATCCCAATTGTCATCAAACCAGAAAATACAAGATTTGGGCAGCTTAATTTGACATGTTTTGCTAATCCCGCACACCCTGAGGGATCTACTCCAAATTTGGCTGCAAAATGGCAGTGGTGTTTGAGAAATACATATCTTCACTCTGGCAATGCTAAGGCAGGAACAATATGATATCACAAAACAGAAATTGATCACTTAGAAACACTTAACAGTAGCAACAAACAATGTGTCGAGTACAAATGTTGAAAGGTAAGGACCACATGCACTCCACACTGAGAAATTCATACCATGCAATTGTATTGAAAAAGAGAACTAGAGTACCCACATTCTTCTCCACTTGTGTTGACTTGGACCAAGATCTTAAGAGGTTTTCTCCCCAAATCAGCTACCACCCGATCAAGACGATTAGCAATCTGCAAGAAGAAACATTACCTTCAGCCTTCTTACTTTTGCAAGATCGACAATTCAATCTGGCAACAAGACAAACACAGTAACAATGCAAATTTTGTTTCGTAAGGCATAACTCCTAAGTGACACAATAAAATATAATTATGTGAAATATTATAAAGTACAAACATGGTTGTTTTTGGTTGTACGAAGGCACCTATGAGAAATAGCAAGTTCGATGAGACTATTGATATAATTTTATCTTCAGCAAGCAAGCGATACAATATGAGAAGGCAGCCAAAATAATGCAGCTACTGATGACTGATTGCCTTAAAGGTTACTATTTCGTGAAAGTAGGAGCAATTGCAGAGTAAACCACAAGGAAAATATTAAGTTGATCATATACCTTCTCATCATCTACGCTCTCAACCATGTCAAGATTTGGTACACCAGCTGCAGGTTAAGAACAAAAGGAAAGGTTGGCTGCAGGAGTAAGCAACTGGTGGTCGATATTTGAGAGTTGAGAGAATAGCCAAACAAGAATATGCGCACTAACCTAGGAGGGCTTTGGCTTTGTTGCTTTGCAGGTTCCCAATGAAATGCCACTCAATATCCTCGGGGAGCTGGAACAAGACGAACACTTGCTTAGACAACTAAGTGATTTGATCTAGTACCAAGGACGTCCGGTAAAATGCACTAGATTATGGTTGCGTTGCACGGGATCAAATCAAGGATGAGCTGACCTCCCCAACTGAAATGTTCATTATATATCATGTAGGTTTTGTAGCTACTGCATGGGTTTCATTATCAACTTGTTTTCATTCATGTTTCAGTCAGCAGTTTATTCACACGGCCAGAAAGGGGGGAAAAGTTTCGAGCATTTTTCGTGGGGAAGATAACCTGGGGGGCCTTGTCGATGAGCTCCTGCACGTAGTTCTCGCCGAAGCAGCGTTGGCCGGCGTCGTACACGCCGCGGATGACGCCGACGGGCTTCGTCTTGCTCACGGCCACCACGCGCACGGACTCCGGCGAGCGCCCCGACCGCGCCGCCGCCTGCTGCGCGCGCGACAGAACCGACCGGAGCGCGGCCGCCGCGCCCTCTACCGCCGCCACGGACGCCATCGCCGGCGCCGCTGATCCGCCGCCCTCCTCCGTGGCCGCTGCCGCCGTCGCCGTGGTTGGTGGGAGCCGCCTCCTGTGCGTTAAAGCCGTGCTGGTTGTGTGGTTAATTTATTTTCCCTGATCTATTTTCTGAGGAAATGAGCGCTAGAGGCAGGAATTCTGAAGCAGTGGATGATTTAAGTTCAGAAAATTCTTAATAAAGGAATATCTGTTTGTTTTATTATCCATCAAATTCTAATACAGTACTATAAAAGTATGTCGCAAGTTCCTCTAAATTTAAATGTATCACACTAGACATATTTACATCGAATTTAGATAAATCTCCGACATTCTTTTATAACATATGGAGTAGCCGAGTAGTATATAAAAGCATGGTAATGAAAATTGGTTATGCTTTCCTAGGTATTGTTTCACAAAAAGAATGAATAATTACTTTACCAAATACTCCCTTAATTCGTAATTAATCGACGTGGGCTCGACGCGGGCTCACGCAAGAAGTAAACAACGGCCCCAGCAGTGTCCACGTCAATTAATTTGAATAAGAGGTAGTAAAATTAGAACAACACATAACACATATCTGCAACACCATTTCTTGTTACAGTTCGTGGGTGGTGGTTTGGAGTTTTTCCATGATGAAAGCATCTCTAACCGAAACCCAAAACGATCTTAGAGGAGAACCCATAAGCCGCTAACAGCCGTAAGCGCCTCGAGAAGAAGCGAAGAAGCCCAAAAACGGTTAAATGACTAAAAATGAGAGAGTGACCCCTAAAACTCGAGGCGACTCTCTTATATTTTCTCCTCGCCCGCCTCGGTGACAAAAAGTTGAGCTCCCGCAGAGCGGCCGCCAATCCGACCAGAATCCGTCGTCAGTCATCGCCGGCGCCACCGTTCTCCCCTCCTTCGGCCGTAATGGCACCGGATCTCGTCCTCGAGTAGTTGCCCACGACGTGATCGAAGAAACACCGAGTGGTGGTGGTGATGGTGTTTGAGGTGGCCGAGATGGTGGTGGCCTCAATAACATAATGCTTTTGGATCAAACTTGATCGGATGTTTTCAGGTAATACATATGAATGTTTGAACTTTGTGTGTTTGAGATGTTTCCAAAACGATGTTAACATATTTTAGTCCTTTAAGATTTTGGGGTTCTAGTCTGGCGGTCAGCGTTTAGAGGACTAAATTTAATTCCATCTATTTTCGTCTACCGTTTTGTCCTCTAAATTATAGGGGTTCGGGTAGAGATTCTCCGACGTCAGTGGCGAGCAGTAGTTTTGGTATGCGAGGAGTACGGGGACGATCCTTGATCGACGCACCAGCACAAGCGAGCCGATTTGCACAAAAAATAACCCAAAACTGAAAGAAAAGCACAGACTGACCCTCCGGTGAAACTATTTCACGGATCTAACCCTTTTGTGTGGCGCCCCTCTCACGGGCGCCACACATGCCTATGTGGCGCCCCTGGCGCTGGCGCCACAGACCCATCCGACGTGGCCAGTCAACGCTGAGCTGGTGACCCCGATCCGACGTGGCAGCACGTGTGACGCCTCTCCCGCCGGCGCCACACTTTGAAAGTGTGGCGCCCCTGGCAAGGGCGCCACACATCCACTTAAGTTTCGGCCGCGCGCCCAGCCCAGCCCGACCCGACCCTTCTTCTATTGCCACCAATAGTGTGCCCTTGTACTGCCCGGTCAAGAAGGTACCATCCACGGCTATGACGGGCCTACAATGTTCGAATGCCCTCGTGCATTGCTCGAATGACCAAAATGCACGGTGAAATACCCTCACTCTTTTACCATCATGCAATGTCATTTTGGTTGCGGAAGGCTCCACCACATGCACCATGCCCGGGTTAGTTGCGGCCATCGCTAACAACAACCTAGGGACACGGTTGTATGCTTCCTCCCAATCACCGTACAACATCTTGAATGCGGCTTGTTTGGCCTTCCATGCCTTCCCGTACTTGACGTCGTAGGCAAACCGGGATTTAACCGTATCTTGCACGGACCTAATGCTCATTATAGGAAGTGATGAGATCTCCGCCGAGAGCTTGTATGCAATGAACTCGGATGTGAGTTGACGGTGGTCCGGCTGCGCATCCTTGCCATCAAGCTTCGGCCCCCGGCACATGTGAGTGGCTACACAACTTGTTATGTGCCAAGAGGGCCCTTTTTGAAAGGTCGTGCACGGACAACCCATGGGCACCTTTTATCCACACATTTTAGCGTGTACCGCTTCTTCAAGTCCGAGTGAACAACGAGGTAAGGGCGATGATGTTTAATGGAGAACTCCTTCAACCATATCTTCAATTCCAAGAAGGTATCAAATGTTAGCCCTTTAGAGATCATAGCCGTCCTACCATCCACATCTCTCTTGGATAGTGGCCTAGCTCCAAGAAGTAAACTTTTGCCACCATCAACCACGGCTCCATCCGCAAGACTAACATCACGGAACAATGGTACCCGGATATTCCGTCCGGTTACCTTCTTGAAGATCTCGGCTCTTTCGGCTTCCTTAGCCGTGAAGCCATCCTCGTCAACCTCCTCTTCGGGTCCATCATCATCCGAGTCTGACGCATAGCATCGGGAATAAGGAATGGAGTGGTCCATCTCCTCTTGCGTCCAATATTTATCCAAATCACCGATATTGTTGCCATTCATCTCAAAACCATCATCACCATCGTCATGCTCGTCATACTCATTATCCAACGGAGGTTGTTGGGCAATGGGAGATTGGACAATGGGAGATTGGGTGGCCTCTTCTTGGCTCATGGGTGGAGGACTCCTCTCTCGAACGGGGGAGGAGGGCCGGTTAAGGTCAAGCTCGATACGAGCATCAACCGTCTTGGTTGCAAACAACTCCAAAGCCTTATCTTGTGACCCGGCCACCGTCTCCTTGTAAATGGACCAACGTTGCTCGGAGTTGATACGCATTATCTTCCAACGGGTGTGCATTCCAAACCCCACATTATGCCTTCCCTCTAGGTCAACACCATCATTTGGCTCATTCCAATTCAACTCAACCCTAACTTGTGCTACCACCTCCGCAAAGCTAGGGCTAACGTCAAACACCAAGTCAACCTCTTCCGGGTCCGGCTCTATGTTTCCCTTCAAGAAAGCATCCTTCTCCACATGATGAACATGAACAATGTTTTCTGACCCGAGAGTGGATTTTGTACACCCACGCATGGGTGTGGGTGTTTCCGTCACCGTCCATTGTGCTTTGAGATTCGGATAAAAAGAGGAGAGAGAAAGAAATCTTTCCATCTACCATGGTGGGCACGAATCTCAAAGAATAAATGGACGGTGATGGAAACACCCACACCCATGCGTGGGTGTACAAAAGTATTTCCGTTTCTGACCCTATCCAATCCCAGCGGCCCAAAGGAGGCTTGGCAAATAGCTTCGGAATAAAGGCTCATGCGTTGCTCCTGGCCATGTCGATCGATGTAGCGGATAGATGTTCCTCGTATATGTGACATCTCCAATTATCATATTCCCCACCACGGCCCCAACTAGCTCTACATTGCACACACATAGCTTACATTATGTTTTAGCATCATATTATACTATGAGATATGATGCGGCATAATGCTCCATTGTATTAGCTTAACGTGCATAACTCTCCTTCCCGCAAAAAGAAACTAGCTCTACAAAAGATGAACCCATCGCACAAAATTTCTAGATTCTCCAAGCTCTTTTTTTTGTGCGAGTATGCTCACACCCATTCCTAGTTCCAACTATGGGGAAGTAGATCTTCGCTAGATCATGATGCCCACAATCTGTTCGATCCCTGCTCGATCTCATCTTATGTTGCATTTTGTCGTGGAGGGAAATGAATGGAGGGAAATGAGTAGAGTGGTGCACATCACCTGCTAGATTTATTTTGTGTTTCATCTTCTAACTTAGTTGGTTACCAAATCAAACTAAGTTGGATCATGAACACAGTTAAGTTGTTTACTGAATCTAAATAAATTGGCTTCTTAACCTATAATTTTAGATTTATTTGTGTGTTTATCTTCTAGTTTAGTTGTCTTGTCGAATGTAACTAAGTTTGCTTCTGAACACACGGTTTTTAAGTTGATCACTGAACCTAACTAAGTTTGGCTCCTCAACCATTTTAAATTGAATTTTATTTGTGTTTTCATCTTACAGGTTAGTTGGTTATTGTATCTTACTAAGTTGTCCCATGTTTGGTTACGGAATCTAACTAAGTTGCCTTTTTCTCAACATTTTTAACTATGTTTTATTTCTGTGTCTAATCTTCTAGGTTAGTTGGTTACTTAATTTAATTAAGTTGGCCTCTGAACGCGGCTAAGTTTGGTTACTGAATCTAACTAAGTTACATACTAACATGGACATGGTAGTTTTCTCACAACGAATTGAATCTCTCCCTTTTTCATTGCAAATGTGGGGTTAAGTTGGCTTCTGAACACGGCTAAGTTTGGTTACATAATCTAATAAGTTGGTAGTCAAGATTTAACTTGAGATTATTCTTTGTGTCTCATCCTCTAGGATAGTAGGTTTTTAAATTTAATCAAGTTGGCTTGTAAGCGCTGCTAAGTTTGGTTACATAACCCAAATAAGTTGGTGGTCAACATTTAACATGAGGTCATTCTTTGTGTCTCATCTACTAGGATGGTTGGTTTTTTAATTTAATCAAGTTGTCTTCTGAACACAGCTCAGTTTGCTTACATAATTTGCCTAAGTTGGCTAGTCAACATTTAACTTCAGGTTTATTCTTTATGTCTCATCTTCTAGGATAATTGGTTATTCTTTTCTCTTCTTTTTTAGGGGAAAACTTTGTTCTTGCTGATCTGGGGAAGTTGCAAGCTTCAGTCATGTGCTTGGATCCATTTAGATTTGGAGAAGCAAGAAGAACTAGTCCTGACCTCAACGACATCAGGACCCGGTTTCCGGCTGCCGCCGCTCGACGGGATGTCGGTCGGCCAGCCGCCAAGGATGCGCCTCAAGAGCTCGTCCTTGCTGCCGCCAGACCAGCACAAATCGATACCGAAGAGGCCAAAGCTCGACCGCTCCCCCCCTCAGCATTGACTCCCACGCCCGTCTCCGGTGTGATGGGGCCTCCGGGTGGGTCGTCCCCAACGAGGCATAGATCGGGATCATGTTGTCCCACCTCGCCTCCTTCGTCGAATCCCCCACCACGCAGGCACGCTTCCTGACTGGTCGATGTGGCGTCTAGGTCTTCTCGCTAGAGAACCTGCGGCAAGTGCTCTCCTACGAGGTACTGCTCGCTTTGTTCCTGCTCTTATTCTCAGTGGTTGACTGACTTGTGTATGGCTATGTCTGTGCCCGAAGCAATCTAGGTTGACTAACTTGTGTATGGCTATGTCTGTGCCCGAAAAAATCTAGGTTGACTCACATGTATGATTCTTGCTGTGCCGTTTATCAGGTCTAGGACATGTTCCTAACAGATGCCGACATAAAAATTTAACTCACATGAGTACTGGAAGCCATCATACTTGTATTTCCAATAAGTTGTATAATGATTTCCATTTAATTGTTTGACCAGCATGGCTAAGTAAGTTTATGTTTTATCCTATGATTTAGAAAGTTGTATACTGGATTTCATTAAGTTATTTTTGTTCAGCATGCTTAAGTTGTGCATAGAACCTAACCAAGTTGTTTTTTGCCGATATGCTTTTAGGTCTTGTTTTATCTTCTAAGTTGCATACTGATCACTTAGAGTTGTTTTGTTGAACTTTCTTAAGTTTTTTTTTTTTGAACCTTTAGCAGTAGGAAGGCTCCTACTACTTTAATATATTAAAGACCCCAAAAGGTGGGTTGATATTTACATTGTAGTAGATTTACATGTAAGGGAAACAAAGAGAGAAGCTAACTAAATGCTAGCAGAAAAGAAAGTAATAAAAGGGTGTAGCTCTTCCTTAGTCCTATGAGCTAGGAGCAGGAAGTCATGCTGAAATCTAGATTTCCAAGAAGCAATGTTCGGGGTCACACCATTGAACTTGCTTAAGTTGTTACTGAATTTAACTAAGTTGCATTTCTCACAGCAAGTTAGCAACATCTTAATTTTGAGTTACAACCATATGCCCTAATGTAGTATGCTGATTTAGTTACAACCATGAGTTACATCCGCAGCTAGCTAATTTGTGTTCAAACATATGAAATTTGAGTTACAACCCTATGCCCTGATGGAGTACCTGCTTTTGGTTATAGAAGCAATGCCTTCATGATTTGAATAATAATATTAAGTTTGCATTATAGAAGCTTTTAAGTATATCTTTTTTACTTAATGTCTCTTATTAAATTGTTTCGTGTACATATTTGAACTAGGATTGCGATTGTCTAACAAGGCGACCATCATTTTGCTTAAGTTTGCTTTAGCCGATCGCGTTTCGGTTGTACGACACGGCGATCAGCAAAATGACCTTTCTTCTCTTCGGTATATGTTTTTCAGGCAACAACAATCAACATTGGACATCCACCCTATTGCAGCTGCACCCCGGACTAATGTAGTTGCGGTTGTAGCTACTGTAGTCACACTTGGGGTTTCGATATGCAACTGAGTTGTTTTCAAAAGGTTTCTCTTTGTTTCATGAAACTTGGGTTTTCCTGTTTATCGAAGTTGATGCAGGTTTGTTATATGTTGTATGCACATGGAGACTTCTGAATCTAACTTAGTTGCTATAGGAATTGTTGTTCTTGTTGTCACGGACCTAAGATCTCTGATTTTTTTTATCTAAGTTGTTTCAGTTTTGTTCTTTGCTGCATACAAGTGGGATCTATGAATCCAACTAAGTTGCTGCCGGGGTAGTTGCTATTGCTTCGTGCACTTGGGATTTTTTGCTACAGTACTATCTTATTAAGCTGATGTATGCCGCCTGGTCCGAGGGCACGTATGCGTTGTTTTGTTGGGTGAGTGCTGGATCGGTCAAATCAGCACACGGATGCTGTGTCCAGCAAAGTAGCATCCGGATGCTGGGATGGACAAACCAGCACCGGATGTTGCCTAGCCGCGTCCTTAATATTTTCACAGCTAGCTTGCTTCGCACACAAGTGTGCCGCATAGTTTGTTTCTCGTCTAGTAAAACGTAAGCTACAACCAGCCAACTGCGAGGCATTCGTTTGAACTTGATGGAGGATTTCCATAATTTATGATCTCTCGTTTCGACGATCGTTCCAGTGATTCACTATGTTCTGACAGTCCGTTTCGATAATAACCTGTTGGACTCAAAGGGACTTCGCAAGCTCAATCCCATCACGGCAAGCCAAAGCCTCTGTTATCAGAGCATTCTGTGCATAATTGTACCAACGGCTTGCTAGAAAACGACCATCATGATCGCGAGCTATACATCCGGTAGAACCAGTTGTAGATGAAGGATTGAAACTGCCATCAACATTGATTTTAACCCATGCATTAGGAGGAGGTTGCCAACGAATAGTATTATTTACGGTGTCATGGTTTGATGGTCTGATAGCTGAGCAAACCTCCTGGATAACTTCTGCGATCCAGAGTGCTGACTGGCGGGTACTGAAGTGTTGTTCCCCTCGTTTCTGCTTGTTTCTACTCGTCCATATGCTATATGCTGCAGTTGTGATAACTTCAGCATCATAGCGGGAGCAAACTCGCTCATTTATAATGTCAGATGCCCACGTATTTGGGTGCATATGGGGCAATCTAACACCTGTGGCATCCTTGATCGCCTTCCATGCTCCAATGACACATGGGCAAGATATGATTGCGTGGAAAATGGATTCATCTGGATGCCCACAAAAAACACATGTCCTAGATTCCTCTATGTGGCGCCTCTTCAAAATTCCCATTGTAGGTATGTAGCCATGAAGAACTCGCCACCATAAGTGTTTAATTTTCGGCAATGTATTCAGTTGCCAGCATTGTTTCCACATAGGAAGGTCATGACCTGCAGAGGAAGTCGGACCATTGTGGCGTCTTTCCATAGCAGCATTTGATAAAAGATGGTAGGCCGAGCGCACCATGTACATACCATGCTTCTCAAAAGCCCAGGCTAGAGTATCACTTTCATTCCACCAAGAGGGATGGAGAGAATTGCATTTGCATCTGGAGGTATAAAAGTGTCACGTACCAGGCTTTCATTCCAAGTTCCTTCAGCTGCATTTATCAAATCAGCCACCCATGTTAGTTGGGTGTTCGGTGGTTTCCATAAGGGTCTAAGTGATCTGTTTGAGGGGATCCAATTGTCCTCCCATATTTTAATATCCTTTCTAGTCCCGACTCGTTTGATCATACCACGTTCCAGCGCATAACGCCCACTGAGGATAGCATGCCATGTATGCGAGGAGTGTTTTCCTTTCTTTGCTTGCATGAAATCACAATGTGGAAAATACTGCCCCTTCATCACTCTAGCATATAACGAGTCTGGTTTCATCAACAGTGGCCAACCCTGTTTTGCGAGAAGTGCCAAATTGAAAGTAGGCAAGTCACGGAACCCCATTCCTCCTTGCAACCTGGAGCATGTCATATCCGGCCGCTTAACCAGATGCATTTTCCTCTTCTCTGGACATCCACCCCAATAGTAGTTTGACATTGATGAGGTGATCTTTTTACAAATCGCCGGACTGAGCTTAAAACAGCTCATAGAGTAAGTTGGTATTTCCTGCGCCACCGACTTCAAAAAGACATCCCTTCCTGCCGCATTCAGATTCTTCTCGCACCATCCAGATATTAATGCATGCACTCGCTTTGGTATGTACTCAAAATCTTCCTTTGTCGACCTTCCAACAGCCGTAGGGAGGCCTAAATATTTAGCACCTAACGCCTCATTTTCAATGTTGGAGATATGCCCAAGAGGCAATAATAAAAGTGGTTATTATATATCTTTGTGTTTATGATAAATGTTTGTATACCATGCTATAATTGTATTAACCGAAACATTGATACATGTGTGTTATGTAAACAACAATGAGTCCCTAGTATGCTGATGTCTACGGGAGCTTCTATTCTTGTAGACAGTGTTGGGCCTCCAAGAGCAGAGGTTTGTAGAACAGCAGCAAGTTTCCCTTAAGTGGATCACCCAAGGTTTATCGATCTCAGGGAGGAAGAGGTCAAAGATATCCCTCTCAAGCAACCCTGCAACCACAAAGCAAGAAGTCTCTTGTGTCCCCAACACACCTAATACAATAGGTGCACTAGTTCGGCGAAGAGATAGTGAGATACAAGTAATATGTATGAGTGTGAGTGGTAATAGCAATCTGAATGAAATATGGCAGCGAGCAAACATTCAACAAAACAGTAGACCAACGGAGATTCGATGCTTGGAAGCAAGGCCCAGGCATCCTGCTTTCACTAGTGGACACTCTCAACAATGATCACATAATAGGACTACTCTACACCCTCTTGTTGGATGATGAACATCATTGTGTAGGATTACACGAACCCTCAATGCCGGAGTTAACAAGCTCCACAATATTCAATGTTCATATTTAAATAACCTTAGAGTGCAAGATAGATCAACACAACCAAACCAAGTACTAACATAGCATGCACACCGTAACCTTCACACTATGAAAGGAGGAATAGATCGCACCAATACCATCATAGTAATAGTTAACTTCATAATCTACAAGAGATCACAATCATAGCATAAACCAAGTACTTCATGATGCACACACTCGCCAACATTACATCATGGAGGAGGAGTAAACTACTTTAATAACATCACTAGAGTAGCACATAGATAATATTCAACTTGATCACAAAGAGAGAGAGATGAACCACATAGCTACAGCGGAGCCCTCAGCCCCGGGGTGAATTACTCCCTCCTCATCATGGAGGCAGCGATGGCGGTGAAGATGGCGGTGGAGACGGCGGTGGAGATGGCTCCGGGGCAATTCCCCGTCCCGGCAGGGTGCCGGAACGGAGACTTCGTCCCCCGAATTGGAGTTTCGCGATGTGGCGGCGCCCCGGAGTCTTTCCGGAGTTTCGTCAAGCGGTGTCGAAGTTTTAGGTCACGACGGCTTAAATAGGCGAAGAGTCGAGCCGGAAGAGTCCCGAGGCGACGACACCATAGGGTGGGGTGACCACCCTCCGTGCCGCGCCGGCCTATGGTGAGGAGGCCCCGGGCCTCCCCCCGGCTTGCCCTTTCCGGCTCCGTGAGTCTTCCAGACGAAATAGAATTTCTGTAATTTTTCCGGATTTTTCCGAGCACTTTGGTTTTTGGGCCTTTTCTCGCAATAAACGGACATAATAAAACGTAAACCGGCACTCGTGGCATCTTGTTAATAGGTTAGTCCAATAAATGCCATAATATGATATAAAGTGCAAGCAAAACATGTAGGTATTGTCATTAAACAAGCATGGAACATCGGAAATTATAGATACGTTGGAGACGTATCGCATCCCCAAGCTTAGTTCCTACTCGTCCTCGAGTAGGTAAACGATAAAAAGATAATTTCTGAAGTGACATGCTACCAACATAATCTTGATCATACTATTGTAAATCATATGAGATGAATGCAGCGATTCGAAGCAATGTTAATGCAATGAGTAAACAATTAATCATATAGCAAAGACTTTTCATGAATAGTACTTTCAAGACAAGCATCAATGAGTCTTGCATAAGAGTTACTCATAAAGCAATAAATTCTTAGTAAAGACATTGAAGCAACACAATGGAAGATTAAGTTTCAGCGGTTGCTTTCAACTTGTAACATGTATATCTTATGGATAGTTGTCAATGCAAAGCGATATAACAAGTGCAATAAGCAAGTATGTAAGAATCAATGCACAGTTAATACAAGTGTTTGCTTCTAAGATAGAGAGAAATGGGTAAACGGACTCAACATAAAAGTAGAAGAAAGGCCCTTCGCAGAGGGAAGCATTGATTGCTATATTTGTGCTAGAGCTTTTATTTTGAAAACAAGAAACAATTTTGTCAACGGTAGTAATAAAGCATATGTATCATGTAAATTATATCTTACAAGTTGCAAGCCTCATGCATAGTATACTAATAGTGCCCGCACCTTGTCCTAATTAGCTTGGACTACCGGAATTATCGCAATGCACATGTTTTAACCAAGTGTCACAAAGGGGTACCTCTATGCCGCCTGTACAAAGGTCTAAGGAGAAAGCTCGCATTAGATTTCTCGCTATTGATTATTCTCAACTTAGACATCCATACCGGGACAACATAGACAACAGATAATGGACTCCTCTTTTATGCATAAGCATGTAGCAACAATTAATTTTCTCATATGAGATTGAGGATATATGTCCAAAACTGAAACTTCCACCATGGATCATGGCTTTAGTTAGCGGCCCAATGTTCTTCTCTAACAATATGCACGCTCTAACCATAAGGTGGTAGATCGCCCTTACTTCAGACAAGATGAACATGCATAGCAACTCACATGATATTCAACAAAGAGTAGTTGATGGCGTCCCCAGGAACATGGTTATCGCACAACAAGCAACTTAATAAGAGATAAAGTGCATAAGTACATATTCAATACCACAATAGTTTTTAAGCTATTTGTCCCATGAGCTATATATTGCAAAGGTAGAGGATAGAAATTTAAAGGTAGCACTTCAAGCAATTTACTTTGGAATGGCGGAGAAATACCATGTAGTAGGTAGGTATGGTGGACACAAATGGCATAGTGGTTGGCTCAAGTATTTTGGATGCATGAGAAGTATTCCCACTCGATACAAGGCTTAGGCTAGCAAGGTTGTTTGAAGCAAACACAAGCATAAACTAGTACATCAAAACTTACATAAAAGACATATTACAAGCATTATAAGACTATACATCGTCTTCCTTGTTGTTCAAACACCTCACTAGAAAATATCTAGACTCTAGAGAAACCACTCATGCAAACCAAATTTTAACAAGCTCTATGTATTTCTTCACTAATAGGTGCAAAGTATATGATGCAAGAGCTTAAACAAGAGCACAACAATTGCCAAGTATCAAGTTATTCAAGACATCATACCAATTACTACATGTAGCATTTTCTCGTTTCCAACCATATAACAATTAACGAAGCAGTTTCAACCTTCGCCATGAACATTAAAAGCTAAGAACACATGTGTTCATACGAACCAGCGGAGCGTGTCTCTCTCCCACACAAGCATTTATTCAAACAAGAACAAAAACAAGAAACATACAGACGCTCCAAGTAAAGTACATAAGATGTGACCGAATAAAAATATAGTTTCAAGAGAAGGAACCTGATAATTTGTCGATGAAGAAGGGGATGCCTTGGGCATCCCCAAGCTTAGATGCTTGAGTCTTCTTGAAATATGCAGGGATGAACCACCGGGGCATCCCCAAGCTTAGACTTTTCACTCTTCTTGATCACATTGTATCATCCTCCTCTCTTGACCCTTGAAAACTTCCTTCACACCAAACTCAAAACAACTCATTAGAGGGTTAGTGCATAATCAAAAATTCACATGTTCAGAGGTGACACAATCATTCTTAACACTTCTGGACATTGCCCAAAGCTACCGGAAGTCAATGGAACAAAGAAATCCATCCCACATAGCAAAAGAGGCAATGCGAAATAAAAGGCAGAATCTGTCAAAACAGAACAGTCCGTAAAGACGAATTTTATTGAGGCACCAGACTTGCTCAAATGAAAATGCTCAAATTGAATGAAAGTTGCGTACATATCTGAGGATCACTCACGTAAATTGGCATAATTTTCTGAGTTACCTACAGAGAATTTTGCCCAGATTCGTGACAGCAAAGAAATCTGTTTCTGCGTAGTAATCCAAATCTAGTATCAACCTTGCTATCAAAGACTTTACTTGGCACAACAAAACACAAAACTAAGATAAGGAGAGGTTGCTACAGTAGTAAACAACTTCCAAGACACAAATATAAAACAAAGTACTGTAGCAAAATAACACATGGGTTATCTCCCAAGAAGTTCTTTCTTTATAGCCATTAAGATGGGCTCAGCAGCTTTAATGATCCACTCAGCAGAAATAGTATTTGAAGCAAAAAGAGAGTATCAAGAGGCAATTCAAAACACATTTAAGTCTAACCCACTTCCTATGCAAAGGAATCTTGTACACAAATGAATTCATGAAGAACAAAGTGACAAGCATAAGAGGATAGAACACGAGTAAATTCAAGATTCTCAACATAAAGAGGGGAAACTTAATATTATTAAGATGCATATAACCATGTTTCCCTCTCTCATAATAACTTTCAGTAGCATCATTGATGAAATCCACAATATACCCATCACTTAAAACATTCTTATCATGGTTCATATGCATAGAAGTATCATTAATTTTGGCATAAGAAGAGTTCTTCTCACTAATAGTAACTCGGAGCAAGATCATTATCAAGAATTTGAACATGGTAAACAAGTTGCATATTAAGGGAATTGTTTTTGGTAATCCAATCATGACTATGACAAGTTTCATAAGGATAGTTATAACCTATATCATAGCATTCTTTATAATAATCATCAAAGATCGGAGGCACAGTTGTCATCATAAGAAATAGAATAGTTATCTTTCACAATCGGTTTATCTGTGTCCACACCATCATTGTTATTAGAAGGAGATGTATCAAGAACATAATGACCAGTAGCAAAAGGATTTTCAAACACCTCTTCCCCAAGCTTAGAGCTTTCTATATCATTATGGGAGGAAGCATGGATAGCACCGACACTATGGCAATTATTATCATCTTCGAATTAGTTTCCCGTAGATTTGTAATATCAAAAGTAGTGTGCTCATTCAAATCATGATCGCTAATGTATGTAAAGGGCATAGGAAGATCATCGTATTCAGATTCATTATCACAATAATCATTAGGAGCAACATACTTACGGTTACCTAGCGTTATCTCATTCACGCGGGATACGCCGTTACCTCTTTCTTTTTATTCTCCTTCTTCTTCTTCTTCTTCGTTCTTCTTCTTCTTCTTCTTCTTCTTCTTCTTCTTCTCTTCCTTCTCCTCGTTCCTTTCTTTAGGAGGAAGAGGCTTGAAGGGTGGCTTGTCCGCATAACCTGATTTACTTTCGTAAACAATAGAAGAAACTTGGGAGGATCCCTCCTTTTCATTAATTAGTTGAAAACACACAGGTGGTCCTATCATATTTTGGTAAGGTGTCATCTTCTAAAATATTTTGTATGTAAGTATTTGTATGGCTATTATCAATGCAATAAGAAAAACACCCATGCAGGACATCATCAATATCAAGATCACTCATATGTAACAAAGAGATTTTTCTCGACAATTCTTCACACCCCAAAAATAAAGTAAGTTCATCATGCTGATTAGGAGTAATTTCATCATCACAATACAAATTTGCAAGCACTCATTGGGTTCAAATTATCATTGGAGGAGCATTGAAAATTAAAATGACCCACTTCATGGCAAACTTCACAAATAAAAGGATAGAGGGCACAAACTTTTTTACCAAGATCATCTAGAGCCCTAAGCCACTTTCTAGTTTTTTCATTAGCATGATGGATACAATATTCATCTTTGATTTGATTAATTCCACAAGGTCTATGTATTCCACAAAAATTAACATGCTTATAGGAAATAGCATTCTTAGGAGTTTGAGCATGCTTATTGCAATAATTAACAACAATTTCATTCTTCATGCAAGCCTCTTTAAAAGGTTCATGATACTTATCAAAATTCTTTTTAGGCAATTCAAAATGAGAAGCAAAGGCTTTATAAAGATTTGCAGCAACTTGAGAGTCAAGACCATAAGTAGCACTCATATTTCGAAATTTATCGGTATCCATAAAAGCTTCAATGCATTCATAATCATAATTTATACCTGACTCTTTACCTTTGTCGTTCTCCCATCCTTCAGCATTCTCCTCAATCCGATCAAGAAGATCCCACCTAGCTTCAACCTCCTTGCTTGTGAAAGATCCCTCCGAACAGGCATCCAGATGGTCCTTGTGTTGTCCCGAAAGCCTCGCATAAAAATTGTTAACAATAACATTACGGGGAGCTCATGAATGGGACATTTGAGCATTAGTGACTTCAATCTCCCCCACGCTTGAGAAATACTCTCTCCATCACGAGGATAAAAGTTATAAATATAATTCCTATCAATATGCACTTCATGAGGAGGATAAAATTTAGAATAAAAGAGAGATGCAATTTCCTCCCAACCAAGAGAATGACTATTCTCCAACAATTTATACCTAATGCGCCGCTTACC
>NC_061511.1:16448209-16581917 GCF_022539505.1 Lolium rigidum | reverse complement strand
AAAGCTTTTGGGGTGTTCTTGAAATTTCCATGTTTGAAACCCAAAACCACTTCTCTTCATGATTGACTTCATAAGACAGAGTTTAGGGTTAGTGGTAGATATATACATGAGTTGTCTGGTTTGAATATGTCTAGACCTTGTTTATCAACTTTAATGCTTACTATATATATGACATAAGAATGCTATGTGCTTTGGCTTTTCATTCTTTTGATTTTTTTTCTGAATTCGTATGCCCATTTGAATCTTCGTCAAATCCTAGGCGCTTTGACCAAGATTTAAACAAGTGTAAAACATGAAAATGAAAAGGGAAGTCTGTATCCTTCTTAGTCACTCTAAAATGAAGCTTTTGGGATGTTCTTGAAATTTCCATGTTTGAAACCCAAAACGACTTCTCTTCATGCTAGACTTCATAAGATCGACCGAGTTTAGGGTTAGGGGGTTCATACATGATTTGTATGGTTTGAATATGTCCAAACCTTGTTAATTTATCAACTTGAATGCTTACTATATATGACATAAGAAGACTATATGCTTTTGTTTTTCATTTTTCTGATTTTTTCTGAATTTTATGCCCATTTGAATCTTTTGGTCAAATCCTAGGTTTGACAAAGATTTAAACAAGTTTAAAATATGAAAATGAAAAGCTAAGCATGGATCCTTCTTAGTCACTCTAAAATAAAGCTTTTGGGAGGTTCTTGAAATTTCCATGTTTGAAACCCAAAACCACTTCTCTTCATGATTGACTTCATAAGACAGAGTTTAGGGTTAGGGGTAGATATATACATGACTTGTCTGGTTTGAATATGTATAGACCTTGTTTATCAACTTTAATGCTTACTATATATATGACATAAGAATGCTATGTGCTTTGGTTTTTCATTCTTTTGATTTTTTTCTGAATTTGTATGCCCATTTGAATCTTGGTCAAATCCTAGGCGGTTTGACCAAGATTTAAACAAGTTTAAAACATGAAAATGAAAAGGGAAGTCTGTATCCTTCTTAGTCACTCTAAAATGAAGCTTTTGGGATGTTCTTGAAATTTCCATGTTTGAAACCCAAAACGACTTCTCTTCATGCTAGACTTCATAAGATCGACCGAGTTTAGGGTTAGGGGGTTCATACATGATTTGTATGGTTTGAATATGTCCAAACCTTGTTAATTTATCAACTTGAATGCTTACTATATATGACATAAGAAGACTATATGCTTTTGTTTTTCATTTTTTTGATTTTTTCTGAATTTTATGCCCATTTGAATCTTTTGGTCAAATCCTAGGTTTGACAAAGATTTAAACAAATTTAAAATATGAAAATGAAAAGCTAAGCAAGGATCCTTGTTAGTCACTCTAAAATAAAGCTTTTGGGAGGTTCTTGAAATTTCCATGTTTGAAACGCAAAACCACTTCTCTTCATGATTGACTTCATAAGACATAGTTTAGGGTTAGGGGTAGATATATACATGAGTTGTCTGGTTTTAATATGTCTAGACCTTGTTTATCAACTTTAATGCTTACTATATATATGACATAAGAATGCTATGTGCTTTGGTTTTTCATTCTTTTGATTTTTTTCTGAATTTGAATGCCCATTTGAATCTTGGTCAAATCCTAGGCGGGTTGACCAAGATTTAAACAAGTTTAAAACATGAAAATGAAAAGGGAAGTCTGCATCCTTCTTAGTCACTCTAAAATGAAGCTTTTGGGATGTTCTTGAAATTTCCATGTTTGAAACCCAAAACGACTTCTCTTCATGCTAGACTTCATAAGATCGACCGAGTTTAGGGTTAGGGGGTACATACATGATTTGTATGGTTTGAATATGTCCAAACCTTGTTAATTTATCAACTTGAATGCTTACTATATATGACATAAGAAGACTATATGCTTTTGTTTTTCATTTTTCTGATTTTTTATGAATTTTATGCCCATTTGAATCTTTTGGTCAAATCCTAGGTTTGACAAAGATTTAAACAAGTTTAAAATATGAAAATGAAAAGCTAAGCATGGATCCTTCTTAGTCACTCTAAAATAAAGCTTTTGGGGTGTTCTTGAAATTTCCTTGTTTGAAACCCAAAACCACTTCTCTTCATGATTGACTTCATAAGACAGAGTTTAGGGTTAGTGGTAGATATATACATGAGTTGTCTGGTTTGAATATGTCTAGACCTTGTTTATCAATATTAATGCTTACTATATATATGACATAAGAATGCTATGTGCTTTGGCTTTTCATTCTTTTGATTTTTTTTCTGAATTCGTATGCCCATTTGAATCTTCGTCAAATCCTAGGCGCTTTGACCAAGATTTAAACAAGTTTAAAACATGAAAATGAAAAGGGAAGTCTGTATCCTTCTTAGTCACTCTAAAATGAAGCTTTTGGGATGTTCTTGAAATTTCCATGTTTGAAATCCAAAACGACTTCTCTTCATGCTAGACTTCATAAGATCGACCGAGTTTAGGGTTAGGGGGTACATACATGATTTGTATGGTTTGAATATGTCCAAACCTTGTTAATTTATCAACTTGAATGCTTACTATATATGACATAAGAAGACTATATGCTTTTGTTTTTCATTTTTCTGATTTTTTCTGAATTTTATGCCCATTTGAATCTTTTGGTCAAATCCTAGGTTTGACAAAGATTTAAACAAGTTTAAAATATGAAAATGAAAAGCTAAGCATGGATCCTTCTTAGTCACTCTAAAATAAAGCTTTTGGGAGGTTCTTGAAATTTCCATGTTTGAAACCCAAAACCACTTCTCTTCAAGATTGACTTCATAAGACAGAGTTTAGGGTTAGGGGTAGATATATACATGAGTTTTCTGGTTTTAATATGTCTAGACCTTGTTTATCAACTTTAATGCTTACTATATATATGACATAAGAATGCTATGTGCTTTGGTTTTTCATTCTTTTGATTTTTTTTTCTGAATTCGTATGCCCATTTGAATCTTCGTCAAATCCTAGGCGCTTTGACCAAGATTTAAACAAGTTTAAAACATGAAAATGAAAAGGGAAGTCTGTATCCTTCTTAGTCACTCTAAAATGAAGCTTTTGGGATGTTCTTGAAATTTCCATGTTTGAAACCCAAAACGACTTCTCTTCATGCTAGACTTCATAAGATCGACCGAGTTTAGGGTTAGGGGGTACATACATGATTTGTATGGTTTGAATATGTCCAAACCTTGTTAATTTATCAACTTGAATGCTTACTATATATGACATAAGAAGACTATATGCTTTTGTTTTTCATTTTTTTTGATTTTTTCTGAATTTTATGCCCATTTGAATCTTTTGGTCAAATCCTAGGTTTGACAAAGATTTAAACAAGTTTAAAATATGAAAATGAAAAGCTAAGCATGGATCCTTCTTAGTCACTCTAAAATAAAGCTTTTGGGGTGTTCTTGAAATTTCCATGTTTGAAACCCAAAACCACTTCTCTTCATGATTGACTTCATAAGACAGAGTTTAGGGTTAGGGGTAGATATATACATGAGTTGTCTGGTTTGAATATGTCTAGACCTTGTTTATCAACTTTAATGTTTACTATATATATGACATAAGAATGCTATGTGCTTTGGTTTTTCATTCTTTTAATTTTTTTCTGAATTTGTATGCCCATTTGAATCTTGGTCAAATCCTAGGCGGTTTGACCAAGATTTAAACAAGTTTAAAACATGAAAATGAAAAGGGAAGTCTGTATCCTTCTTAGTCACTCTAAAATGAAGCTTTTGGGATGTTCTTGAAATTTCCATGTTTGAAACCCAAAACGACTTCTCTTCATGCTAGACTTCATAAGATCGACCGAGTTTAGGGTTAGGGGGTACATACATGATTTGTATGGTTTGAATATGTCCAAACCTTGTTAATTTATCAACTTGAATGCTTACTATATATGGCATAAGAAGACTATATGCTTTTGTTTTTCATTTTTCTGATTTTTTATGAATTTTATGCCCATTTGAATCTTTTGGTCAAATCCTAGGTTTGACAAAGATTTAAATAAGTTTAAAATATGAAAATGAAAAGCTAAGCATGGATCCTTCTTAGTCACTCTAAAATAAAGCTTTTGGGAGGTTCTTGAAATTTCCATGTTTGAAACCCAAAACCACTTCTCTTCATGATTGACTTCATAAGACAGAGTTTAGGGTTAGGGGTAGATATATACATGAGTTGTCCGGTTTTAATATGTCTAGACCTTGTTTATCAACTTTAATGCTTACTATATATATGACATAAGAATGCTATGTGCTTTGGTTTTTCATTCTTTTGATTTTTTTCTGAATTCGTATGCCCATTTGAATCTTCGTCAAATCCTAGGCGCTTTGACCAAGATTTAAACAAGTTTAAAACATGAAAATGAAAAGGGAAGTCTGTATCCTTCTTAGTCACTCTAAAATGAAGCTTTTGGGATGTTCTTGAAATTTCCATGTTTGAAACCCAAAACGACTTCTCTTCATGCTAGACTTCATAAGATCGACCGAGTTTAGGGTTAGGGGGTACATACATGATTTGTATGGTTTGAATATGTCCAAACCTTGTTAATTTATCAACTTGAATGCTTACTATATATGACATAAGAAGACTATATGCTTTTGTTTTTCATTTTTCTGATTTTTTATGAATTTTATGCCCATTTGAATCTTTTGGTCAAATCCTAGGTTTGACAAAGATTTAAACAAGTTTAAAATACGAAAATGAAAAGCTAAGCATGGATCCTTCTTAGTCACTCTAAAATAAAGCTTTTGGGGTGTTCTTGAAATTTCCATGTTTGAAACCCAAAACCACTTCTCTTCATGATTGACTTCATAAGACAGAGTTTAGGGTTAGGGGTAGATATATACATGAGTTGTCTGGTTTGAATATGTCTAGACCTTTAATGTTTACTATATATATGACATAAGAATGCTATGTGCTTTGGTTTTTCATTCTTTTGATTTTTTTTCTGAATTTGTATGCCCATTTGAATCTTGGTCAAATCCTAGGCGGTTTGACCAAGATTTAAACAAGTTTAAAACATGAAAATGAAAAGGGAAGTCCGTATCCTTCTTAGTCACTCTAAAATGAAGCTTTTGGGATGTTCTTGAAATTTCCATGTTTGAAACCCAAAACGACTTCTCTTCATGCTAGACTTCATAAGATCGACCGAGTTTAGGGTTAGGGGGTTCATACATGATTTGTATGGTTTGAATATGTCCAAACCTTGTTAATTTATCAACTTGAATGCTTACTATATATGACATAAGAAGACTATATGCTTTTGTTTTTCATTTTTCTGATTTTTTCTGAATTTTATGCCCATTTGAATCTTTTGGTCAAATCCTAGGTTTGACAAAGATTTAAACAAGTTTAAAATATGAAAATGAAAAGCTAAGCATGGATCCTTCTTAGTCACTCTAAAATAAAGCTTTTGGGGTGTTCTTGAAATTTCCTTGTTTGAAACCCAAAACCAGTTCTCTTCATGATTGACTTCATAAGACATAGTTTAGGGTTAGTGGTAGATATATACATGAGTTGTCTGGTTTTAATATGTCTAGACCTTGTTTATCAACTTTAATGCTTACTATATATATGACATAAGAATGCTATGTGCTTTGGTTTTTCATTCTTTTGATTTTTTTCCTGAATTCGTATGCCCATTTGAATCTTCGTCAAATCCTAGGCGCTTTGACCAAGATTTAAACATGTTTAAAACATGAAAATGAAAAGGGAAGTCTGTATCCTTCTTAGTCACTCTAAAATGAAGCTTTTGGGATGTTCTTGAAATTTCCATGTTTGAAACCCAAAACGACTTCTCTTCATGCTAGACTTCATAAGATCGACCGAGTTTAGGGTTAGGGGGTACATACATGATTTGTATGGTTTGAATATGTCCAAACCTTGTTAATTTATCAACTTGAATGCTTACTATATATGACATAAGAAGACTATATGCTTTTGTTTTTCATTTTTCTGATTTTTTCTGAATTTTATGCCCATTTGAATCTTTTGGTCAAATCCTAGGTTTGACAAAGATTTAAACAAGTTTAAAATATGAAAATGAAAAGCTAAGCATGGATCATTCTTAGTCACTCTAAAATAAAGCTTTTGGGAGGATCTTGAAATTTCCATGTTTGAAACCCAAAACCACTTCTCTTCATGATTGACTTCATAAGACAGAGTTTAGGGTTAGGGGTAGATATATACATGAGTTGTCTGGTTTTAATATGTCTAGACCTTGTTTATCAACTTTAATGCTTACTATATATATGACATAAGAATGCTATGTGCTTTGGTTTTTCATTCTTTTGATATTTTTTTCTGAATTCGTATGCCCATTTGAATCTTCGTCAAATCCTAGGCGCTTTGACCAAGATTTAAACAAGTTTAAAACATGAAAATGAAAAGGGAAGTCTGTATCCTTCTTAGTCACTTTAAAATGAAGCTTTTGGGATGTTCTTGAAATTTCCATGTTTGAAACCCAAAACGACTTCTCTTCATGCTAGACTTCATAAGATCGACCGAGTTTAGGGTTAGGGGGTACATACATGATTTGTATGGTTTGAATATGTCCAAACCTTGTTAATTTATCAACTTGAATGCTTACTATATATGACATAAGAAGACTATATGCTTTTGTTTTTCATTTTTCTGATTTTTTATGAATTTTATGCCCATTTGAATCTTTTGGTCAAATTCTAGGTTTGACAAAGATTTAAACAAGTTTAAAATATGAAAATGAAAAGTTAAGCATGGATCCTTCTTAGTCACTCTAAAATAAAGCTTTTTGGGTGTTCTTGAAATTTCCATGTTTGAAACCCAAAACCAGTTCTCTTCATGATTGACTTCATAAGACAGAGTTTAGGGTTAGGGGTAGATATATACATGAGTTGTCTGGTTTGAATATGTCTAGACCTTGTTTATCAACTTTAATGCTTACTATATATATGACATAAGAATGCTATGTGCTTTGGTTTTTCATTCTTTTGATTTTTTTTCTGAATTTGTATGCCCATTTGAATCTTGGTCAAATCCTAGGCGGTTTGACCAAGATTTAAACAAGTTTAAAACATGAAAATGAAAAGGGAAGTCTGTATCCTTCTTAGTCACTCTGAAATGAAGCTTTTGGGATGTTCTTGAAATTTCCATGTTTGAAACCCAAAACGACTTCTCTTCATGCTAGACTTCATAAGATCGACCGAGTTTAGGGTTAGGGGGTTCATACATGATTTGTATGGTTTGAATATGTCCAAACCTTGTTAATTTATCAACTTGAATTCTTACTATATATGACATAAGAAGACTATATGCTTTTGTTTTTCATTTTTCTGATTTTTTCAGAATTTTATGCCCATTTGAATCTTTTGGTCAAATCCTAGGTTTGACAAAGATTTAAACAAGTTTAAAATATGAAAATGAAAAGCTAATCATGGATCCTTCTTAGTCACTCTAAAATAAAGCTTTTGGGAGGTTCTTGAAATTTCCATGTTTGAAACCCAAAACCACTTCTCTTCATGATTGACTTCATAAGACATAGTTTAGGGTTAGGAGTAGATATATACATGAGTTGTCTAGTTTTAATATGTCTAGACCTTGTTTATCAACTTTAATGCTTACTATATATATGACATAAGAATGCTATGTGCTTTGGTTTTTCATTCTTTTGATTTTTTTTTCTGAATTTGAATGCCCATTTGAATCTTGGTCAAATCCTTGGCGGGTTGACCAAGATTTAAACAAGTTTAAAACATGAAAATGAAAAGGGAAGTCTGTATCCTTATTAGTCACTCTAAAATGAAGCTTTTGGGATGTTCTTGAAATTTCCATGTTTGAAACCCAAAACGACTTCTCTTCATGCTAGACTTCATAAGATCGATCGAGTTTAGGGTTAGGGGGTACATACATGATTTGTATGGTTTCAATATGTCCAAACCTTGTTAATTTATCAACTTGAATGCTTACAATATATGACATAAGAAGACTATATGCTTTTGTTTTTCATTTTTCTGATTTTTTATCAATTTTATGCCCATTTGAATGTTTTGGTCAAATCCTATGTTTGACAAAGATTTAAACAAGTTTAAAATATGAAAATGAAAAGCTAAGCATGGATCCTTCTTAGTCACTCTAAAATAAAGCTTTTGGGGTGTTCTTGAAATTTCCTTGTTTGAAACCCAAAACCAGTTCTCTTCATGATTGACTTCATAAGACAGAGTTTAGGGTTAGTGGTAGATATATACATGAGTTGTCTGGTTTGAATATGTCTAGACCTTGTTTATCAACTTTAATGCTTACTATATATATGACATAAGAATGCTATGTGCTTTGGCTTTTCATTCTTTTGATTTTTTTCCTGAATTCGTATGCCCATTTGAATCTTCGTCAATTCCTAGGCGCTTTGACCAAGATTTAAACATGTTTAAAACATGAAAATGAAAAGGGAAGTCTGTATCCTTCTTAGTCACTCTAAAATGAAGCTTTTGGGATGTTCTTGAAATTTCCATGTTTGAAACCCAAAACGACTTCTCTTCATGCTAGACTTCATAAGATCGACCGAGTTTAGGGTTAGGGGGTTCATACATGATTTGTATGGTTTGAATATGTCCAAACCTTGTTAATTTATCAACTTGAATGCTTACTATATATGACATAAGAAGACTATATGCTTTTGTTTTTCATTTTTCTGATTTTTTCTGAATTTTATGCCCATTTGAATCTTTTGGTTAAATCCTAGGTTTGACAAAGATTTAAACAAGTTTAAAATATGAAAATGAAAAGCTAAGCATGGATCCTTCTTAGTCACTCTAAAATAAAGCTTTTCGGAGGTTCTTGAAATTTCCATGTTTGAAACCCAAAACCACTTCTCTTCATGATTGACTTCATAAGACAGAGTTTAGGGTTAGGGGTAGATATATACATGAGTTGTCTGGTTTTAATATGTCTAGACCTTGTTTATCAACTTTAATGCTTACTATATATATGACATAAGAATGCTATGTGCTTTGGTTTTTCATTCTTTTGATGTTTTTCTGAATTCGTATGCCCATTTGAATCTTCGTCAAGTCCTAGGCGCTTTGACCAAGATTTAAACAAGTTTAAAACATTAAAATGAAAAGGGAAGTCTGTATCCTTCTTAGTCACTCTAAAATGAAGCTTTTGGGATGTTCTTGATATTTCCATGTTTGAAACCCAAAACGACTTCTCTTCATGCTAGACTTCATAAGATCGACCGAGTTTAGGGTTAGGGGGTACATACATGATTTGTATGGTTTGAATATGTCCAAACATTGTTAATTTATCAACTTGAATGCTTACTATATATGACATAAGAAGACTATATGCTTTTGTTTTTCATTTTTCTTATTTTTTATGAATTTTATGCCCATTTGAATCTTTTGGTCAAATCCTAGGTTTGACAAAGATTTAAACAAGTTTAAAAATGAAAATGAAAGCTAAGCGTGGATCCTTCTTAGTCACTCTAAAATGAAGCTTTTGGGTTGTTCTTGAAATTTCCATGTTTGAAACCCAAAAACCAGTTCTCTTCATGATTGACTTCATAAGACAGAGTTTAGGGTTAGGGGTAGATATATAGATGAGTTGTCTGGTTTGAATATGTCTAGACCTTGTTTATCAACTTTAATGTTTACTATATATATGACATAAGAATGCTATGTGCTTTGGTTTTTCATTCTTTTGATTTTTTTCTGAATTTGTATGCCCATTTGAATCTTGGTCAAATCCTAGGCGGTTTGACCAAGATTTAAACAATTTTAAAACATGAAAATGAAAAGGGAAGTCTGTATCCTTCTTCGTCACTCTAAAATGAAGCTTTTGGGATGTTCTTGAAATTTCCATGTTTGAAACCCAAAATGACTTCTCTTCATGCTAGACTTCATAAGATCGACCGAGTTTAGGGTTAGGGGGTTCATACATGATTTGTATGGTTTGAATATGTCCAAACCTTGTTAATTTATCAACTTGAATGCTTACTATATATGACATAAGAAGACTATATGCTTTTGTTTTTCATTTTTCTGATTTTTTCTGAATTTTATGCCCATTTGAATCTTTTGGTGAAATCCTAGGTTTGACAAAGATTTAAACAAGTTTAAAATATGAAAATGAAAAGCTAAGTATGGATCCTTCTTAGTCACTCTAAAATAATGCTTTTGGGAGGTTCTTGAAATTTCCATGTTTGAGACCCAAAACCACTTCTCTTCATGATTGACTTCATAAGATATAGTTTAGGGTTAGGGGTAGATATATACATGAGTTGTCTGGTTTTAATATGTCTAGACCTTGTTTATCAACTTTAATGCTTACTATATATATGACATAAGAATGCTATGTGCTTTGGTTTTTCATTCTTTTGATTTTTTTTTCTGAATTGGAATGCCCATTTGAATCTTGGTCAAATCCTAGGCGGGTTGACCAAGATTTAAACAAGTTTAAAACATGAAAATGAAAAGGGAAGTCTGTATCCTTCTTAGTCACTCTAAAATGAAGCTTTTGGGATGTTCTTGAAATTTCCATGTTTGAAACCCAAAACGACTTCTCTTCATGCTAGACTTCATAAGATCGACCGAGTTTAGGGTTAGGGGGTTCATACATGATTTGTATGGTTTGAATATGTCCAAACCTTGTTGATTTATCACTTTAAATGCTTACTATATATGACATAAGAAGACTATATGCTTTTGTTTTTCATTTTTCTGATTTTTTCTGAATTTTATGCCCATTTGAATCTTTTGGTCAAATCCTAGGTTTGACAAAGATTTAAACAAGTTTAAAATATGAAAATGAAAAGCTAAGCATGGATCCTTCTTAGTCACTCTAAAATAAAGCTTTTGGGGTGTTCTTGAAATTTCCTTGTTTTAAACCCAAAACCACTTCTCTTCATGATTGACTTCATAAGACAGAGTTTAGGGTTAGTTGTAGATATATACATGAGTTGTCTGGTTTGAATATGTCTAGACCTTGTTTATCAACTTTAATGCTTACTATATATATGACATAAGAATGCTATGTGCTTTGGTTTTTCATTCTTTTGATTTTTTCCTGAATTCGTATGCCCATTTGAATCTTGGTCAAATCCTAGGCGGTTTGAACAATATTTAAACAAGTTTAAAACATGAAAATGAAAAGGGAAGTCTGTATCCTTCTTAGTCACTCTAAAATGAAGCTTTTGGGATGTTCTTGAAATTTCCATGTTTGAAACCCAAAACGACTTCTCTTCATGCTAGACTTCATAAGATCGGCCGAGTTTAGGGTTAGGGGGTTCATACATGATTTGTATGATTTAAATATGTCCAAACCTTGTTAATTTATCAACTTGAATGCTTACTATATATGACATAAGAAGACTATATGCTTTTGTTTTTCATTTTTCTGATTTTTTCTGAATTTTATGCCCATTTGAATCTTTTGGTCAAATCCTAGGTTTGACAAAGATTTAAAAAAGTTTAAAATATGAAAATGAAAAGCTAAGCATGGATCCTTCTTAGTCACTCTAAAATAAAGCTTTTGGGAGGTTCTTGAAATTTCCATGTTTGAAACCCAAAACCACTTCTCTTCATGATTGACTTCATAAGACATAGTTTAGGGTTAGGGGTAGATATATACATGAGTTGTCTGGTTTTAATATGTCTAGTCCTTGTTTATCAACTATAATGCTTACTATATATATGACATAAGAATGCTATGTGCTTTGGTTTTTCATTCTTTTGATTTTATTTTCTGAATTTGAATGCCCATTTGAATCTTGGTCAAATCCTAGGCGGGTTGACCAAGATTTAAACAAGTTTAAAACATGAAAATGAAAAGGGAAGTCTGTATCCTTCTTAGTCACTCTAAAATGAAGGTTTTGGGATGTTCTTGAAATTTCCATGTTTGAAACCCAAAACGACTTCTCTTCTTGCTAGACTTCATAAGATCGACCGAGTTTAGGGTTAGGGGGTACATACATGATTTGAATGGTTTGAATATGTCCAAACCTTGTTAATTTATCAACTTGAATGCTTACTATATATGACATAAGAAGACTATATGCTTTTGTTTTTCATTTTTCTGATTTTTTATGAATTTTATGCCCATTTGAATCTTTTGGTCAAATCCTAGGTTTGACAAAGATTTAAACAAGTTTAAAATATGAAAATGAAAAGCTAAGCATGGATCCTTCTTAGTCACTCTAAAATAAAGCTTTTGGGGTGTTCTTGAAATTTCCATGTTTGAAACCCAAAACCAGTTCTCTTCATGATTGACTTCATAAGACAGAGTTTAGGGTTAGGGGTAGATATATACATGAGTTGTCTGGTTTGAATATGTCTAGACCTTGTTTATCGACTTTAATGTTTACTATATATATGACATAAGAATGCTATGTGCTTTGGTTTTTCATTCTTTTGATTTATTTCAGAATTTGTATGCCCATTTGAATCTTGGTCAAATCCTAGGCGGTTTGACCAAGATTTAAACAAGTTTAAAATATGAAAATGAAAAGGGAAGTCTGTATCCTTCTTAGTCACTCTAAAATGAAGCTTTTGGGATGTTCTTGAAATTTCCATGTTTGAAACCCAAAACGACTTCTCTTCATGCTAGACTTCATAAGATCGACCGAGTTTAGGGTTAGGGGGTTCATACATGATTTGTATGGTTTAAATATGTCCAAACCTTGTTAATTTATCAACTTGAATGCTTACTATATATGACATAAGAAGACTATATGCTTTTGTTTTTCATTTTTCTGATTTTTCTGAATTTTATGCCCATTTGAATCTTTTGGTCAAATCCTAGGTTTGACAAAGATTTAAACAAATTTAAAATATGAAAATGAAAAGCTAAGCATGGATCCTTCTTAGTCACTCTAAAATAAAGCTTTTGGGGTGTTCTTGAAATTTCCTTGTTTGAAACCCAAAACCACTTCTCTTCATGATTGACTTCATAAGACAGAGTTTAGGGTTAGTGGTAGATATATACATGAGTTTTCTGGTTTGAATATGTCTAGACCTTGTTTATCAACTTTAATGTTTACTATATATATGACATAAGAGCGCTATGTGCTTTGGTTTTTCATTCTTTTGATTTTTTCCTGAATTTGTATGCCCATTTGAATCTTGGTCAAATCCTAGGCGGTTTGACCAATATTTAAACAAGTTTAAAACATGAAAATGAAAAGGGAAGTCTGTATCCTTCTTAGTCACTCTAAAATGAAGCTTTTGGGATGTTCTTGAAATTTCCATGTTTGAAACCCAAAACGACTTCTCTTCATGCTAGACTTCATAAGATCGGCCGAGTTTAGGGTTAGGGGGTTCATACATGATTTGTATGGTTTAAATATGTCCAAACCTTGTTAATTTATCAACTTGAATGCTTACTATATATGACATAAGAAGACTATATGCTTTTGTTTTTCATTTTTCTGATTTTTTCTGAATTTTATACCCATTTGAATCTTTTGGTCAAATCCTAGGTTTGACAAAGATTTAAAAAAGTTTAAAATATGAAAATGAAAAGCTAAGCATGGATCCTTCTTAGTCACTCTAAAATAAAGCTTTTGGGAGGTTCTTGAAATTTCCATGTTTGAAACCCAAAACCACTTCTCTTCATGATTGACTTCATAAGACATAGTTTAGGGTTAGGGGTAGATATATACATGAGTTGTCTGGTTTTAATATGTCTAGACCTTGTTTATCAACTTTAATGCTTACTATATATATGACATAAGAATGCTATGTGCTTTGGTTTTTCATTCTTTTGATTTTTTTTCTGAATTTGAATGCCCATTTGAATCTTGGTCAAATCCTAGGCGGGTTGACCAAGATTTAAACAAGTTTAAAACATGAAAATGAAAAGGGAAGTCTGTATCCTTCTTAGTCACTCTAAAATGAAGGTTTTGGGATGTTCTTGAAATTTCCATGTTTGAAACCCAAAACGACTTCTCTTCTTGCTAGACTTCATAAGATCGACCGAGTTTAGGGTTAGGGGGTACATACATGATTTGAATGGTTTGAATATGTCCAAACCTTGTTAATTTATCAACTTGAATGCTTACTATATATGACATAAGAAGACTATATGCTTTTGTTTTTCATTTTTCTGATTTTTTATGAATTTTATGCCCATTTGAATCTTTTGGTCAAATCCTAGGTTTGACAAAGATTTAAACAAGTTTAAAATATGAAAATGAAAAGCTAAGCATGGATCCTTCTTAGTCACTCTAAAATAAAGCTTTTGGGGTGTTCTTGAAATTTCCATGTTTGAAACCCAAAACCAGTTCTCTTCATGATTGACTTCATAAGACAGAGTTTAGGGTTAGGGGTAGATATATACATGAGTTGTCTGGTTTGAATATGTCTAGACCTTGTTTATCGACTTTAATGTTTACTATATATTTGACATAAGAATGCTATGTGCTTTGGTTTTTCATTCTTTTGATTTATTTCTGAATTTGTATGCCCATTTGAATCTTGGTCAAATCCTAGGCGGTTTGACCAAGATTTAAACAAGTTTAAAATATGAAAATGAAAAGGGAAGTCTGTATCCTTCTTAGTCACTCTAAAATGAAGCTTTTGGGATGTTCTTGAAATTTCCATGTTTGAAACCCAAAACGACTTCTCTTCATGCTAGACTTCATAAGATCGACCGAGTTTAGGGTTAGGGGTTCATACATGATTTGTATGGTTTAAATATGTCCAAACCTTGTTAATTTATCAACTTGAATGCTTACTATATATGACATAAGAAGACTATATGCTTTTGTTTTTCATTTTTCTGATTTTTTCTGAATTTTATGCCCATTTGAATCTTTTGGTCAAATCCTAGGTTTGACAAAGATTTAAACAAATTTAAAATATGAAAATGAAAAGCTAAGCATGGATCCTTCTTAGTCACTCTAAAATAAAGCTTTTGGGGTGTTCTTGAAATTTCCTTGTTTGAAACCCAAAACCACTTCTCTTCATGATTGACTTCATAAGACAGAGTTTAGGGTTAGTGGTAGATATATACATGAGTTTTCTGGTTTGAATATGTCCAGACCTTGTTTATCAACTTTAATGCTTACTATATATATGACATAAGAATGCTATGTGCTTTGGTTTTTCATTCTTTTGATTTTTTTTCTGAATTTGAATGCCCATTTGAATCTTGGTCAAATCCTAGGCGGGTTGACCAAGATTTAAACAAGTTTAAAACATGAAAATGAAAAGGAAAGTCTGTATCCTTCTTAGTCACTCTAAAATGAAGCTTTTGGGATGTTCTTGAAATTTCCATGTTTGAAACCCAAAACGACTTCTCTTCATGCTAGACTTCATAAGATCGACCGAGTTTAGGGTTAGGGGGTACATACATGATTTGTATGGTTTGAATATGTCCAAACCTTGTTAATTTATCAACTTGAATTCTTACTATATATGTGTTATCGCCGGATTTTAGCCAAATCAGGAGATGGGCCGTGATTGAGATGGGCTTAGAAGATATGCACATAAAGTGTTTCTGAATCGGCCTCGTGCAAGAGTTTGGGCTAGATTGCCCGTATATCTGTACATTATGGTAGGGCACGTTTCAGTTTAGAATTAAGAGATAGAGTTTGGTTCGTGCACAGTTAGGTTTATTCCAAAGATAGAAAGTCTACGGACTATAAATATGTACCTAGGGTTATTGAGAAAGTAGGAGGATCACGTTCACAACAAACACAATCTAGGCGCATCGCCACCCCTTGTTTCGAGGGTTTCTTCCGGGTAAGCGTCATGCTGCCCAGATCGCATCTTGCGATCTGAGCAGTATCAGTTTATTCGTTGTTTTGTGTTGCTCGTACTGAAGCCTTGTTGATGGCGAGTAATACTGTTATCATAGATGTTTTGGGGCTAACATCGATACTTTTCTGATATGTTTGCTTAGTTATGCTACCCCTAAATATCTAGCTGCCTTTGCACCTATCTTAGGTGTAAGGGCAACATCTTGCTTAGTCTTTACTTAGTAGATCTGATCTGTTATGGTTGTTCCTTGTTCTCCAAGGATTAGTTTGATATCCGCATGGTTAGGCCTTGCAAACGGGTTGAACGATCCAGTAGTGCGTAAGGTATGGTTTGCCGATCCAAGAGGGGTTGTTCCGGGAATCGACTCTGTGTTGGTTTTTAGGCCTCTTCTAGGACTGGTTTTCTGTTATCTTTCGTATCTGTCAGGCTCAACTACGCGTAGGACATTCCAATTATGCGGTGAAAACCCTAGACTGTTGTAGATCGATTTAACTTGGTATTGATAAAGAAGGATCCCCATGTTATCGTAGATCCAATACGAACCATGGGTCAATCGGCTCTTTGAGCCGATTCACAGGATAACCTGAGAGCCGATCGAGGCTCAGATTTAATGTTTACGTGTCTGCCATGCAGGAAACTAATTGAAGGAATCCATCACCTTCCTGACCAGGTATAGGTCAGGTGGCACGCCCTCGCAACAGCCAGGACGTGTGCCGGATTTTGCGGGCCGTCGCCCGAGGGACCAGGGCCCACCAGCAGTCCTGGGAGCCTCCCAGCTCTTCGTGTTGCTCGTCGCTGCTCGCCGGTGGGTTTTGGCAGGCAACACATTCTGGCACGCCCGGTGGGACATTCTACAACAACTGCGTCAACATCTGCAGCTGAGATGGCGGACGCACCAATCACGTACGAAGATCTGCCTGAGGAGCACAAGAAGAAATATGATGATATTAAAGCTGTCTTCGAAGCCGATCTCATCGGCTCTTTCGAGAGGACCCGTAAACATGGCATTAGGTGGAAAGGGTTCTCACCCGAAGGCGTTCTCGATGAAGTAGATCTGTCTATCCCTTCGGAGGAACGCACCAGAGCTCGCGCCGGAAGTTAATTACATGGTGGCTCATTCTCTACACCGTCATTCCGAGAGCCTGGTGAACGCTTTCGAGCGCATTGCGGTTCGCGTGGTTCAGGAAATCATGAAGCATCAGTACTCTCCGTCAGGGCCTGCCCTAGGGACTCACCAGGGAGAGATACCGTTCCAGACCAGACCGCAGCTGCCATTCGCGCTTGCAGCTCCAGAGCAACAGGGTTCACCGGCATACGTCGTCTACAAGATTGGAGGCGATCCTGGCGATTACCAATTTTCCTGCATGAGCCGCCTAAAGAAATCCCACATGGATACGTGTGCACATACGTGCCGGACTGCAATAACTTGGCGCGCACGAACCAGATTGCAGCAGGAGGGATTTCTGGAGCGGACGCCAATAAACAGGCGTGGCTAGCTAAATATGCCACTGGAACGAGTCATGAAAGCTCAGCCCCTACAGCTTATACCGTGGAACAAATCAGTACAATCTTGAGAGACCAGTTCGGCATCCTGCCAAAGAGGAGAACAGTCGGCTATTCCAAGCCGTACCCCAACGAATATGATTTGATTCCGCTGCCGCCCAAGTATCGGCTCCCTGAGTTCTCAAAGTTCAATGGATCAGAAGGGTCTAGCTCAATTGAACATGTGAGCCGATATTTGGCATAGTTGGGCTTGATTTCAGCATCAGACCCGTTACTGTAGAGATTCGTTGCATGGAAAACAAAAAATTTCCTACCGCGAGAACGCAATCCAAGCCAAGATGCACTCTAGAAGACGGGAGCAACGAGGGGATGATCAAGACTCACCCTTGAAGATTTCCAAAGCCTATAAGAGTAGGCTCTTATTGCTGCGGTAGACGATCACTTGCCGCTTGCAAAGCGCGTAGAAGATCTTGATCACGGTGCCACGATCGGGTAGCACCTCCGTACTCGGTCACACGTTCGGTGTTGATGAAGACGACGTCCTTCTTCCCGTTCCGGCGGGCAGCGAAGTAGTAGCTCCTCCTTGAATCCGGCAGCACGACGGCGTGGTGGCGGTGGCGATGGAGAACTCCGGCGGAGCTTCGCTAAGCGTGCGGGAGAGGTGGAGGAGAGAGGGGCGGCTAGGGTTTGGGAGAGGGGGTGGCCGGCCTCAAGGGGTGCGGCCAAGCTATGGCTCTGTGGTGGCCGGCCCCCTCCCCTATGCCCCTCATTATATAGGTGGAAGCCCCAAGAGTTGTAGTCCAAGTCTTCGAATAAGACCCCAACACCAAAACTTCCCAAAGGTGGGAAACCTACTCAAGGGGGGAGTCCTACCCAAGGTGGGACTCCCACCTTTTCCTTAGGTGGGGTGGCCGGCCACCATGGGTGGAATCCACCTGGGATTCCTTCCCCTTAGGGCTGGCAGGCCATGCTAGTGGAGTCCCTCCAGGACTCCACCTTCCATAGTGCCATTCTTCCGGACTTTTCTAGAACCTTCTAGAACCTGCCATAAATGCACTAGATCATTTCCAAACTTGGAATATGACTTCCTATATATGAATCTTATTCTCCGGACCATTCCGGAACTCCTCGTGATGTCTGGGGTCCCATCCGGGACTTCGAACAAAACTTCGAACTCCATTCCATATTCAAGTTCTACCATTTCAACATCAAACCTTAAGTGTGTCACCCTACGGTTCGCGAACTATGTGTACATGGTTGAGTACTCTCTCCAACCAATAACCAATAGCGGGATCTGGAGATCCATAATGGCTCACACATATTCAACGATGACTTCAGTGATCGAATGAACCATTCACATACGATACCAATTCCCTTTGTCACGCGATATTTTACTTGTCCGAGGTTTGATCATCGGTATCACTCTATACCTTGTTCAACCTCGTCTCCTGACAAGTACTCTTTACTCGTACCGTGGTATGTGGTCTCTTATGAACTTATTCATATGCTTGCAAGACATTAGACGACATTCCACCGAGAGGGCCCAGAGTATATCTATCCGTCATTGGGATGGACAAATCCCACTGTTGATCCATATGCCTCAAATCATACTTTCCGGATACTTAATCCCACCTTTATAACCACCCATTTACGCAGTGGCGTTTGATGTAATCAAAGTACCTTTCCGGTATAAGTGATTTACATGATCTCATGGTCATAAGGACTAGGTAACTATGTATCGAAAGCTTATAGCAAATAACTTAATGACGTGATCTTATGCTACGCTTAATTGGGTGTGTCCATTACATCATTCATATAATGATATAACCTTGTTATTAATAAAATCCAATGTTCATGATTATGAAACTAATCATCCATTAATCAACAAGCTAGTTAAGAGGCATACTAGGGACTCTTTGTTGTTTACATATCACACATGTATCAATGTTTCGGTTAATACAATTATAGCATGATATATAAACATTTATCATAAACATAAAGATATAAAATAATAACTTTTATTATTGCCTCTTGGGCATATCTCCTTCAGTCTCCCACTTGCACTAGAGTCAATAATTTAGTTTATATTTATAAAGATATAACACCTTGGCCTTCTGGTGCTTTATCATGTTTTGCTCACGGGAGAGGTTTTAGTCAACGGATCTGACATGCTCAGAAACGTATGTATTTTGTAATTCATTTGCGTCTCAACGCATCACTCATTTCCAAATGAGTCGGTATTAAATATTTTTGGTCTTTCTGGTGGAACCTTAATTTCGCGGTCTGAAATATGTCACTAATATTGTCACACACAATATAGCTTCAAAGTTCTGACTCTGTCGGAACTACACCAAGTTCTCAAAGAACCTCTTGACTTTAACATCCTTTGTCATTGTCAAAACAATGACATACTCTGCCTTCTTTTGTAGAATCCGTCATAATATTTAGAACTCTTCTAAATCTAGCATAGACAACTTCTAGCTTATTTGTGCTATCTTTTAAACAACACTTAGTCTAATTTGAGATTGAAAATTTTATTTTCATATGTGACAAAACAAATATCGGTGCAACACCTTACAGCGATTTGTTTGTCATTTCTTCATACAAAACTATATATATATATCCTTGATTCTTCTTAAGTACTCAAGAATATTCTTACTGTTTTTCAATGATCATCACATGAATCATTCTGGTACATGCTCATAAAATTTTTAAAAGCACATGACATCTGATTGTTTACATATTATTTGTGATCTATAATCACTCATGTGTTTTTACTCATTGAGTGTCAGATACACTCAAGTCTTGTTAAACCTTCACATGACAAGAACATTTTCTTAATATTTCTATATTGAACTACTTCAATATCCATTCTATGTACTTTGACTAAACTTATAATGTGTTTCAATCTATCTTCATAGATCTTGACACTAAATATGTTTCAGTCCATATCCTTTCATTGAAGTTAATTTTCAATGAAACCTTTTAATCAAGTATTACATCATTTATAACCAACTATATGTCATCTACATAAAGTATTATAAATATGTCTTAGCGCTCCCACTTAATTTCTTGCAAATGCAAGCCTCTTCATCGTTTCTGATGAAATCAAAAACTCTTTGACTATTTCATCTGGTGAAGATTCCAACTCCGTGATACTCACTTCATTTAATTGAAGTTCGTATACCTATCTAGTATTCTACGGACTAGCAAAACAATTGGTTGTATCTTGTATACACCTTTAATACATACTTCTGTTAAGTAGTGTATTTCGCCATCCTACTAGCATATCTCATAAAAGAAATATGTAGTGATTACTAGAATAATCCACATAGACTATAAGCATTGCTACGGAAGATCTAATCTTATCGTAGTCAACTCTTTGAACTTTGTCGTATAGAACAAGTTGAGCTTCTTCAAGGATATTTCATCCAAGTCCATCAATTTCATAGATCCATTTACTTTCAAAAAATATTCATCTATCTTGGATTTCATGGCGTATAGCCATTTTAACGGAGTTAGGGCCCATCATAACTTCTTTGTTTGTAGTTGGTTTATCATTGTTCAAAAACAATCCTTTGTCCACAAATCATTTATTTGATCACAAAGTAAACCATACCTACAAGGTTCAATATGTACTTTGATCTCCATGGCTAAAACACTTTGTAGTCATGGGAGCCATGATCGTCGTGGCCGCTTCCGAAACTAACTTCCGATGCTGCGCTACTCTGATCATTATGCTCAGGTTCATAAACCTTATCAAATTATATTGTCCTCCCACTCAAAAATTTCACTAGAAATAATTTCTCGGAAATAAGAAACATTGACAAACACTTTTGTCTTTGTCTCGTGGGAAGAATTCCCAATTAAATCTCTGGGATAACCAACAAAGACATTCATCCGATTTTGGTTGTAAACTCTTAGACCAAAATTTAAAGAAAAGACTATTAGGGTTTATACCCATACCATAACTTGTATGGTGTCATTTCAACGGATCATGATGATGCTCTATTCAGTGTAAAAGCGGTAGTCACTAAAGCATAATCCACAAAAATATAATGGCGTCATAATATTTTATCTCATCATTAATCCAACAAGGTTTGGATACATCTCTCGGATACTATATTATCATTATGATACTCCAAGAAATGTGAGTTGCAGAACAATTTCATGACTCTCTTAGATGTTCGCTAAAACTCGTAATTCAAATATTTTCACCATGATCCAATCATAGATATTTGACTTTTCTATTACGATGATTTCCACTTCATGCTAAAATATATTTGAATCCATTCAAATGTTTCAAACTTCTTCCTTATTGAATATATCCACATATCTACTCAATTCATTGTTGAAAGTTTTCATGAAGTAGAAGAATCTCCCACACACACCTATGCCCAGTGAACCACATATATCATTATGTATGTTTTCACTAAGTTAGTTGCCCGTTCAACTCTCGGCCTATGAACGGTATTTCAGTCATTACTTTTTAGAAAAGATTTTGCAAGCGCCAAAGGATTCAACAAATCAAATGACTCAAAAAATCCATTTGCATGGAGTTCCTTCATGCGTTCCTTTCTAACATGACCTAAATGGAGGTTCCACAAATAAGTGGAATTCAAATCATTTGCCTTATGGCATTTTAGCGTCGATGTTATGTATGTGTGTTTCACCATTAAGATTTATAATAACTTATCCATCGTACATGGAGTAATGTCATAATTTGAACAACTCATTGTTTTCATTTGACCGAGCAAAATAACAATTATTAAGTTCTTTATTATAAATTCTAAGGGCTAGATAGAATGCCAACGACGAACATAATAACACTTTATTTTTGTTCCGGACGTGCATTCCTATCATATTCCTTGTCGATCACTTAGGTCATTGTATTCTTGTATTGCGATGTTTTGTATGACACTTCATACCAACCAATATAGTACTAATACCCAAGAATTTCATAGTGTGACTTAACTAGGAATACAACCATAACATGTATATCATTTATATACACCTGAGCTAGACCTTCTAGTCTTTTCTTTTCTTTTTGCCAAAATATCTTTTGCGAGTTTCTCTTTTAGCTTTCCTCATTATTCAGAGAAACACTTTAACATTATTAACTTCTAGATTTGTTGGTCAAATACCAATAACCTTGAGGTTCTTACTTTAAGTTTGATCATCATATGACAAGTGTTTCAGATTTCACTATTAGTAACTTTGTAATATGATGAACAATTTCACTCATAATTTTATCCATTGTATCATGATGACTTTCTGAGACCATGTCTGTACATGCTAGGCTCATAAAGTTTAACCTTGGTATTCGCATGTGCAAATCTGGCTTGCACCCATTGTATGCACACGTAGAATCTATCACACCCGATCATCACGTGATGCTTCGAAACGACGAGTCTTAGCAACGGTGCATACTAAGGATGATAACTTCATGGATATGCGAATATTATTAGTGCCCCAATAGTTGGAGGATTGTGACGCCTGGCGTCTTCAACCTTCATACATTCCCATAAAACTTATGAGTTTATGTAGTCTCACCAAATTTATATTCTATCATCTTGCAATAAGGTCTTAGATATCACATATATCTCATACCTTGCTTATTTCTGAAAACTAAATTTTCAGCTCCTTACTTTTTCAAACAGATTTGAACTTCAAGTTTCATGGAGACAAGATAACTTTAGGTACTAATTGAAACCTTAGTTCTTTGAATCCGTAAAGTTTCTTGTCAGATTTTTAACAGTATTTCTATCTCAATTACAAGACTAGCGCATAGTAGTAAATGGATGCCAATACTACAAAATTAATTCAAAATACTACTCAGACTATGTTTATGATAATTAGTTCATGTTTTAATCTAATTACTAATGAACTCCCACTTAATACAACATCCCTCATAGTTGTTAAGTGGTACATGATCCAAATCCACTACACCAAAACCGATCATCACGTGAGATGATGTAGCTTCAATGGTGAACATCAACATGTTGATCATATCATCCATATGACTCGTGTTCAAACTTTCGGTTTCTGCTGTCCTGAGGCCATGTCTGTACATGCTAGGCTCGTCAAGCAAACCCAAGTATTCCGCGTGTGCAACATGGCTTACACCCGTTGTATGTGAACGTTGAATCTATCACATCCGATCATCACGAGATGATTCGAAACGACGAACTGTACAACGGTGCATACGAGGGGAGAACACTTTATTATCTTGATATTAATGTGAGGGATCATCTTATAATGCTACCGTCGCGATCTAAGCAAAATAAGATGCATAAAGGATTAACATCACATGCAGTTCATATGTGATATGATATGGCCCTTTTGTCTTTGCGCCTTTGATCTTTATCTCCAAAGCACGGACATGATCTCCATCATCTTCGGGCATGATCTCCATCATCGTCGGTGTAGCGTCAAGGTCCATGGCGCCGTCTTCATGGTTGTTCACCTCATGTAGCAACTATTACAACTACTTTGAAATACCTCTCAACATGAAATATAAAGACAACCATAAGGCTCCTGCCGGTTGCCACAATACAATAATGATCATCTCATACATATTCATCATCACATTATGGCCATATCACATCACCAAACCGTGCAAAAACAAGTTAGACGTCTCTAATTTGGTTTGCATATTTTACGTGGTTTAGGGTTTTCGAGAGAGATCTAATCTACCTACGAACATGAACCACAACGGTGATACTAATGTTCTCAATAGAAGAGTAAATTGAATCTACACTATAGTAGGAGAGACAGACACCCGCAAAGCCTCTTATGCAATACAAGTTGCATGTCGAACGAGGAACAAGTCTCATGAACGCGGTCATGTAAAGTTAGTCCGAGCCGCTTCATCCCACTATGCCACAAAGATGCGAAGTACTCAAACTAAAGACAACAAGAGCATCAACGCCCACAAAACCATTGTGTTCTACTCGTCCAACCATCTATGCATAGACACGGCTCTGATACCACTGTAGAGTTTCGTTGCATAGAAAACAAAAAAAATTCTACCGCGAGAACGCAATCCAAGCCAAGATGCACTCTAGAAGACGGGAGCAACGAGGGGATGATCAAGACTCACCCTTGAAGATTTCCAAAGCCTATAAGAGTAGGCTCTTATTGCTGCGGTAGATGATCACTTGCCGCTTGCAAAAGCGCGTAGAAGATCTTGATCACGGTGCCACGATCGGGCAGCACCTCCGTACTCGGTCACACGTTCGGTGTTGATGAAGATGACGTCCTTCTCCCCGTTCCAGCAGGCAGCGGAAGTAGTAGCTCCTCCTTGAATCCGGCAGCACGACGGCGTGGTGGCGGTGGCGATGGAGAACTCCGGCGGAGCTTCGCTAAGCGTGCGGGAGAGGTGGAGGAGAGAGGGCGGCTAGGGTTTGGGAGAGGGGGTGGCCGGCCTCAAGGGGTGCGGCCAAGCTATGGCTCTGTGGTGGCCGGCCCCCTCCCCTATGCCCCTCATTATATAGGTGGAAGCCCCAAGAGTTGTAGTCCAAGTCTTCGAATAAGACCCCAACACCAAAACTTCCCAAAGGTGGGAAACCTACTCAAGGGGAGTCCTACCCAAGGTGGGACTCCCACCTTTTCCTTAGGTGGGGTGGCCGGCCACCATGGGTGGAATCCACCTGGGATTCCTTCCCCTTAGGGCTGGCTGGCCATGCTAGTGGAGTCCCTCCAGGACTCCACCTTCCATAGTGCCATTCTTTCGGACTTTTCTAGAACCTTCTAGAACCTGCCATAAATGCACCGGATCATTTCCAAACTTGGAATATGACTTCCTATATATGAATCTTATTCTCCGGACCATTCCGGAACTCCTCGTGATGTCCGGGATCCCATCCGGGGCTTGGAACAAAACTTCGAACTCCATTCCATATTCAAGTTCTACCATTTCAACATCAAACCTTAAGTGTGTCACCCTACGGTTCGCGAACTATGTGGACATGGTTGAGTACTCTCTCCAACCAATAACCAATAGCGGGATCTGGAGATCCATAATGGCTCACACATATTCAACGATGACTTCAGTGATCGAATGAACCATTCACATACGATACCAATTCCCTTTGTCACGCGATATTTTACTTGTCCGAGGTTTGATCATCGGTATCACTCTATACCTTGTTCAACCTCGTCTCCGACAAGTACTCTTTACTCGTACCGTGGTATGTGGTCTCTTATGAACTTATTCATATGCTTGCAAGACATTAGACGACATTCCACCGAGAGGGCCCGAGTATATCTATCCGTCATTGGGATGGACAAATCCCACTATTGATCCATATGCCTCAAATCATACTTTCCGGATACTTAATCCCACCTTTATAACCACCCATTTACGCGAGTGGCGTTTGATGTAATCAAAGTACCTTTCCGGTATAAGTGATTTACATGATCTCATGGTCATAAGGACTAGGTAACTATGTATCGAAAGCTTATAGCAAATAACTTAATGACGTGATCTTATGCTACGCTTAATTGGGTGTGTCCTTTACATTATTCATATAATGATATAACCTTGTTATTAATAAAATCCAATGTTCATGATTATGAAACTAATCATCCATTAATCAACAAGCTAGTTAAGAGGCATACTAGGGACTCTTTGTTGTTTACATATCACACATGTATCAATGTTTCGGTTAATACAATTATAGCATGATATATAAACATTTATCATAAACATAAAGATATAAAATAATCACTTTTATTATTGCCTCTTGGGCATATCACCTTCAGTTACGTGTAAGGTTTTTTGCGCAATCTCTCACAGGACCAGCTTTTGGGTGGTATACCTCGTTGCCACCAGATTCAGTCCGGACGTGGAAGCAACTGGAAGAGCAGTTTCATGTTCAATATCACTCAGAAGCTACCGAGGCTGGCATTGCCGATCCGGCGCAGGTGCGGCAGAAACGGGGAGAAACGGTGTCGGAATACATTCAGCGTTTCAGGACTGTCAAGAACCGATGTTATTCGGCTCGTTTAACTGAGAAAGAAGCAGTCGATCTGGCAGTGTTGGGCCTCGTGGCGCCGATCAAGGATCTGGCTTTCCAGGTGGAATACAATTCACTGGCGCACATGGCCGATAAATTAACATTGTATGAGCAGCGCCACCTACTGCGCGTAGTTGACGTATGTTTTTCCGTTCAACACGCGTCCGTTGGGAACCCCAAGAGGAAGGTGTGATGCGTACAGCAGTAAGTTTCCCTCAGTAAGAAACCAAGGTTTATCGAACCAGTAGGAGCCAAGAAGCACGTCGAAGGTTGATGGCGGCGGAGTGTAGTGCGGCGCAACACCAGGGATTCCAGCGCCAACGTGGAACCTGCACAACACAACCAAAGTACTTTGCCCCAACGTAACAGTGAGGTTGTCAATCTCACCGGCTTGCTGTAACAAAGAATTAGATGTATAGTGTGGATGATGATTGTTTGCGAGAAAATAGTAGAACAAGTATTGCGATAGATTGTATTTGATTAAAAGAATGGACCGGGGTCCACGAGTTCACTAGAGGTGTCTCTCCGATAAGAATAAGCATGTTGGGTGAACAATTTACGGTTGGGCAATTGACAAATAAAGAGGGCATGACCATGCACATACATGATATGATGAGTATAGTGAGATTTAATTGGGCATTACGACAAAGTACATAGACTGCTATCCGAGCATGCATCTATGCCTAAAAAGTCCACCTTCGGAGTTATCATCCGAACCCCTTCCGGTATTAAGTTGCAAACAACAGACAATTGCATTAAGTATGGTGCGTAATGTAATCAACAACTACATCCTTAGACATAGCATCGATGTTTTATCCCTAGTGGCAACGAGCACATCCACAACCTTAGAACTTTCTCATCACTGTCCCGCATTTAATGGAGGCATGAACCCACTATCGAGCATAAATACTCCCTCTTGGAGTTACTAGCAAAAACTTGGCCAGAGCCTCTACTAACAACGGAGAGCATGCAAGATCATAAACAACACATAGGTAATAAATTGATAATCAACATAACATAGTATTCTCTATCCATCGGATCCCAACAAACACAACATATAGCATTACAGATAGATGATCTTGATCATGTTAGGCAGCTCACAAGACCCGACAATGAAGCACAATTAGGAGAAGACGACCATCTAGCTACTGCTATGGACCCATAGTGCAGGGGTGAACTACTCACTCATCACTCCGGAGGCGACCATGGCGGTAAAGAGTCCTCCGGGAGATGATTCCCCTCTCCGGCAGGGTGCCGGAGGCGATCTACTGAATCCCCCGAGATGGGATTGGCGGCGGCGGCGTCTTTGGAAGGTTTTCCGTATCGTGGCTCTCGGTACTGGGGGTTTCGCGATGAAGGCTATAAGTAGGCGGAGGAGATAGGTCAGGGGGCCACACGAGGGCCCCACACGATAGGCCGGCACGGCCAGGGCTTGGGCCGCGCCGCCCTGGTGTCTGGCCACCTCGTGGCCCCACTTCGTATCCTCTTCGGTCTTCTGGAAGCTTCGTGGCAAAATAGGCCCCTGGGCGTTGATTTCGTCCAATTCCGAGAATATTTCCTTACTAGGATTTCTGAAACCAAAAACAGCAGAAAATAGCAACTGGCTCTTTGGCATCTCGTTAATAGGTTAGTGCCGGAAAATGCATAAACATGACATAAAGTATGCTTAAAACATGTAGGTATCATCAATAATGTGGCATGGAGCATAAGAAATTATCGATACGTCGGAGACGTATCAGCATCCCCAAGCTTAGTTCCTGCTCGTCCCGAGTAGTTAAACGATAACAAAGATAATTTCTGGAGTGACATGCCATCATAACCTTGATCATACTATTGTAAGAACATGTAATGAATGCAGCGATCAAAACAATGGTAAATGACATGAGTAAACAACTGAATCATAAAGCAAATACTTTTCATGAATAGTACTTTGAAGACAAGCATCAATAAGTCTTGCATAAGAGTTAACTCATAAAGCAATAATTCAAAGTAGAGGCATTGAAGCAACACAAAGGAAGATTAAGTTTCAGCGGTTGCTTTCAACTTATAACATGTATATCTCATGGATAGTTGTCAATGCAAAGTAATATAACAAGTGCAATATGCAAGTATGTAGGAATCAATGCACGAGTTCACACAAGTGTTTGCTTCTTGAGGTGGAGAGAGATAGGTGAAGCTGACTCAACATAAAACTAAAAGAAAGGCCCTTCGCAAGAGGGAAGCATTGATTGCTATATTTGTGCTAGAGCTTTGGTTTTAAAAACAAGAAACAATTTTGTCAACGGTAGTAATAAAGCATATGTGTTATGTAAATTATATCCTACAAGTTGCAAGCCTCATGCATAGTATACTAATAGTGCCCGCACCTTGTCCTAATTAGCTCGGATTACCTGGATTATCATCGCAATACATATGTTTTAACCAAGTGTCACAAAGGGGTACCTCTATGCCGCTCTGTACAAAGGTCTAAGGAGAAAGCTCGCATTGGATTTCTCGCTTTTGATTATTCTCAACTTAGACATCCATACCGGGACAACATAGACAACGAGATAATGGACTCCTCTTTAATTCATAAGCATTTAACAACAATTAATTTTCTCATATGAGATTGAGGATATTTGTCCAAAACTGAAACTTCCACCATGATTCATGGCTTTAGTTAGCGGCCCAATGTTCTTCTCTAACAGTATGCATGCTCTAACCATTCAACTAGTGGTAAATCGCCCTTACTTCAGACAAGACGGACATGCATAGCAACTCACATGATATTCAACAAAGTGTTGATGGCGTCCCCAAAAACATGGTTATCGCACAACAAGCAACTTAATAAGAGATAAAGTGCATAAGTACATATTCAATACCACAATAGTTTTTAGGCTATTTGTCCCATGAGCTATATATTGCAAAGGTAGAGGATAGAAATTTAAAGGTAGCACTCAAGCAATTTACTTTGGAATGGCGGAGAAATACCATGTAGTAGGTAGGTATGGTGGACACAAATGGCATAGTGGTTGGCTCAAGGATTTTGGATGCATGAGAAGTTTCCCTCTCTATACAAGGCTTAGGCCAGCAAGGTTATTTGAAACAAACACAAGGATGAACCGGTGCAGCAAAACTCACATAAAAGACATATTGTAAACATTATAAGACTCTACACCGTCTACCTTGTTGTTCAACCCTTTACTAGAAATTATCTAGACCTTAGAGAGACCAATTATGCAAACCAAATTTTAGCAAGATCTATGTATTTCTTCATTAATAAGTGCAAAGTATATGATGCAAGAGCTTAAACATGAGCACAACAATTGCCAAGTATCAAATTATCCAAGACATTTTACCAATTACTACATGTAGCATTTCCCGTTTCCAACCATATAACAATTTAACGAAGAAGATTCAACCTTCGCCATGAATATTATGAGTAAAGCCTAAGGACATATTTGTCCATATGCAACAGCGGAGCGTGTCTCTCTCCCACACAATGAATGCTAGGATCCAACTTTATTCAAAAAAAACAAAAACAAAAACAAACAGACGCTCCAAGCAAAGTACATAAGATGTGATGGAATAAAAATATAGTTTCACTAGAGGAACACTGATAATGTTGTCGATGAAGAAGGGGATGCCTTGGGCATCCCCAAGCTTAGACGCTTGAGTCTTCTTAAAATATGCAGGAGTGAACCACCGGGGCATCCCCAAGCTTAGAGCTTTCACTCTCCTTGATCATATTGTATCATCTCCCTCTCTTGATCCTTGAAAACTTCCTCCACACCAAACTCAAAACAACTCATTAGTGGGTTAGTGCACAATCAAAATTGACATGTTCGGAGGTGACATAATCATTCTTAACACTTCGGACATTGCACAAAGCTACTGAAAGTTAATGGAATCGAAAAATCCATCAAGCATAGCAAAACGAGGCAATGTGAAATAAAAGGCAGAATCTGTCAAAAGCAGAACGAGTCCGTAAAGACGAATTTCTAAGAGGCACCAGACTTGCTCAAATGAAAATGCTAAAATTGAATGAAAGTTGCGTACATATCTGAGGATCACTCACGTAAATTGGCATAATTTTCTGAGTTACCTACAGAGAATTAGGCCCAAATTCGTGACGACAAAGAAATGCATTTACGTGCGGTAATCCAAATCTAGTATGAACCTTACTATCAACGACTTTACTTGGCACAACAATGCAACAAAATAAGATAAGGAGAGGTTGCTACAGTAGTAACAACTTCCAAGACTCAAATATAAAATAAAAGTACAGTAGTAAAATCATGGGTTGTCTCCCATAAGCGCTTTTCTTTAACGCCTTTCAGCTAGGCGCAGAAAGTGTGTATCAAGTATTATCAAGAGACGATGCATCTACAGTGGGGTTTGGAGTTTTCTCAACCATGCATTGTATTTTGGATACATAAGTTTCAGAGGCTCCCTTTTCATTAGTCTTGGGCTTGCTACTCTCATCAAACAAATTTTGAGGGACAAGCCAAGCATAATTATCATCTAGAGCTTCATGCATTGCTAGGAGCTTGCAAGGTATCGGTGCTTTAATCTCCCCACCATCATTAACATTATTAGTGTACTTAATTCTATCAATATCCATCTTTTCAAGTGTTCTTTTAAAATTGGTGATCATACCAAGCCTCTCATGCTAGTTCCGCCTGTGCTAGTTCCGCCTCACCAGGACAGGCCGTTCTACATCTACCTATCAGTAGCTGACACGACCATTGCTTCAGTGGTGGTGCAACTCTACGAGGGCGTTGAAAAGGTTGTATTCTACCTCAGCAGAAGGATGTTGGATGCAGAGACAAGGTATCCTGAGGTCGAGAAGTTATGCCTCTGCCTGTTCTTCACCTGCACCAAGCTCCATCACATCCTTTTGACGGCAGAGATCATCGTCATATGCAAATCAGACATAGTCAAGCACATGCTGTCGGCTCCTGTTTTGAAAGGCCGACTTGGTAAGTGGATGTTTGCGTTATCGGAGTTTGATCTCCGGTATCAGCCTGCAAAAGCAGTCAAGGGACAAGCGTTGGCCGATCTCATAGCTGAACGGATCAATACTAATATAGCAGCACTATCTATACGTGCATGGGCTATGTTCTTCGATGGATCGGCTTGTGACGATGGTTGTGGCATCGGCATTACTGCTCGTGTCGCCTCGGGGGCAACATACTCCTTCTCCATCGGACTATCTACCCCTTGCACAAACAATGTCGCTGAGTATGAGGCAGTACGCAAGGGACTGGAGTTGCTGCTGGAAGCCGGGGCAGAAGCAGTGGAGCTTTTTGGAGACTCGAAGTTGGTGATTTCCCAGCTCACGGATGAATACAAGTGCGAGAGTGAGTCGCTCTTCCCATATTGGATGGAATGTCGTGAGCTGATGACACATTTTCGGTACATCAATTTCAATTGGGTCCCAAGATCTCAGAATACCGACGCCAATGATCTCGCGCAAATGGCGTCAGGCTACAAGGACATACCAGATGGGTCAGAAGTTCAGGTGCAGTTCCTGGAACAGGATGACTGGAGAGCCGATATCTTCAATTACTTGAAGGATTCGGCTCGGGGGGCACCTAAACGGATAAGATACAAGGCCATGAAATATGTCCTTATAGGACATGACATGTTCTACAGGACGTTGGAAGGGTTACTACTCAAGTGCATCGGGACCAAGCGAGTCTAATCGGCTCTTACATGAGTTGCACGAAGGCGCCTGTGGAACTCACCAATCGGCTCATAAGATGAAGTGGCTGATTAGGCGATCAGGGTTTTATTGGCCCACTATGCTTGAGGATTGCTTCAAGTACTACAAGGGATGCCAAGCGTGTCAGATGCTCGGGAAAATTCAGATGGTACCCGCATCAGCAATGAACCCCATCATCAAGCCTTGGCCATTCCGAGGTTGGGGCATGGATATGATCGACAAAATCCATCCTGCATCGAGCAAAGGCCACGAGTGAATCCTGGCCATTACAGATTACTTCACCAAATGGGTGGAGGCCGTCCCTATGAAGAAGGTAAAATCAGAAGATGTTATCAAATTTGTGAAAGAACATGTCATTCATAGGTTCGGGATTCCCCAAACAATCACGACCGATGGAGGTTCGGTCTTTATTTCTAAAGAATTCAGAAAATTCTGTGATGACATGGGGATTAAGCTGATCCGATCATCTCCATACTATGCTCAAGCCAACGGGCAAGCTGAAGCGTCTAATCGAGCACGATCAAGCTGATCAAGAGGAAGATTGACGAGAACCCTAGGGTGTGGCATGAAACACCTGTCGAAGCTTTGTGGGCCTACCGCATGTCATGCCATGGAGCCATAAAGACTTCGCCTTACCAGCTTGTCTATGGGCAGGAAGCCGTATTGCCTTGGGAAATTATGGCTGGATCAAGACGTGTCACGTTTCAGAATGACTTAACAGCTGAAGAATATGCAGCTTTGATGAGTGACACTATTGAGGATGCAACAGAACTTAGACTTTGGTCGTTGGAAAGGATTAAAGAGAACAAAGCCAGGGTAGCTCGTGCATACAATAAGAAGGTGAGACCAAAGGAGTTCCAAGTTGGTGATCTAGTATGGGAAGCAGTGTTGCCATTAGGAACCAAGGATAAAGCATATGGCAAATGGTCTCCTAATTGGCACGGTCCATACAAAGTCGTCCAGGTTTTGAAGGGTAATGCATACATGCTGGAGCAGCTGGACGGTGACAAGTTCCCAGCAGCTGTCAATGGTCAACACCTCAAGAAATATTTCCCAAGCATGTGGGATGATGGACAATGAAATATGGGGGCTGATTCATGAAATCGGCCAGTAAAAAAAATTTATATACAAATCATAGCCGATGCGCAGACATCGACTTGAGAAATATGGATATCAGTACAGCCGATGCATGGACATGGACTTTAGAATAATGAAAAAGCCGATGCGTAGCCATCGACTCTAGAGGAACAAAACTCAATGGAGCGGATTAACAGATCGGTTTCATGCCAGAGTACATGGCATCTCAGATGATTCTCCCATTGGATTTGCTGAATCTGCGCGTGTGAGATCGGGAGATGGTGTGGACACGAATTGGATCTGTTGACCGTGTGAATAGGCAACTGTTATGGCCTTAAAGCATGTTTATGGCATAAGCCGATGCCCTGCCATCGGCTCTTTGTATAGCAACTCCGTTTGACAATCGGCAAAATTAACAAGAAAGCAAAGTTAATGGGGAAATATTTTCTTCATTAATAAGGAGATTTCTTACAAGGAAATAGCCGATTGCACAAGGGAGAAGGGACAAAGGAGGGCCTATTGGCCAATCTACTACTACTAGACATATACTAGTAGACCCTACTTTACGGGCCGTCGCTGCCCTCGTCGTCGGAGCTCTCGTCGGCGCTGCTGCCGGCGAGCTCCTCGTCGCTGCTCCCATAGCCCTCTATGGGAGCCTCGTCCTCCTCGTCGTCGTCGTCGTCGTCATCATCCGATCCGGCGCGGAAGCGCTTCGCTGGCGGATAGTCCTCGAGGGAGTCATCGTCGTCTTCTTCTTCCTCCTCTTCGGAGGAAGTGTAGCCATCCCAGGAGAACGAATCGTCCTCGCTCGTCGCTTCCAGCTCCCCATTGGCGAGGAACTGAAGGTCGTCGTCGCCGCTGGTCAGGGACTTTTCGTCCTCGGACCAGACGTAGGGCTCGTGGTCCTCCTTGTCCCACTCCGATGCAGCGAGGATGTCATGCGCCGCCAGCGAGCCCCACTCCGGCGTCGGCTCACGAGATGAGGAAGAATCGAAGAATACCGACGAGCTGGAGGAGGACGAAGAGGAGAAGGACTGGGAAGAAAGATCCGGCGAGGCGGAGGAGGAAGAAGAGGAAGACATGGCTACGGGAGATGGGGTTTTTTGGGTGCCGATGGACAGAACAGAGTAAGGGGATAAAGAGGCGAACTGTTCGGCGCGTTTAAATAAAGGGGATATAGTGGAGATTCAATGCCACATCAGTTTCCGAGGAGGTGGTGCCCAAAGAAAAAAGAAAACAACGGTCAAATCACGCGGAGAAGTTGAGAAGGCAGGGCATCATGATGAAGGATACTGCGACGGTTTTGCTCTGCCACGACATGACCCGATAAAGAAAAAGCAGAGTGATTTTGGAATTATCAATTCCAAAATCAGGGGGCATGTGTTATCACCAGAATTTGACCGGATCAGAGGTGGGCCGCGATCAAGGTTGGTCTTGAAGAATATACATGGAAGAAATACGTGAACCGGCCTTGTACACGAAGTTTGGCAGTTTGCCCTTGTATCTGTAAATATAATAGGATACGTGTCGGTTAGTTAGAGTTTGGCTCGTGCACTGTTGGGATTATTCCCACGTTAGAAAGTCTACGGACTATAAATATGTATCTAGGGTTATTGAGAAAGACAACAATCACGTTCATCACAAACCAATCTTGGCGCATCGCCGACCCCTTGTTTCGAGGGTTTCTTCCGGGTAAGCATCATGCTGCCTAGATCGCATCTTGCGATCTAGGCAGTATACGTTTATTCGTTGTTCATGCGTTGCTTGTACTGAAGCCTTTTTGATGGCGAGCAACGTAGTTATCATAGATGTGTTAGGGTTAGCATTATTCTACCGTGCTACATGCTTTCGTTCATGCAACCCTTAGACGTCTAGCCGCCCTTACACCTTTCTTAGGTGTAAGGGCGGCACCTTGCTTGATCATTGTTTAGTAGATCCGATCCGTTATGATTGCTCCTTGATTCCTCAAGGATTAGTTTAATATCTGCATAGTTAGGCCTTACAAACGGGTTGAATGATCCAGCAGCACGTAGGGTGTAGTTTGCTAACCCTAGACAAGATGTTCCGGGGATCAACTTAATGTTGGTTTTTAGGCCTTGTCTAAGGTCGATTTATTATCACCGTGCGTGGCTGCCAGGCTCAATCACGCGTAGGATGTTCCGATCATGTGGTGAGGACCCTAAATCGTCGTAGGTCGTTTTAGCTACATATTGATCAAGCAGGACCACCATGTGATCGTAGACCTCATACGAACCATGGGTGGATCGGCTCCTTGAGCCGATTCACGGAGACAACTCGAGAGCCGATCGAGGATCGTATTTAATGTTTACGTGTATGCCATGCGGAAACTAAGCGAAGCAAATCCATCACCTTCCCGATCAGGTATAGATCGGGTGGCACGCCCTTGCACTAGCATCGGGACGTGCGTACCAGGAGCTTTGCGGGCCGTCGCTCGGAGGGACCAGGGCCAGCCGCAGCCCTAGGTTGTTCCCGGCTCTTCGTGTTGCCAGCCGTAGCTCGCCGGTGGGTTTCGGACGCCAACAGCTTACTAAAAACTTTTCTAGCTTCTTTGGCTATATCCTCAAATTCTCGCACTAGGACTTTTAAAACAAAATCTCTCTTCTCTCCCCTCTCCATACCAGAAAGTGTAAGAAACATGTGTTGTATCATGGGGTTGAGACTAATAAATCTAGCTTCCATCATGCGTACCAAACAAACAGAGGCATCTTCATAGGTAGGGACAGCTTTTGCTAGTGGTATATCTTTCAGATCTTCATGCATACTAACATGGGTGAAAAATTCTTCTATATTATCTCTTCCAATTATAGACCCTTGTCCCACATGTATATCTTTTACAGTAAAATTAAAAGGAAACATGATGAAATAAGTAAATGCAAGTAATTAATTTTTTTGTGTTTTTGATATAGAGTGCAAACAAGACAGTAAATAAAGTAAAGCTAGCAACTAATTTTTTTGTGTTTTGATATAATGCAGCAAACAAGAAAGTAAATAAAATAAAGCAAGACAAAAAACAAAGTAAAGAGATTGGATGTGGAGACTCCCCTTGCAGCGTGTCTTGATCTCCCCGGCAACGGCGCCAGAAATTTACTTGTTGCGCGTAGTTGACGTATGTCTTTCCGTTCAACACGCGTCCGTTGGGAATCCCAAGAGGAAGGTGTGATGCGTACAGCAGTAAGTTTCCCTCAGTAAGAAACCAAGGTTTATCGAACCAGTAGGAGCCAAGAAGCACGTCGAAGGTTGATGGCGGCGGAGTGTAGTGCGGCGCAACACCAGGGATTCCAGCGCCAACGTGGAACCTCCACAACACAACCAAAGTACTTTGCCCCAACGTAACAGTGAGGTTGTCAATCTCACCGGCTTGCTGTAACAAAGGATTAGATGTATAGTGTGGATGATGATTGTTTGCATAAAACAGTAGAACAGGTATTGCAGTAGATTGTATTCGATTAAAAGAATGGACCGGGGTCCACAGTTCACTAGAGGTGTCTCTCCGATAAGAATAAGCATGTTGGGTGAACAAATTACAGTTGGGCAATTGACAAATAAAGAGGGCATGACCATGCACATACATGATATGATGAGTATAGTGAGATTTAATTGGGAATTACGACAAAGTACATAGACCGCTATCCGGCATGCATCTATGCCTAAAAAGTCCACCTTCGGGTTATCATCCGAACCCCTTCCAGGTATTAAGTTGCAAACAACGAGACAATTGCATTAAGTATGGTGCGTAATGTAATCAACAACTACATCCTTAGACATAGCATCGATGTTTTATCCCTAGTGGCAACAAGCACATCCACAACCTTAGAACTTTCATCACTTGTCCCAGATTTAATGGAGGCATGAACCCACTATCGAGTATAAATACTCCCTCTTGGAGTTACTAGCAAAAACTTGGCCAGAGCCTCTACTAACAACGGAGAGCATGCAAGATCATAAACAACACATAGGTAATAAATTGATAATCAACATAACATAGTATTCTCTATCCATCGGATCCCAACAAACACAACATATAGCATTACAGATAGATGATCTTGATCATGTTAGGCAGCTCACAAGACCCGACAATGAAGCACAATTAGGAGAAGACGACCATCTAGCTACTGCTATGGACCCATAGTCCAGGGGTGAACTACTCACTCATCACTCCGGAGGCGACCATGGTGGTGAAGAGTCCTCCGGGAGATGATTCCCCTCTCCGGCAGGGTGCCGGAGGTGATCTCCTGAATCCCCCGAGATGGGATTGGCGGCGGCGGCGTCTCTGGAAGGTTTTCCGTATCGTGGCTCTCTGTACTGGGGGTTTCGCGACGAAGGCTATAAGTAGGCGGAGGAGATAGGTCAGGGGGCCACACGAGGGCCCCACACGACAGGCCGGCGCGGCCAGGGCTTGGGCCGCGCCGCCCTGGTGTCTGGCCACCTCGTGGCCCCACATTGTATCCTCTTCGGTCTTCTGGAAGCTTCGTGGCAAAAATAGGGCCCTGGGCGTTGATTTCGTCTAATTTCGAGAATATTTCCTTACTAGGATTTCTGAAACCAAAAACAGCAGAAAACAGCAACTCGCTCTTCGGCATCTCGTTAATAGGTTAGTGCCGGAAAATGCATAAATATGACATAAAGTATGCATAAAACATTTAGCTATCATCAATAATGTGACATGGAACATAAGAAATTATCAATACGTCGGAGACGTATCACCACCCAGAATTGTACCAAGAAAAGTTCAAACGCCCGATAGGCCTGGTCGAGACAGAAGAAGTTGGGGACTCTGCAGAAGACCAGGAAGTAGCCGTGGCTGAATGGGCTCGGGGGCAGATCCCGTGTCATGTAAATGGGTGAAACAACAAGGGCCTGCAAAAGGGTTTGACTTCAATGTAAGCAAAGCTGAGCAGATATTCAATTTATTGCTTAAGGAAAAACAGCTGAAGTTACCTGAAGGCCATAAAATCCCTACGGCGCAAGAAATGAACGGGAGACCGTACTGCAAGTGGCATCACTTGTTCACCCATATCACCAATGACTGCAAAGAGTTGCGTCAGCAGATCCAAACGGCGATAGAACAAGGCCGTTTGATCTTTGGTCAGTTTGCCATGAAAGTCGACACGCAACCGTTTCCTGGCGTCAACATGGTGGAACACAATCACTCCACGAGGCGTCAGCTAGATTTCTCATTCGGTGTTAACATGGAAGGGCATGTATACCACCATGGCAGGGATAAAGAAGAAATTGGTCACTCCCGTGGCAAGGAAAAGGAGGAGGCCGGCCCACGCGACCGGCCCCGATATGATGACAGACGGTACACCACCGAGGAACAAGTGAGAAACGTGCGGTATCAACGACCGCTCTCCGCGCATCTCCTTAACAAATATGAGCGTCAGTACGACCGACGCCGGCGGTACGACACAGATGACGAAAGATATCGTCAGTCTGATGTAGACAACGGAAAATATCGTCGGTATGATAGAGACGACGAAGGATATGAGCACCGCGCTAAGGGGAAGCCAAGAGAGCAGGAAGATATGGACAGACACTGGGATTGTCCTTTCTTTAAGCACTGCTGGGTTTCAGGAATGAGCCGATTGCCTACAACCGACAACTGCCCGGAATGTAGACAGCAGAAGGAGGACACAGGTGAGGTTTCAGTGTTCAAACGTCTAGGGCCTCTCCCATCTCAGAACAGACGAGCTGAGTCATCTCAAGTGGAAGATTTCGAGGAGTCAGAAGATGAAGAAAAAGATAGATACCACCGGCCAAGGTGGTGCCCTGATGGACTCAGTCACTCCCAAAAGCGTAGGGTTCAGCGGCTACGTAGCTTGGAGGAAGCCGAGGCGCAATACCTGCACACGTTGAGGAAAGCGCGGCCCGATCTGGCCGTGAAAATTCAGCAAACTTTGAAGACGGAGCTTCGTCCACAGAAGAAAGAATGGCGCCCCAAACAAATAAAAGCCGATGCGAAGGCATCGGCTGGCACAAATATGGTGTTCATACTTCCGTTGGAGTTTTGTGCTCCAAGAACCGAAGAAGTGTCGGTAGCACAGTTTGACTGCGGCCCACAGCCAGTTATCTTTGAAAAGCCACGAGAGAAGAGCTACAAACATTTGAAGGCCCTGTACCTAAGAGGTTATATCAACGGGCAGCCTGTCAGCAAGATGTTGGTTGACACGGGAGCGGCAATCAATATAATGCCATACTCCATGCTACGGCGTTTGGGACGCTCTAACGCAGATCCGATCAAAACCAACGTCACACTAAGCGACTTCCACGGCCAAGCATCGAAACGCAAGGCGTTCGAACGTGGATCTAACCGTGGGCCGAAAAACCATCCCTACATCATTCTTCATCGTCGACAGCAAAAGCACCTACGCTGTCCTGCTAGGGAGGGATTGGATTCACGGCAACTGCTGCATTCCATCCACAATGCACCAATGCCTGATACAGTGGGATGGAGATGAAGTGGAGGTCGTTCATGCAGATGACTCGGTCGAGATCTCAATAGCTGGCATGAATATTTGGGACGCGAGAAGACCAAGAGCCGATCTCTCGGAGTCGGTTTGGACGGTACTGTGAGCGCATCGAAGCTACAAAAAACGGGGTGAGGCTGGTCTTATCCACCGGCCTGACAGAGTAGCAACATCAAAGTCAATGGACGTACGTGGCAAGGCCGATCCCTGCGATCGGCCCCAAAAAATAAAAAGCAATGATCTCACCTCAAGCATGTCACGTAGTCGTAGTGGGGAGACTCCCTCCCGTAGTAGAGCACAAATAAGTTGTAAACCTTCATTGAGCAATGCAATTGAACAGGAGGCCGATTCCAGCAATCGGCCCAAATTATCCTCACCATACGTTTTGCTGTGTTCAGCATCGATCTAGCAGGCGACGGAAAGCTAGGATATGGATTTACATCGGCTGATGAGCTAGAAGAGATTGACATTGGTCCTGGGGATAAGCCACGACCAACATTTATCAGCAAAAAGTTAGATCCGCATCTGAGGGGCCGATGATAGCTCTGTTGAAAGAATACCCGGATTGCTTTGCCCGGGATTACATAGAGATGCCCGGGTTAGACAGGAGCATCATTGAGCATCGGCTCCCTCTTAAGAAAGGATTTCGGCCGTTCAGCGGCGAGCACGACAGATGAAGGCCGAAATTTTAGAAGAAGTCAAGAAAGAGATCGAGAAAATGTTGAACGCCGGGTTCATCGAGGCCATGCGGGTATGCTGAGTGGATTTCTAGTATCGTACTGTACGAAAAAGGACTGGCCGATGGCGCGTCGCCATAGATTTTCGGGATCTCAATAGAGCCACTCCAAAGGATGAGTATCCAATGCCGGTAGCAGAGACATTGATCAATGCAGCTGCTGGTCATAAGGTTTTAAGTTTCATGGATGGCAATGCTGGTTACAACCAAATTTTTATGGCTCCAGAAGATATACACAAGACTGCATTCAGAGTACCAGGTTCGGTGGGTTTGTTTGAATATGTAGTCATGACATTTGGACTGAAAAATGCCGGCGCAACATACCAAAGAGCCATGAATTACATATTTCATGATCTGATCGGCAAGTTGGTGGAGATTTACATTGATGACGTGGTAGTCAAGTCTGTTTCCATAGAAGGACACTTGGAGGATTTGTGACGCATCCTGGACCGAACTAGAAAATTCGGGCTAAGAATGAATCCAAAAAAGTGTGCTTTTGGTGTAACGGCCGGTCAATTCTTGGGTTTCTTGGTTCATGAACGCAGAATTGAGATCGGCCTGAAAAGTCGAGAGCGGTGCGAACAATGAAGCCACCTACCACGAAGAAGGAACTCCGAGTGTCTCATCGGCAAAATCAATTTCGTCGAGAAGGTTCATCTCCAACTCTGTCGGGCGAATCGAGCCGTTCATGGGATTGGTAAAAATTAAATCTGATGAGGAGTTTCAGCTGAGGGCGAGCAACGGCGAGCGTTCGACGAGATTAAAGAGTATCTAACGAAGCCACCGTGTTGGTTCCGCTCGACAAGACAGGACCATTCTATATTTACTTGTCGTAGCTAACACTTCCATCCCCTCGGTGGTGGTGCAAGTTTATGATGGTCCGGAGAGAGTCGCTTTCTACCTCAGCAGAAGGATGTTGGATGCGAGAGACTAGGTACCACCGAGATCGAGAAGTTGTGCCTCTGCCTATTATTTACTGCACCAAGCTTCGTCACATCTTGCTGTCGGCAGAAATTGTCATCATATGCAAATCAGATGTCATCAAACATATCTTTGTCGGCTCCTGTGTTGAAAGGCCGACTCGGTAAGTGGATGTTTGCATTATCGGAATTTGATCTCCGGTATCAGCCTGCGAAAGCGAGTCAAGGGACATGCGTTGGCCGATCTTATTGCTGAACGAATCAACAACGATATAGCAGCACGCGTACGTGCGTGCATGGGCCATGTTTTTCGATGGATCGGCTTGTGATGATGGTTGCGGCATCGGCATTCTACTCGTGTCGCCCGGGGGCAACATATTCCTTCTCCATCGGGCTACCTACCCCTTGCACCAACAATGTCGCTGAGTATGAAGCAATACGCAAGGGAATGGAGTTGCTTATGGAAGCCGGGCGAAGCAGGTGGAACTTTTTGGAGACTCAAAATTGGTGATTTCCCAACTCACGGAGGAATACAAATGTGAGAGCGATTCGCTCTTCCCATTATGGATGCAATGCCGTGAGCTGATGGCACAATTTACGTACATAAACTTCAATTGGATCCCGAGGTCGCAAAATACCGAGGCAAACGATCTCCCACAGATGGCGTCAGGCTACAAGGACGTAGCAAGTGGAGCCGATGTTCAGGTACAGTTCCTGGAATCGGATGACTGGAGAGCCGATATCTTCAATTACTTGAAGGATTCGGCTCGGGGGCACCTAAACGGATAAGGTACAAGGCCATGAAGTATGTCCTTATTGGGGATGACATGTTCTACATGACTTTGGAAGGGTTACTTCTCGGATATGCGGGACCGGCCGAGTCAAATCGGCTCTTACACGAGGTACACGAAGGCGCTCGTGGAACTCACCAATCGGCTCATAAGATGAAATGGTTGATCGAGGCGATCGGGGTTTTATTGGCCCACCATGCTTGAGGATTGTTTTAAGTACTATAAAGGGTGTCAAGCGTGTCGAGAAGTTTGGGAAAATTCGGACGGTACCCGCATCGGCAATGAACCCCATCATCAAGCCTTGGCCATTTCGAGGTTGGGGCATGGATATGATCGGCAAAATCAATCCTCCATCGAGCAAAGGCCATATGTGGATTTTGGCCATTACAGATTATTTCACTAAATGGGTGGAGGCCGTCCCTATGAAGTCAGTGGCATCGCAAGATGTTATCAATTCTTTGAAAGAACATGTCATTCATAGATTTGGGATTCCCCAGACTATCACGACCGATGGAGGTTTGGTCTTCATTTCTCGCGAGTTTAGAAAGTTCTGCGAGGACATGGGAATTAAGTTGATCCGATCATCTCCATACAATGCTCAAGCAAATGGGCAAGCTGAAGCGTCCAACCAGAGCCTTATCAAGCTGATTAAGAGGAAAGTCGACGAGCACCCTAGACGTTGGCACGAGGTATTGTCGAGGCTTTGTGGGCTTATCGCATGTCATGTCATGGAGCGATAAAAACCTCGCCATACCATCTGGTCTATGGACAAGAAGCCGTATTGCCACGGGAAATCACGGCTGGGTCGAGAACGTATTACGTTTCAGAATGATTTAACAAGCTGAAGAATATGCAGCCACGATGAGTGATAGCATTGAGGATCTAACGGAACTTAGGCTGTGGTCGCTTGAGAAAATTAAAGAGAACAAAGCCAAGGTAGCTCGCGCATATAATAAGAAGGTGAGACCAAAGGAGTTCCACGTTGGTGATGCTGGTATGGGAAGGCTGTGTTGCCATTGGGGACTAAGGATGCAATATATGGTAAATGGTCTCCAAATTGGCACGGGCCGTACGGGGGTCGACCAAGTTTTAAAGGGTAACGCATACATGCTCGAGGAGCTGAGCGGTGTGAAGTTCCCAGTGGCTGTCAATGGTCAGCATCTCAAGAAATATTTCCCAAGTATGTGGGATGACGGACAGTGAAATATGGGAGCCGATGCATGAAATCAGCCAGTAAAAAAAAATTACAAAGCAACAAGACGCAAAGCACAGCCGATGCACAGACATCGACTTTAGACTAAAAAGCCGATGCGCAGCCATCGACTCTAGAGGTACAAGCTGTTACGATCAGGTATCAGGTTACATGGATAGGCTCTACTGGAGGAATGCCTCGAAGGCACGGAGGGCGTCAGCACGGACACGATCCACCTCGACGATCTCGGCCTCGTCATCTTCGTCCTCGCCCGTCACTAGCTGTTTGTTCAGGGCACGTATTTCTGCCAGATCAGTTTTCAGTTGAGCTTTGAGGCCTTCTGCTTCCTCTTGGGAGCGGGCAATAAGAGCTTCCTTATCGTAAATAAGTTGTTTGGTTGCCCGGACCCTCTCTTCAAGGTCCTCCAATTCCTTTCGCAAGGTCTCAAGTTCGGCGGTGCTAGCAGAGGTGTCAGTTTTGGCATCCAAGGCCGCCTTTTTCTCATTGAGCCGCTGACATTTGTCTGCAATGTCGGCTTTCAACGGAAGTTGGGCATGGCGTAGATCGATTCTCTGACGAGCTAACTTCACCCTTGACCCGTAGGCAGACAGAGTCACAACTGGCCAAAGTTTCACCTGCAACGTTACCGGGAGATGGTGCTGGATTTCTTCAAGAACGCTCTTTACTTCCTTGGGGTCTTCGACCAACGTCTCGATCGGGGAGGAAAGCAAGGCTTTGAGACGCTGGAATTGATGTAGGACAGCTGGGTCGTGGTTCATCGCATGCCGTAGAAGGAGCTGGTTCGATGGATTCAGGGTCAAACGTTAGCAAGCCCGAGAGGTCACAACCCTGACAAACAGAAACAGCGTCCGTATGCAGCAAAAGGGAAGGGTAAGCCAAACGAAAGGAGTATACCTCTCCTGAGACCAGGGGGGCAGCCGATGATGAGGTAATCTGTAACATCCCAAGAATTTCAAAATAAAACAAATGAATTTCACTAGTTCCAAATTTTGGAACCAACAAAAACTTTTATTGAATTAAGTTTGAGGCATAGTGATCTTGCTTAATTCTTGTGCAATTGCCATGATTGCTTGTTATTAGTAAGTGAAGTGATCTAAAACCCTAAACCTCACCCCTCTTTTCATCATCCTAATTAAAATAAAAGAAAAAGAAATTAAATAAGAAAAAGGAATATGTGCCTATGGCTATAATTATAAATCTTTACCCTAGACCTTTCCACTTTGTTTAGAGGTTTGGAAAACCTTCACACACCTTGCCTAGTACTTATCAAACCTAATTCAAATTGTTTCCAAAGAAAATAAAAAGAAACTAAAAATGCCATAGAGGCATATGAGAGTAAAATAGCAAATATGTGAATTTAAGAACCTTGACCCTAATACTTGTTATGAATGGTTGGATCACTTCCATATACCATTTCAACACTCAACAACACCAAATGGGTCAAGCCAAGTCAAATTTAAAATGAAATGCAACATATGTATAGAGGCATATGTGACACATAGCCATAATACCCAATTCTTGCCCTATGACTTTAAACCTTGACCAAATGGTGTGCAACCATTTCTAAACTTCATATAACCCTAAATTGACACTAACCCATGTCCAAGTGAAGCAAGATCAACACTTTACAAAAATATTAAAAAGTGACACATCACCTCTTATGTGTTATGGCCATTTTTGCAAATCTTTGACCAAGACCTTTTGAAATGGATTCAATGGTTTGAAAATGTTTCTAAACCAATAAGAATCACATTAGAGTCAACCAAAGTCAAATTAAATGGATAGAAATTAAATAGGGAGAAATTCCCAATTTCACTCACATACACATTATGCCAAATTACAAATCTTCACTCTAGGCCATAATTGCTTGATCCCTTGCTTGTAAAACTCTTATATATGATAAATAAACACAATTGCATCAAAGAAACAAGAATCAAATCAAAGGAAAATTCAAAACTCACATACATGTGATAATGGTCATATGACCCATTTCTAAAATCTTCCCTACTTTACACCCCTGCATTTGACTTTTCTTCAACCAAACTTGGTCAACTATGACCATGTCATCCAAGAACATGTCAAGGTCAACAACTTTCATGTTGACCATTAGTGCTGAAGTTGACCAGGTTGACCAGTAGAGATTTGCCAAGTGGAGACTTTGAATTAATGTGAAGATCAACCCCATTTTGAAATCTCACAAACCTTAACCAAATCCACTACCACCACCACCATTCTTTCACTCTATTTATATAATTGAGTTGCACCAAAAAGAATTTCGAAATTTGACAAAAATGTTCTTGCGGCCATTTCTCAGAACACCTTGCGGGCAACATTTTGATTTGGACATACACCCTTTTACACACTCGGTTTTTAGCCTCCACCACTTTATTTTGATGATCATCACACCTTGGTACTTCCTCCGCATCGAACCCAACTCATTTGCTCACGGTTAAAGTGAGGCCATGATCACCAATTCATCCATGCCGTACCCATGCCGGCCACCCTCCCTCACTCTCTCTCTGGCCACCATCTTGGCGCCTCTCCTTGTCCTGGAGCATCTATACCCCTCCAGTACCTCGATGGTACACGCCCCAGCAACGCTCGACCACGCTATTGGCCGGAACGCGCGCGCCCAGACGCGCCAGAACCGTGCCAGCGCACGCGGTGAGCGCGCCCCGACGACACTCTGGACGCCGCAGTACACGTCGTCGCCTCGAGCCTCTCATCCTCCCCTCGCTTTGCCCTCTTGCACGCGCCATCACTACACTACCAGCTAGCTCCTGGACAACCCTACTGGCACGCGGGAGAGCCCTAGCCGTCGCCATGATCGCACCTCTGCCGCGCCGGTACCGCAAGGACGGCAATGATACCGCACGCCCCTGTCCTCCCCTGGCCGTCCCTTCACACGCGCTAGCTTCTCCTAGCCGACGCCTACACGACGCCCCCATCGCCTTGCCCCTTCGCGTCCTGAATCGCCGGCGCCACCGTCGACCTCGCAGCACCCGCCGGCCACCCCGCGCATCTATAAATAGAAGCCCTCTCCGCCTTCACTCTTCACACCAAATCTGTTTCCCTCCTTCTTCTCGACCTCCCCGACCTCTGCTCCACGCTGATTAAGCCCTACACCGCTCCAATTGAGGTGTCGATCGCCGGAGTCCGCCGCGGAACCCCTCTTCGAATTAGGCCACCCCAAGCGACGCCGCGACCACCATTCGACTCCTCGTCCTCGACAACCTCGCCGCACACCCAGCGGAGCCCCGCGGGAGCCTCCGTCGCGCCGTCGACCCCCTACCTCGCGGGCGCAGCAAGCCTCCTCCCCCGTCGACAACGACGACTGTCGACCACTCGATCCTCATCTAATCTAACGGACGAGGTGAGCCCTTACCGCTTCGGGAGTTTAAGCCACTGACGGGTGGCCCCTCACATGTCAGCTGGCCCGCGGCTGTGAACCGTTACTGGGCTGGGCCAGTTCCTTTATTTCAAACCATTTCGGCCCATCTGTTTCCCGCGCAGCCCAACACATTTAAATCTTGTATTAATTCATTTCAGCAGTTATTCAATTCTGGTCAGTGCTAGAAATTCAATAGTTCAAATTCTACAAATTCAAATTTAGCAAATCCAAATGTTCTGGAAAGCTTATGAATTGCTCTAACTAACCCCACTGGTTTCAATCTCATATGTTGTGTAGTTTTTGAATAGCAAAAATAACAAAACAGATACTTTTCTGTATTCAAATAAACCTTAAAAATCAACCAATTTGAATTTTGCAGTGAATCCAATTGCAATAATTCCCATATAACAAACCCTAATTTACTATTTAGAAATATGATATGGGTTCTGTACATGATCAGGGGCTAGAATCAAAATATTGGCTATGTAGTCAATACTAGCTCATTTAAACTATATCCAAATTTTAGAATTTAAATCTATGAGGTGTAGCATCTCATTTAAATCATGGTCTCATATATTATGAAGTAATATGATGACCTCTACTACATAGGTTCATACTTGCTCACTTGTAGAATTTAAATCAACATAGTATTTAAATTGCACTAGTTATTTAAATCACATGAGATGATGAATCTCATTTAAATCCCTTTTCTCAAATACTAAGTGAGAAGTGTTGACCTTGGTCAACATGGGATCATCCCTGGTTATTTGAGAATATTGCATCACCGCAATAGTAGTTGTTATTAAATTAGTTACAACTATGTGTTAAATCATATGAGAGGTATTCCTCTCATTTAAATCTTGTTCTCAAGTAATTCAACATGAGGTAGTGACCATGGTCTAATAATCTCATATTGAATTATTTGGTGGCATTAAATCACTACCATGCTAGTATTAAATTGCATGAGGTATGGAACCTCATTTAAATCATTTTCTCAAATGATAAGTATGAAGAGATTGACTTTGGTCAACCTAGGTCATACATTATTCATAAGAGAAATTAAATCTTAAGAAGAATTCAATGAGAGGAAATTATTTCTCCAAACCAAAGAAAAACCCTAAGTTCAAATTTTCAATGAGAGGAAATTATTTTCCTAATGTTAAATAAAGAAACCCTAGTATAATTTGTGAATAAATATAAGTAGTGATGCTAGATCCTGTGTGTGAGCCAATAAGGCTAATTAAGACTACTTAAGTGTTGTTTGGTGATTGTATCCTCGTATTCGTTTATAGACGCTAGTACCGGAGACTATCAAGAGGAAGAGGTCTTCTACCAAGAGGAAGAACAAGAAAACTTTGATCACATCACCAATCAAGGCAAGCTAACACTCTTGCAAGGTTCCCTTGTGCAAAGCTCTACAAGAGCAGGGCACCATTACATTTTACTTTATGAACCTATCCCAAGTTTGTACTTTACAAGCTTTACTTGATTTTATTTATCAAAGTTACTTTTTGATTTATGAGTTACTTGGTTGAATTATAGAGTAGTACAAGAGAATCACACTTAGCCTAGCACGCTCCAAGATACTTACCACCCCTCATGACTAGTTGCCAGTGCTCAATATTAAAAGTGACTACTCTAGCTGGGAACTTGTGATTTGAAATGACTTTGAAAACCTTGGAATGATGAGTCATTCTATTGAGAGATTTTGAAGGTGAATATGACTGGAGAATGACTGGGTGAATTAAAAAAAAACACTGATGGTTGGGTTCGGATGCGATACCATTCCAATTTTACAAGTACCCCCACAATACCTGAATCTGGGTAAGGCTTAGCTGGAAACTTATGTATTTTAGTATGGGTTCCCTCTGAACAAGCGTCATAGGGGTTATGTCGAGGGCTGCCTCCGTACTGGTGAAGTGATGTGAAATGACGTGAAATGAGGTGAATGTCCGGCCCAAGCCCTGTGCGGTTCCCGGGTTGATCGCGGTTTTCACCGGGAGGCCAAGCTCATGGGGAGAGGTGCCTATACTAGAGTATGTAAATGAAAGGTTAGGATTGGTAGTTCGCGTATCGCGTACGATAAATCAGGGCCAGTTACCCCTGACGAACTATTGCAATTGTTGTGGCACAAGTGTACACCCTCTGCAGAGTGTAGAACTATTCGAACAGCCGCGTCCACGGTTATGGACGGTTGGAAAGGCCATACTGTTCCGTCATCAGACCATTTTCAAAAATGTGACATATGACTTGGGACGGGAATTTGAAAGGTGAATGGTGACTTTGAATTGAATCGCAACAGAGTTGTGGGAATGACACTAATGTTCCCACTTGAGTTAGTTGAGCAAATGAAGGTTTTAGATTATTAAAGTGTTTATGAAATAAAACTGGCTTTATGCAAATGAAACTAGAGCTTAGCACCCCTTTTCTAGATAGTACTTACCTTAGTATTAGTTTGCGAGTACTTTAAAGTACTCATGGCTGTGTCCCTGGCTATTCAAATGGCCAGACTATGAAGGTGAACAGCAGTACGAGGAAGATGGACAGCAGGACGTCTACGACAACTAGGACCGCTCCTGACGTCAAGCGTTGGCCCGTGGATTAGATAGCCACCTACTACTTCGCTTCCGCTATTTGTGATGTTCGTTGATCGATAGATCAACTACTGTTGTAATATTGGATCATGTGATCTACCTTTGTAAGACGATTATGTGATGTAATAAATGATGACTCTATGATATTCAACTATTATGTCTCGCAACAACAATATTCCTGGGATTGCGATGTACGGCATAATAGGCATCTGGACGTAAAAATCCGGGTGTTGACAAGTTGGTATCAGAGCCATTGTTTGACCTTAGGAGACCCTAGTTAGAATGGACGTCCGAAAAACTTAGTTTCAAAACAAAGAAAGTGAATATTTCTGAAAACTTATTCTCACCCTTATCTTAAGATCTTTTCAAAAGAATAAATCCATGCTCTACTTTTCTTTGTAATTGTACATAAAATTTTTGCACACCTGATCACTTCATTAACCTACTCATCCTCATTGCTCACAGATGGAGTACCAATGGGAGTTCTATCAGCTTGGTCACGGAGGCGACCTAGGGTTCGAAAAGGATTTGAAGCAACTAGTGGAATATCTAGGACACCCGTATCCCGAGTTCTTCGGAATACCCCTCAAAAACCACTCCGGAGAACCACCTCGGTGGGAAGTTTCCACTGATCTCCGAAGAAAGCTTGGAGCCCCGGTATGGGAAACCATCTGGTTTTCTGTAACGGGAAACACTTGGAAGGAAGGACTAGTCAGAGCTATGCAAGAAGCAATTTTCCGTCTGTGCGGACAAAATGAGGACAAGATCAAGAACACTCGCTTCATCTACTACCCAAGACATGACCCCATGGGAAGACCGATGACCATGCCCCCACCCCCGGAGATGAACCCTTATGTAGCACACCAGGACTTCTAGAAGTACAAAACCCGTAGGGATTTGGACAACGCCCTCGCCTCTCGCCAAGCACATTACCCGTGAAGACGAAGAATTCCACCCTAAAGAGTAGTATCACCCAAGCACTTAAGTAGGTGTGAGTTGTATCAGGATCCCCTTGTATCGTAGAGCGAATGAATGGTTCTTCAAACCAACGGTGTGTTAGCTTTGTAATATGTGATGTTTGGTATGAATAAAAAAGTGTTGTTGGTTTTTACCCCCGCAACACTACTCAAGTTTTCAATATATGAACTTTTTAAACTTTAACAAAACAAACCCTAGAAATTTCCCTCTTATCTTATCATCTACATCAATGTTTAGATGGCTCCACCAACCCGCAACGCCACCCAAGATGCCATGATGCAACTACTGCAGACGATGATGGCAGACCGAGAAGTCGAGAGAGCTGAACGCCAAGCCAACATTGCTGCACTGCAACAGATAGCTCAGAACAATCAAGGCCATGGGAACCACGATCACCCTGGATCGAAGCTAAAGAACTTTCAACACACCAACCCTCCGATGTTCAACAAGACTGAAGAGCCCCTCGATGCTGATGACTGGCTCCAGACCATGGAAAACAATCTCGAAGTTGAGGGAGTTGAAGCCGCAGAAAAAGTACTGTTTGCCACCCACTACCTGTCAGGACCTGCCAGAGCCTGGTGGACAAGTGCCCGTGCAATGAACGCGGGACAGATAATGACATGGGAAGACTTCAAGCTGAAGTTTAGCAAGTATCACGTGCCCCAAGGACTGATCAAGAAGATGAGAGACGAGTTCCGTGAACTCAAGCAAGGAAGGATGTCCGTGGTGGAATACCGCGACAGGTTTCTCACTCTGTCAAGGTACGCCCCGGATGAGACCGACACCAACGAGAAGAGAAAGGAAAGATTTCTGAACGGATCGCATGACGAGATGCAACCGTGTTAGTGAACATTCCGTTCGTCGACTTAGAAGCCCTCGTAGACTCAGCCATACGGATGGAAGGAAAGCTGCATCGAGCCAATGAGAACCGCAAGCGCAGAATGATGAACCAGAATGGGCCCCACAATGCCCGAAACACCGCAACAACCACTCCGGAGGATTTACCCCAAGAAACAACAGGCCACCTGCTCAGACTTATCGCCCCAACTACGCCAACAACAACGGAGGACCCCCGAAGCCCGGAGGCAACAACAACAACAACAACAACAACAACAACAACAACAACAACAGCCACCACAACAACAACAACCCCAACGACAACAGCAACAATGGGAACAACAACAACACCAACATCGGCCCGAGGACTGGAAGCAATGCCATCCCCGTCACCCCGAAGGACAAATCCACGATCAACTGCTATGAATGTGGAGTTGTGGGCCACTACTCCAATGAGTGTCCCAAGAAGCTTGCCAAGATTCCCGCCAACACTGCTGCACCTGCCCAGCAACAGCGTCGCTTTGCCGGTAGAAGGAACCAGAACAACAACAACGGCCGCCTCTACCACATGACTGCCACTGAAGCTCAGGAAGCACCCCAGACCATGCCAAGTATGTCTTCCTGTTAATAAAATGTTCAATCTCTCTTAGGAACCTAACTTTTCTTAAAATCTCGGGACGATATTTGTTTAAGGGGGAAGGGTTTGTAACATCCCAAGAATTTCAAAATAAAACAAATGAATTTCACTAGTTCCAAATTTTGGAACCAACAAAAACTTTTATTGAATTAAGTTTGAGGCATAGTGATCTTGCTTAATTCTTGTGCAATTGCCATGATTGCTTGTTATTAGTAAGTGAAGTGATCTAAAACCCTAAACCTCACCCCTCTTTTCATCATCCTAATTAAAATAAAAGAAAAAGAAATTAAATAAGAAAAAGGCATATGTGCCTATGGCTATAATTATAAATCTTTACCCTAGACCTTTCCACTTTGTTTAGAGGTTTGGAAAACCTTCACACACCTTACCTAGTACTTATCAAACCTAATTCAAATTGTTTCCAAAGAAAATAAAAAGAAACTAAAAATGCCATAGAGGCATATGAGAGTAAAATAGCAAATATGTGAATTTAAGAACCTTGACCCTAATACTTGTTATGAATGGTTGGATCACTTCCATATACCATTTCAACACTCAACAACACCAAATGGGTCAAGCCAAGTCAAATTTAAAATGAAATGCAACATATGTATAGAGGCATATGTGACACATAGCCATAATACCCAATTCTTGCCCTATGACTTTAAACCTTGACCAAATGGTGTGCAACCATTTCTAAACTTCATATAACCCTAAATTGACACTAACCCATGTCCAAGTGAAGCAAGATCAACACTTTACAAAAATATTAAAAAGTGACACATCACCTCTTATGTGTTATGGCCATTTTTGCAAATCTTTGACCAAGACCTTTTGAAATGGATTCAATGGTTTGAAAATGTTTCTAAACCAATAAGAATCACATTAGAGTCAACCAAAGTCAAATTAAATGGATAGAAATTAAATAGGGAGAAATTCCCAATTTCACTCACATACACATTATGCCAAATTACAAATCTTCACTCTAGGCCATAATTGCTTGATCCCTTGCTTGTAAAACTCTTATATATGATAAATAAACACAATTGCATCAAAGAAACAAGAATCAAATCAAAGGAAAATTCAAAACTCACATACATGTGATAATGGTCATATGACCCATTTATAAAATCTTCCCTACTTTGCACCCCTTTATTTGACTTTTCTTCAACCAAACTTGGTCAACTGTGACCATGTCATCCAAGAACATGTCAAGGTCAACAACTTTCATGTTGCCATTAGTGCTGAAGTTGACCAGGTTGACCAGTAGAGATTTGCCAAGTGGAGACTTTGAATTAATGTGAAGATCAACCCCATTTTGAAATCTCACAAACCTTAACCAAATCCACTACCACCACCACCATTCTTTCACTCTATTTATATAATTGAGTTGCACCAAAAAGAATTTCGAAATTTGACAAAAATGTTCTTGCGGCCATTTCTCCGAACACCTTGCAGGCAACATTTTTATTTGGACATACACCCTTTTACACACTGGTTTTTAGCCTCCACCACTTTATTTTGATGATCATCACACCTTGGTACTTCCTCTGCATCGAACCCAACTCATTTGCTCGCGGTTAAAGTGAGGCCATGATCACCAATTCATCCATGCCGTACCCATGCCGGCCACCCTCCCTCACTCTCTCTCTGGCCACCATCTTGGCGCCTCTCCTTGTCCTGGAGCATCTATACCCCTCCAGTACCTCGATGGTACACGCCCCAGCGACGCTCGACCATGCTATTGGCCGGAACGCGCGCGCCCAGACGCGCCAGAACCGTGCCAGCGCACGCGGTGAGCGCGCCCCAACGACACTCTGGACGCCGCAGTACACGTCGTCGCCTGGAGCCTCTCATCCTCCCCTCGCTTTGCCCTCTTGCACGCGCCATCACTACACTACCAGCTAGCTCCTGGACAACCCTACTGGCACGCGGGAGAGCCCTAGCCGTCGCCATGATCGCACCTCTGCCGCGCCGGTACCGCAAGGACGGCAATGATACCGCACGCCCCTGTCCTCCCCTGGCCGTCCCTTCACGCGCGCTAGCTTCTCCTAGCCGACGCCTACACGACGCCCCCATCGCCTTGCCCCTTCGCGTCCTGAATCGCCGGCGCCACCGTCGACCTCGCAGCACCCGCCGGCCACCCACGCGCATCTATAAATAGAAGCCCTCTCCGCCTTCACTCTTCACACCAAATCTGTTTCCCTCCTTCTTCTCGACCTCCCCGACCTCTGCTCCACGCTGATTAAGCCCTACACCGCTCCAATTGAGGTGTCGATCGCCGGAGTCCGCCGCGGAACCCCTCTTCGAATTAGGCCACCCCAAGCGACGCCGCGACCACCATTCGACTCCTCGTCCTCGACAACCTCGCCGCACACCCAGCGGAGCCCCGTGGGAGCCTCCGTCGCGCCGTCGACCCCCTACCTCGCCGGCGCAGCAAGCCTCCTCCCCCGTCGACGACGACGACTGTCGACCACCCGATCCTCATCTAATCTAACGGACGAGGTGAGCCCTTACCGCTTCGGGAGTTTAAGCCACTGACGGGTGGCCCCTCACATGTCAGCTGGCCCGCGGCTGTGAATCGTTACTGGGCTGGGCCAGTTCCTTTATTTCAAACCATTTTGGCCCATCTGTTTCCCGCGCAGCCCAACACATTTAAATCTTGTATTAATTCATTTCAGCAGTTATTCAATTCTGGTCAGTGCTAGAAATTCAATAGTTCAAATTCTACAAATTCAAATTTAGCAAATCCAAATGTTCTGGAAAGCTTATGAATTTCTCTAACTAACCCCACTGGTTTCAATCTCATATGTTGTGTAGTTTTTGAATAGCAAAAATAACAAAACAGATACTTTTGTGTATTCAAATAAACCTTAAAAATCAACCAATTTGAATTTTGCAGTGAATCCAATTGCAATAATTCCCATATAACAAACCCTAATTTACTATTTAGAAATATGATATGGGTTCTGTACATGATCAGGGGCTAGAATCAAAATATTGGCTATGTAGTCAATACTAGCTCATTTAAACTATATCCAATTTTTAGAATTTAAATCTATGAGGTGTAGCATCTCATTTAAATCATGGTCTCATATATTATGAAGTAATATGATGACCTCTACTGCATAGGTTCATACTTGCTCACTTGTAGATTTTAAATCAACATAGTATTTAAATTGCACTAGTTATTTAAATCACATGAGATGATGAATCTCATTTAAATCCCTTTTCTCAAATACTAAGTGAGAAGTGTTGACCTTGGTCAACATGGGATCATCCCTGGTTATTTGAGAATATTGCATCACCGCAATAGTAGTTGTTATTAAATTAGTTACAACTATGTGTTAAATCATATGAGAGGTATTCCTCTCATTTAAATCTTGTTCTCAAGTAATTCAACATGAGGTAGTGACCATGGTCTAATAATCTCATATTGAATTATTTGGTGGCATTAAATCACTACCATGCTAGTATTAAATTGCATGAGGTATGGAACCTCATTTAAATCATTTTCTCAAATGATAAGTATGAAGAGATTGACTTTGGTCAACCTAGGTCATACATTATTCATAAGAGAAATTAAATCTTAAGAAGAATTCAATGAGAGGAAATTATTTCTCCAAACCAAAGAGAAACCCTAAGTTCAAATTTTCAATGAGAGGAAATTATTTTCCTAATGTTAAATAAAGAAACCCTAGTATAATTTGTGAATAAATATAAGTAGTGATGCTAGATCCTGTGTGTGAGCCAATAAGGCTAATTAAGACTACTTAAGTGTTGTTTGGTGATTGTATCCTCGTATTCGTTTATAGACGCTAGTACCGGAGACTATCAAGAGGAAGAGGTCTTCTACCAAGAGGAAGAACAAGAAAACTTTGATCACATCACCAATCAAGGCAAGCTAACACTCTTGCAAGGTTCCCTTGTGCAAAGCTCTACAAGAGCAGGGCACCATTACATTTTACTTTATGAACCTATCCCACGTTTGTACTTTACAAGCTTTACTTGATTTTATTTATCAAAGTTACTTTTTGATTTATGAGTTACTTGGTTGAATTATAGAGTAGTACAAGAGAATCACACTTAGCCTAGCACGCTCCAAGATACTTACCACCCCTCATGACTAGTTGCCAATGCTCAATATTAAAAGTGACTACTCTAGCTGGGAACTTGTGATTTGAAATGACTTTGAAAACCTTGGAATGATGAGTCATTCTATTGAGAGATTTTGAAGGTGAATATGACTGGAGAATGACTGGGTTGAATTAAAAAAACACTCGATGGTTGGGTTCGGATGCGATACCATTCCAATTTTACAAGTACCCCCACAATACCTGAATCTGGGTAAGGCTTAGCTGGAAACTTATGTATTTTAGTATGGGTTCCCTCTAAACAAGCGTCATAGGGGTTATGCCGAGGGCTGCCTCCGTACTGGTGAAGTGATGTGAAATGACGTGAAATGAGGTGAATGTCCGGCCCAAGCCCTGTGCAGTTCCCGGGTTGACTGCGGTTTTCACCGGGAGGCCAAGCTCATGGGGAGAGGTGCCTATACTAGAGTATGTAAATGAAAGGTTAGGATTGGTAGTTCGCGTACTGCGTACGATAAATCAGGGCCAGTTACCCCTGACGAACTATTGCAATTGTTGTGGCACAAGTGTACACCCTCTGCAGAGTGTAGAACTATTCGAATAGCCGCGTCCACGGTTATGGACGGTTGGAAAGGCCATACTGTTCCGTCATCAGACCATTTTCAAAAATGTGACATATGACTTGGGACGGGAATTTGAAAGGTGAATGGTGACTTTGAATTGAATCGCAACAGAGTTGTGGGAATGACACTAATGTTCCCACTTGAGTTAGTTGAGCAAATGAAGGTTTTAGATTATTAAAGTGTTTATGAAATAAAACTGGCTTTATGCAAATGAAACTAGAGCTTAGCACCCCTTTTCTATAGTTGATAGTACTTACCTTAGTATTAGTTTGCGAGTACTTTAAAGTACTCATGGCTGTGTCCCTGGCTATTCAAATGGCCAGACTATGAAGGTGAACAGCAGTACGAGGAAGATGGACAGCAGGACGTCTACGACAACTAGGACCGCTCCTGACGTCAAGCGTTGGCCTGTGGATTAGATAGCCACCTACTACTTCGCTTCCGCTATTTGTGATGTTCGTTGATCGATAGATCAACTACTGTTGTAATATTGGATCATGTGATCTACCTTTGTAAGACGATTATGTGATGTAATAAATGATGACTCTATGATATTCAACTATTATGTCTCGCAACAACAATATTCCTGGGATTGCGATGTACGGCATAATAGGCATCTGGACGTAAAAATCCGGGTGTTGACATAATCGGCTCTTGTGTTTCTGCTGGGGGCTTGGCCAAATTGGCGACCTTGTCAACGGCACCTTTAGGGATTACTGGATCCAGGTTTGCGGAGGGCATCAGTACTTCCTCGACTCCCCCACTAGAAGTGTCATCAGTCTGCAAAGGAGGTGGTTAGCCGATGTGAGCAGCAATGGATTAGCATGAAAGATGAGCCGGGGAGAGTATGGAGGGTAATTACATTTGAAGCCTCTTGGTTTGATGAAGGGGGCTTGCGGTTCCTTTCGGGTCCTCTTGGTACTCACGCCCTGCCCCGCGTTGATTGGAGTTTGGGGGGCAACAGGTTCAGGAACTTGCCTTTTTCTGGAAGCCGATGGTGGCAAATCTGGCTGGCTCTGCATGGTGATTTTCCCAGAGTTGCCCGAGCTCGAATCCCCTCGACTGGATTGTGTTTCCTCGCTGGAGTTGTCTTCGGTGGAGGCCTATAAAAAAGAGTTAGTAAGCACAAGCATGTTTGCAGAAGCCCATAAGGATAGATGAAATCAGTCAAGGCATGGATCAACGTACGTGCAAGCTCTCTTGATCTGGAGAAGGGCTCCGGCGCTTCAAAGTTTTCCTGGCGGCTACTTTCCTCACCGTCGTTCTCGCCTTGGTTGGGGCTCGGGGGGCAGCTGGCCTGGAAGACACTTTGCTCTTGGAAGCCGATTTTGGTGAAATCGGCTGGCTCTGCCTCACGACCTTTTTCAAGGGTGGCGAGCTTTTGCAGAAGAGGACCATAGGAGCCGGTGGGATGAAGTAAAAAGGGGAGCCGTCATCATGTGTAGGTTCTGGACCATCTTGTTGCTGCAAGGAGACAGAGCAAGGTTATTAAAATCATTGTAAGCCACTTCAAGAAAATTCGCGAGTGGTAGTACCTGTTCTGCGGAGATGTTATATTCAGGATCGAGTTGTTTCAGCAACTGTCCCAGAGCTCTCCTGAAGGCATGAGTTTTCCACATTGACCACCAGGTCTCAAAACCATCGGTTGACGAGGTGAAAGAGAGGTTGTTAGGGACTGGGATGGCTAGAGCATCAAAGAAAGAGTAACACCTTTGACCGGTGAGGATATCAGGCAAGTCAGCTCTGCTCTCTGTTAAGTGGTGGAGGAAGAAGTGGGGAGACACCTGCCCAAGACAAAACTGCCAGGCTGCTACGACCGGCTGATAAGACTCATAACCAGGTTTGATTATTATGTTTGATGTGCTCATGCCAACTGGAAGGAAGCAGGGACGGGTCATGGTGGAGTACAATTGCCGGGTGCTGGTGTCATCGGCAATGCTGTCTAGCCTGAAGGAGACTGGGTTTTCAAAATTTTCAGATTCCGTGTATGGAAAGAAGAGAGGATTGTCCAGGCCTTGAAAGAAAATGCTGAACCACTTTGATGCTTCCTTGGGGATCAGTTTACTACCTGGAAGGCTATACAAGGCTTGGCCGTAGCTAGTGCATCGGATCTGCTTCCCGTTAGCATCTGGAAAGGTGCAAGTGGCCAAAAGTGGGAAGTTTGGAATATGGTTCTGGAAATACAGCTGAGCCCATAGTTGAATAAACCACCAGGGACCTCCTGTTTTGACTGCTTTTTGGGAAGATAATTTGACGGACATTAGTTGGAGATATCGATAGACCTCTCCAAGGAACAGTTTGCCGATGCCAAGCTGGGTGCCTCTGGCAAGTTCATAGGCCAAGGGAATATAATTCTTGGTCGGAGCAAGTGAAGGGCCACAGAATATGAAGTGTTCCAACCAGAAATTTAGGAAGGCCGTGTGTTCTTTGTCTGTTGCAGGGCCTTAATTTTTCATGTGGCGTCGAAGGTAAGCACCCCAGTTTGTGCACTCTGTTTTGGAAGAGAGTTTGAAAGGAACCCTTGGCAGCATAAAAACAGAGGGGCTGGGGGATGTGACGTCTAGGCCAGTGATCATTACCACATCTAGCAGAGTTGGTGTCATGGGGTCGTGGCCAAACATGAAGCAGTTCAGAGCATCAGACCAGAAGTAGCCGATGGTTTTTAGAAGGTTTTCATGCTTCTCAAGGGGAGACAATGATAAGGACAGAGCATCGGCTATTCCCGTGGTTTCCCATTTGGATTGGTAAGTTTGGGATACTCTACTGTACCAGGAAACCCAATCTTCAGGAGGGTTAGGCCAGGCTCGTAAGCAGTCGGCCCAAGAAGTTAGATCTAAATTCTGGTTCACGAAGGGGATCCTATTGGCCTCGCAAGAAATCAGATGGGCAGGGCTCTCGACAGTACGGGGGCCAAGACAAAGAGAGTTTGGAAGAGAAGGATGCGGCAACAGAATGTCTGATACCTAAAATTAATGGTGGAATAAGGCATTAATTCAGATGTTTGTTATTAGTTCTAACACTATGCTCGGATGGCGAGGGGCGATTAAAGATTACCTTCGGTGCCGGAGACCGTTGCGTTGGCGTTAGACGATTCCGCCATCTGATTCGCTAGCGGAGATGAATCTGCGCGGTTGGGGATCTAGGATTCGCGTTGCCGCGGGTTGAATCTGTTCGATGGGCAATTGGAGATCTGAGTTTGGTCCTGTAGACGAGGGTCACAGGTTACCGTTTGAATTTGGGGAATGTCCGCTTGGATCTGTCTAAATAGGTAACTGAGTCTGGCCTTACTGGACCGATACGTTGCTATCGGCTCTTTGTGCGTTGACCTACTTTGACAATTGGAAAAATCAGACATAGAAGCATTCTTCATTGATTAAAGAGGGTTTTTTACAATAAGAGCCGATTGCTCACAAAACGGAGATCTGCTACCTAATGTACTACTACTAGCCCTATTCAAGTAGTCCCTGATCTAGGGGCCGGCGCCGTCGCTGCCCTCGTCGTCGCCGTCCTCGCTGCCATCGGCGTTGCTGCCGGCGATGTCCTCGTCGCTGCTGCTGAAGCCAACAGCAGGGGCTTATCTTCTTCTTCGTCGTCGTCGTCGTCGTCCTCCGACCCGGCGCGGAAGCGCTTCACCGGCGGGTATTCATCGGAGGAGGTGTCGTCCTCCGCTTCATCCTCTTCGTCGGAGGAGATGTCCTCGCCCCAGGGGAAAGCGTCGTCGTCGCTCTCTTCCTCCAACTCCCTGTCGACGAGGAACTGGAAGTCATCTTCCCCATCGGTCAAGGATTCGTCATCCTCTGACCTGACGGCGAAATCCCAATCCGCCTCGTCCCACCACAGTGGGGCGCGGGCCTCGTACGCCGCTATCGGGTCGTACTCCGGCGTCGGCTCACGGGAGGCGGAGGAATGGGAGGAGAGACCCGAAGAGTAGGAGGCAGAGGAGGAGTCCATGGTTGCAGAGGAGGGGAGTTTCGAGGGCTAATGCAGAACGAGAGGATGAGGAGGCGAACTGCTCGGATGAGGTTAAATAAAGGGGATGCAGTGGAAGATGGATCAATGCTGTGGCAGTTCTCGAGGATGTGGTGCCAAAACTGTCAAATCATGCAGTACGGAGAAGTTGAGAAGGCAAGGCATCATGATGGAAGGGCACTGTAGCGGTTCTGCTCTGCAACGCGTAAACCGATGAAGGAAAACATAGTGGTTTTGGAATTATTATTGCCAAAACCAGGGGGCATGTGTTATCGCCGGATATTAGCCAAATCAGGAGATGGGCCGTGATTGAGATGGGCTTAGAAGATATGCACATAAAGTGTTTCTGAATCGGCCTCGTGCGAGAGTTTGGGCTAGATTGCCCGTATATCTGTACATTATGGTAGGGCATGTTTCAGTTTAGAATTAAGAGATAGAGTTTGGTTCGTGCACAGTTAGGTTTATTCCAAAGATAGAAAGTCTACGGACTATAAATATGTACCTAGGGTTATTGAGAAAGTAGGACGATCACGTTCACAACAAACACAATCTAGGCGCATCGCCACCCCTTGTTTCGAGGGTTTCTTCCGGGTAAGCGTCATGCTGCCCAGATCGCATCTTGCGATCTGAGCAGTATCAGTTTATTCGTTGTTTTGTGTTGCTCGTACTGAAGCCTTGTTGGTGGCGAGTAATACTATTGACAAGGTATTAACTTGTCAATGCCTACGGATTCTAGACTAGGGTTTAGTTGGAAGTAGAGGGCAAATAGATCTCGAAGGTTTCAGCCGAAAAGTACTTGACGATTATGAAACTAGGGTTTGCAAACAATAATTTGATGATTTCTGTGTCCCTCGACTCCCCCTTATATAGGAGGCGGAGCCGAGGGATTCGTGTCATACAAGTTACAGAGTCCGGGAAGGTTTCTAACTCATCCCGTAAGATTACAAATAACACTTCATATTACAACTCTAGTCTTCCTTAATAATATCTTGGGCTCCCGAATCTTCTTATTCTTCGGGTAATGGGCCTTCAGTAAACCCCGGGTACTATCTTCGGCAGGCCCATTTGGGATGCCTATGTCAGTAGCCCCCGATATTTTGCTTGAATCGTAGAGTCAAGAAAAATCTCCACTGTTTATTTTTATTCGACAACTTTAACTTTTCTATATTTCTTCTCATAAACTTCTATATTTTACAGGGATAATGGTAGTTGGGGCTAGTTCATCTGACGGATCAGGTACTAGTTAACGGCTCTAGTGGCAATCCGCAAAAACCTACTTCAAGATCACGTCCCTGGACATGATCTCGGATACCGGTGTAAACTTCGACAGGTGCCGCTTAAGGTCTTACCATTCCGTCGAGTCCCGAGAAAATTTATCGGGTACCTAACGCGTCCGTTAGGATTTTTCTTCGTATCTGCTGATACGGATAAAAGTAGCAGAGCGCAGTCTTTGGCGATGCCACGCCCAGCAGAACGGATCTGGGATCTTACCTTTGCAAATTTTGCGGCATTCAGAAATTGATCGCAACTTTGGCGTTCTGAGAATATATTGTCGAGTGCTTATTCGACTGTTGGAATGGCACATTTTATCGAGTCAAAGATGACTTGTATTGCTCTCCCGATGGAGTATATGCAGAGTTATTTATAACTCGAAATATACTCTTTTGCTCTGCTATCTTTCTTTTTTCTCTTTCTTTTTTCGCTTCTTTTTTCATGATTTCATCGGGCACGCGAGCAGCGTTCCCGATGAGAGTAGCCCCCGAGGCTACAGCCAAGGACTTGTACTTGGTTGTAGGCTCCACGCCTTATGCCGCTAGATTTTCTTTTTATCTCCCGAAGTTTTATAATTTCTCGGGTGCGCGAACAGCGCTCCCGATGGGAGTAGCCCCCGAGGCTATGAACAAATATTTGTATTTGGTCATAGGCTCACGCCATTTCTTTTTTGTCTTTCTGGATCTTTTTACTTTTTTCCAAAGTAGCCCCCGAGCATTTGATCAAAAACTTGTATTTGATCAAAAGCTCTGCATTATTTTTCCATGTCGCCTTTTATGAAACTGTGGAGTCGAATTTTTTCTTCTGCCAAGGTGACGTTATTGCTGACGATAGCCACGATTGCGAGTCAAAAATCGCGAAAAGCCTTCTCCCACTGCCTTGCGGGCCCAATTGATCCACTATCTTGACACGTCGTGCAAGTGGGGGACACACGTCCTCCGCTTTTTCTGGCGCACGTACCGTAACTTCTCCAATGTTGAATTACTTTTTTACCCTCGTGTCCACGTGGTTATCATCTGCCACACATTTTTCTTATCCAACGGTCCGCCGCTTCACCGCACCTCTATATAAGATCTTCTTCTTCCTCCTCGAGCACTTCCGCTCGCGCCGTTCTCCTGCTCTTATCTGCAAATTTCCTCCTACGACCCGCAGCCACCTAAGCTCCTCGTCTCCAAGCTGCAAACCCTGCGCCATTGTTGATGCCACCGCGTCGTTTGACAAGCATAGCACGCCGGAGTCCTCCATGGCCGCCGTGGATCTGGGGACGGCGGAGTGGGAAAGATCGAAGATTTCCACCCAGGACATCAACATGCTGAAGAAACTGGGGATCAGCAAGAAGCCCAAAGCGTTGTGCTTCCCCAGTGAGGAGAGCTACCCAACCCCTCCAATGGGGTACCGGGAAAGTTTTGTCGACCACCTCATCCGCGGTCTTTCCACCCCCATTCATCCTTTTCTCCGCGGACTGCTCTTTATTTATGGTCTGCAACTCCACCACCTCACGCCAAATTCAATCCTCCATATCTCCATTTTCATCACCCTTTGCGAGGCCTTCCTTGGCGTCCAGCCTAACTGGGCGCTATGGAAGCGCATTTTCTTCTGCCGCCGTAATGGCTCGCCCAATATCGCCTATAATATAGGCGGCGTTGTAATTTATGTTCGGCCCACTGTCGACTACTTCGACGTCAAACTCCCTGACTCAGTTCAAGGGTGGCGCAAGAAGTGGTTGTACATTCAGGAGGAGAACCACGGATGTGCTGAAGACAACATCCCTCCTTTCGATGGCGCCGAAAAAATCCTTCGCCGCCGCTCCTGGGACGCAGAGGCTACCGAAGAAGAAAAGGCGTCGACAGAAACCTTGATGGCTCGCATCCACGAGTTGCAAAATACTCGCGGCAAAGAGTTGTCGGGTATCCAAATCACGGCTTATTTTCTTAGGACTAGAGTGCAGCCGCTTCAGGCTTGCAAATACCCTCTCTGGAAATATGCTGGCGACAAGGACGCAGATCGGCTGTCGGTGGATTTGGAGGTCAAGGACTTAGAAAAACTTGTCCGAAAAATCTCGTCTCTCAGCAAAAAAGATCCCGTCCCTTCTTCTTGTCGTGTAAAACCATTCAGCGCCGCCAATCCACTTCCCAAGGTAATCTTTATCGATTGTCTTGTTACTGCTTTGCTATCTTTGTTGTAACTCCTTTTCTGATATCTTCCCCTATTTTATTTTTATTTTGTACAGAACCATCCAGACCTTGTCTCGCTTCCTCCTCTTCCTGAAGGTGGAGAAGTCGAAGAAAGGGCCGTTGTCACTGATGACAACCAAGAGGCCCCCTCTTTTGTGAATGAACCCGTGGATTCTCTAAAATCTGCGGGATCTTCTGAAAAAGATGCTGCCTCCGAAGGCACTGCGTCGGCACTGTCTCCTCCTCCTCCTGCTGTTTCTCCAAGGAACAAAAGGAAGAGGAATGATGTCGAAGATTCCGGCACCTCCAAAGCCGAAGAAGTTGATCCTTCACGTCAGAAGGCAACTTATGATCCCTATCTTGAATCCCTCATCAGCTCGTAAGTCACTTTGATATCCCCTTATTTATGTACTCGAAGATTTTTGTCTTATCTTGCTTTTTGTGTTGTCGATCTTTAATCACAGTGATGATGAGGAAGAAGTACCAACTCTTGACGTGGCTCCTCGAACAAGCACGTCACATACTTTAATTGTTTCGGAGACGCCAGTTGAGGGAGAAGAATCCTCGCCTCCTCAACAAAACGTCGTCACCACCACTCCTCCTTCAAGCCCTCTTGCTCCTTCACCAAAAAGGACAAGGGTGGAAACGATCGTGGAGCCTACCCCTTAGTTGGGTAGCTCCTCTAATCCTCTCTTAGATGATGTAAGTTTTTTATTTTCTTGCCCGTTTCTATATTTCCTCTGTTTGCTTCTTTATGCCTTCATATTTTTCCCGTACCGATGTTTTCTTTCTTTGTTCTTCTTTGATAGCCTATGATCAAAGAGCTTGTTCGCATCGGGTCCCAATTCATTGGGTACCGTGAGTATGCCAGCAAGACTGAAGGTAATAACTTTTTTGCTACCCCTTATTTATAACTTCTTGCTTCTGTTTTTGTCGCAATTTTGACGATTCCTTTCTTTTTTGGCAGAGAAACTTGCAGAGGCCAGCAAGCTTGTCGACACTCTTGCTCAGAAACTGGAGCAAAGTGAAACGGCTCGCAAGAAGGCTGAACTTGACGCTAGCCAAGCCAAAGCAGAGGCTGATGAAGCCAAGGCAAAAGCTGCTGGTGTCGAAAATCTGCAAAAGAGACTTGAGGATGCCGAAACTGCTTTAAACGAGCACAAGGCCGCGCAGGCTACTCGTGAAAAGGGGATCCTCAAGCGCTTGAACACGCAAAATCGGCGCTTCCTCGGTAACTTTGTCGATCCCTTCTATTTTTCTTAGGGCTTGCTTTTTTTTTCTTTTTACTTGCTGTCGACCAACATATATTTTCTGTGGCAGGTCAAACAAACCAAGAGTTTGATCTTGAGAATCCCACCAATGATCCTCTCCTTGACGCACTCTCTTATCTGGAATTTCATGGCCAAGAAGTTCGCGAAGGCGTGGTGAATGCTGACGCAGGATTGTCGAAGCTGTTCCCCTACTTCTTCCCGAAGAAAGAGGAGCCCAAGACTTTCCTTGCCCTTGCCAAGGACTTCAATCCACCGGAGGATCTTGGACTGAAGATGCGCCAGGAGAACATGAAGATTGTTGTCGAGAGCACTGTTGCCTTGGTCGCTGACAGCCAGCAGACTGTTGACTGGATGAAGGTTGGCGACACCGAGCAAATAGAACAAACAAAATGGCGGTCGTTGATCAAGGCAGCCAAGCCCAACACGAAGAAAATCCTGGCCTATCTCGGGATCAAGCCATCTGCAACTCCTAGCTCATCAAGGCCGGAGGTCTAGTTGCATGCCTCTTTTTTTTTCTTTTCTTTGCTTTCTCTGTTTCTTTTGCCCTTGTCGCCACTTTAGCTTTGGCGACAATTATCCTGGTAGTCCTTTTGGAGAACTTCTTTTGTAATGTCCATGTAAATTTTCTAGAAATCAATGAAATTCCTCCTGGCACTATCATTGATCCTGGGACTTTTCTTTTCCAGTTAATATTTGATAACTATTCGACCAATCCTTGCTCGCCGATGCTTCACCTGCTTCTTCCTTCTCGAAGAAAATACTAGTCGATGATAACCCCCTCGAAGGTTCTTCAAGCAAACATTTGTCGGCAGATTTGCAAGAACTTCGACAACAACTTCAGTCCATGAAGAAACAAACTCTGGCAATAATGGAACAATCTCGAAAAGCATCTGAAAAAGAGAAAATCGGTCTTCAACAAGCCAAAGAGGCTCTGGCTGCCAAGGATGCTGCTGTGTTGGAGGCTGAGAAAGCCACTACCCGAGAAAATAGCATGCTCGAGCTGATGTCTGAGGCTAGCACAGATATGCTAGGTATGTTTTTCCAACCTCACACTGCCTCTTTTTTGCTTTACTGTGCCTCCCCTTAAATTTCTTGCCTTGTCGCTTAATAGGCTCGGTTCTTGATGCTGCCGCCGAAGACCAAAGAGTGAACGAGAGAACGAATCTTCTCGTCAACCTTTCCCTTAACCATGGGTGTCTGTTCTGGGCCACCCCTGAACGAACCCAGCAAATTCTCAGGTTCCAAGATCGTGCTTGCCAGGTGCGCGAATTTCTCAATTTTTGCACGACAACGTTAACCCTTGTTTACAAGACTTTATTTCCTCGAAATGAGGCTCCCAAAACTCTTCCTGGATTGCTGGAGACTTTTAGAGATGCCCCTCGCATCCATAATTTTGTGCGAGCTCAATTGACTGCCGGAGCAAGGTTCGCCATGATTATGATAAACATTTGCCATCCAAAGTTGGACCCGACGAAGATTGTTGCCGATCGCCTCGGCCAAGAAATCACGGCGAAAAAATGATATTGACACAATCAATGAGATGGTAACTCCTGTGGCCGAGTCGATGATGGATGAGCTTCTTCGGATGGATTCAGAATTTTTCGTCAAGGGGACTTATGCTGAACACAAAACAACCAGAGGCTTGTCCATAGATAGTATTTTAGGCCTCGATTGAGCTGTACTATATTGCGAGACATTGTGTCTGTATCTTTTTTGATTTCTTTTTTGTTTCCAAAGAAATTTGTTTTACATTGTAAAGTGGTCTATATTGTTGAAGCCCCCGAGCCTTTGGCTAGAGTTTATACTGTTTTGCCATCTCGAAAAATTTTCCTCTTGTCGTAAGAAGATGCATTTTTCTTTCCATCGATAGGTTGCAAGCCCCCGAGTATCTTAGTGTCGAAGTTCTATATTTTTGTTGCGAGGTTTTCAGACCAAAGCAATGAGTATACTATATTTATAACTTGTTAGCTTCCGATGTTATATTTGGCGAGGTATTATTGTACCAAGGCGAAATATTTCGGTAAGTCTAATTTATCTATATTGTACTTATTTTGAGATTTGAAGGCGTTAAGCCCTCGAGCGTGTCGAAGAATAAGAAGTATATCTCCACTATCTTTATTATATTGCAGCACCGCGAGCTCGCCTCATTAAAAACCTTTCCGGCCCCACTCGGTGCCCTGAAAAGGAAAAGAATGCGTCTGAAAACTCGCGGGCGTTTCAGTACATTGTATTTTTACAGAGGAGGACTATATTTCGACTCTAGGCGTAGAACCGCCTGAGCTGCGCCACGTTCCAAGGGTTTTTCTCGGGAGCCCCTGTCTTCTTGTCCTTGATCCTGTATGCTCCTCCGTCGATGACTTCCGTGACGACGTAAGGGCCTAGCCACGGTGATTCGAGCTTTTCGGTGCTTTTTTGATTTAACCGCAAGACCAAATCCCCGACCTGAAAAGATCTGGGTCTTAACCGTCGACTGTGATAGTTTTTGAGGTCCTGCTGGTATTTGGTGACTCGTGAAAGTACTTCATCTCGGGCTTCATCGAGTGCATCCATATCATCCTCCCGAGCTTTTTGTGATGTTTCTTCGTCATACTCTGTTACTCTTGGAGAATCATGCTCTATTTCAATTGGTAATACAGCTTCGGCTCCGTGGACGAGAAAAAACGGAGTTTCTTGTGTCGCCGTATTTGGTGTTGTTCGGATGCTCCACAAAACACTTGGCAATTCCTCTGGCCAGGTATGTCGAGCTTTTTCAAGCGGTCCTAGCAGGCGCTTTTTGATGCCGTTGCAGATGATGCCATTGGCTTTCTCGACTTGGCCATTGGTTTGCGGGTGCCCAACTGACGCAAAGTGCAATTTAATGCCTACTTCTGCGCAATACTCCTTGAATTCCTTGGACGTAAAGTTTGAACCGTTATCTGTAACAATGCTATGAGGCACTCCAAACCGAAAAACGAGGCCTTTCACAAACTTTATTCCCGACGCTGCATCTGGTGAATTTATTGGCTTCGCTTCTACCCACTTGGTGAATTTGTCGACAGCGACCAGCAGGTACTCATATCCTCCTGGCGAAGCTTTGTGCAACTTGCCCACCATATCAAGTCCCCATTGGGCAAAGGGCCACGACAATTGTATTGGTGTTAATTCTGCCGCTGGAGAGTGAGGTTTTGCGGCAAATCTTTGGCACGCGTCGCAGGTTCGTACTATTTCCTTGGCATCCTCGATTGCTGTCAACCAATAAAATCCTGCCAGAAAAACCTTGACTGCAATGGCTCGACTACTTGCGTGGTGGCCACATATTCCTTCGTGTACATCCTTCAGAATTATTCTTCCTTCTTCGGGTGTGACACACCTTTGCAAGACGCCTGAAATACTTCACTTGTATAACTCCCCTTTGACCACTGTGAAAGCTTTGGATCGTCGAATAACTCGCCTTGCCTCAACTGGACCGTCGGGTATTTTTTTCCTGAGGATATATGATATATATGCTTGCATCCAAGGAACTTCTACCATCATCACAAGCTCTTGGTCCTCTTCGTCCTCCGTGGTTTCTTTGAGGGGCGCCTGATACGTCTCCGACGTATCGATAATTTCTTATGTTACATGCCACATTATTGATGTTATCTACATGTTTTATGCACACTTTATGTCATATTCGTGCATTTTGTGGAACTAACCTATTAACAAGATGCCGAAGTGCCGCTTCGTTTTCTGCTGTTTTTGGTTTCGTAAATCCTAGTAACGAAATATTCTCGGAATTGGACGAAATCAATGCCCAGTGGTCCTATTTTGCCACGAAGCTTCCGTAAGTCCGAAGAGGAGACGGTTGGGCCACGAGGCGCCCAAACCATAGGGCGGCGCGGCCCCCTTGGCCGCGCGGCCCCGTGGTGTGGGGCCCCCGTGCCGCCTCTTGACCTCGCCCTTCCGCCTACAAATAGCCTCCGTGACGAAACCCCCGCACCGAGAGCCACGATACGGAAAACCTTCCGCAGACGCCGCCGCCGCCGATCCCATCTCGGGGGATCCAGAGATCGCCTCCGGCACCCCGCCGGAGACGGGAATCATCTCCCGGAGGACTCTACGCCGCCATGGTCGCCTCCGGTGTGATGTGTGAGTAGTCTACCCCCGGACTATGGGTCCATAGCAGTAGCTAGATGGTTGTCTTCTCCCCATTGTACTTCATTGTCGGATCTTGTGAGCTGCCTAACATGATCAAGATCATCTATCCGTAATTCTATATGTTGCGTTTGTTGGGATCCGATGAATAGAGAATACTTGTTATGTTGATTATCAAAGTTATATCTATGTGTTGTTTATGATCTTGCATGCTCTCCGTTACTAGTAGATGCTCCGGCCAAGTAGATGCTTGTAACTCCAAGAGGGAGTATTTATGCTCGATAGTGGGTTCATGCCCGCATTGACACTCGGGACAAGTGACGAAAGTTCTAAGGTTGTGTTGTGCTGTTGCCACTAGGGATAAAACATTGATGCTATGTCTAAGGATGTAGTTGTTGATTACATTACGCACCATACTTAATGCAATTGTCCGTTGCTTTGCAACTTAATACCGGAGGGGTTCGGATGATAACCCGAAGGTGGACTTTTTAGGCATAGATGCAGCTTGGATGGCGGTCTATGTACTTTGTCGTAATGCCCAATTAAATCTCACTATACTCATCATGATATGTATGTGCATGGTCATGCCCTCTTTATTTGTCAATTGCCCAACTGTAATTTGTTCACCCAACATGCCGTTTATCTTATGGGAGAGACACCTCTAGTGAACTCGTGGACCCCGGTCCAATTCTCTTTACTCGAAATACAATCTACTCGCAATACTTGTTCTACTGTTTTCTGCAAACAATCATCTTCCACACAATACGGTTAATCCTTTGTTACAGCAAGCCGGTGAGATTGACAACCTCACTCGTTTTGTTGGGGCAAAGTACTTTGGTTGTGTTGTGCAGGTTCCACGTTGGCGCCGGAATCCCTGGTGTTGCGCCGCACTATATCCCGCCGCCATCAACCTTCAACGTGCTTCTTGGCTCCTACTGGTTCGATAACCTTGGTTTCATACTGAGGGAAACTTGCCGCTATACGCATCACACCTTCCTCTTGGGGTTCCCAACGGACGCGTGTTGAACGCGTATCAAGCAGCTTTTTCTGGCGCCGTTGCCGGGGAGATCAAGACACGCTGCAAGGGGAGTCTCCACTTCTCAATCTCTTTACTTTGTTTTTGTCTTGCTTAGTTTTATTTACTACTTTGTTTGCTGCACTAAATCAAAATACAAAAAAATTAGTTGCTAGTTTTACTTTACTTGCTATCTTGTTTGCTATATCAAAAACACAAAAAAATTAGTTTACTTGCATTTACTTTATCTAATTTGCTTTATTTACTACTGCTAAAATGAGTAATCCTGAAGTTGAAGTTCGTACGTTTAAGCAACAAGGGGGAGATTGTTTAAGAGATGCTTGGTATAGAATTAGTAATGCCCATAATAGGTGCACTAAGAAACACTCCACCACTATTTTACTCAGGAATTTTTATGTTGGTATCTCTAGCTGGAATAGGTATGTTCTTGATTGTCTCGCAAGAGGTAACTTCTTAAGTACTCCTGCATTAGAAGCTAGCTGCATTATTGAGAGTCTATTTGGAATACCCCCTGTTGATGAAGTTAAAACTGAAATCTCTCTTGAAGATGTTATGGAAAAATTGGAAACCATAGAGAAATTTTTTCCAAATGTTGAAACTAAATTGGAAATGTTACTTGATAAAACTGATGAACTTGATAAATCCTTAGGAGGAATTGATGAAAGAATTAGTGTCCTAAGAACTTGTGTTGTCCATGATGATCAAATCAATAGGATTGATGAACTTGAAAAAGCTATGGGAACCTTGGGTTCAACATTTTATTCTCTTAAATATAAGGAGAAAGCTTATGTGGGTAAGGAGCAAAAGTTTATGTATGTCTCCAAAGTGCCTAAACCAAAGAAGTATTATTATAGGCCTAAAATTGACAAAGCCCTTAGTACCACTGCGGATGGGGGAGCTCATAATAACGATACATCACCCTCTGATAATACTTGATACACACTTTCTGCGCCTAGCTGAAAGGCGTTAAAGAAAAGCGCTTATGGGAGACAACCCATGTTTTTACCTACAGTACTTTGTTTTTATTTTGTGTCTTGGAAGTTGTTTACTACTGTAGCAACCTCTCCTTATCTTAGTTTAGTGTTTTGTTGTGCCAAGTAAAGTCGTTGATAGAAAAGTAAGTACTAGATTTGGATTACTGCGCAGTTCCAGATTTCTTTGCTGTCACGAATCTGGGTCCACCTCCCTGTAGGTAGCTCAGAAAATTAAGAAAATTTACGTGCATGATCCTCAGATATGTACGCAACTTTAATTCAATTTGAGCATTTTCATTTGAGCAAGTCTGGTGCCATTTTAAAATTCGTCAATACGAACTGTTCTGTTTTGACAGATTCTGCCTTTTATTTCGCATTGCCTCTTTTGCTATGTTGGATGAATTTCTTTGATCCGTTAATGTCCAGTAGCATTATGCAATATCCAGAAGTGTTAAGAATGATTGTGTCACCTCTGAATATGTTAATTTTTATTGTGCACTAACCCTCTAATGAGTTGTTTCGAGTTTGGTGTGGAGGAAGTTTTCAAGGATCAAGAGAGGAGTATGATGCAACATGATCAAGGAGAGTGAAAGCTCTAAGCTTGGGGATGCCCCGGTGGTTCACCCCTGCATATTCTAAGAAGACTCAACCGTCTAAGCTTGGGCATGCCCAAGGCATCCCCTTCTTCATCGACAACATTATCAGGTTCCTCCCCTGAAACTATATTTTTATTCCATCACATCTTATGTGCTTTGCTTGGAGCGTCGGTTTGTTTTTGTTTTTGTTTTGTTTGAATAAAATGGATCCTAGCATTCACTTTATGGGAGAGAGACACGCTCCGCTGTAGCATATGGACAAGTATGTCCTTGGTTTCTACTCATAGTATTCATGGCGAAGTTTCTTCTTCGTTAAATTGTTATATGGTTGGAATTGGAAAATGATACATGTAGTAATTGCTATTAATGTCTTGGGCAATGTGATACTTGGCAATTGTTGTGCTCATGATTAAGCTCTTGCATCATATGTTTTGCACCCATTAATGAAGAAATACATAGAGCATGCTAAAATTTGGTTTGCATATTTGGTTTCTCTAAGGTCTAGATAATTTCTAGTATTGAGTTTGAACACAAGGAAGACGGTGTAGAGTCTTATAATGTTTTCAATATGTCTTTTATGTGAGTTTTGCTGCACCGGTTCATCCTTGTGTTTGTTTCAAATAAGCCTTGCTAGCCTAAACCTTGTATCGAGAGGGAATACTTCTCATGCATCCAAAATACTTGAGCCAACCACTATGCCATTTGTGTCCACCATACCTACCTACTACATGGTATTTTCCGCCATTCCAAAGTAAATTGCTTGAGTGCTACCTTTAAAATTCCATCATTCACCTTTGCAATATATAGCTCATGGGACAAATAGCTTAAAAACTATTGTGGTATTGAATATGTAATTATGCACTTTATCTCTTATTAAGTTGCTTGTTGTGCGATAACCATGTTCACTGGGGACGCCATCAACTACTCTTTGTTGAATTTCATGTGAGTTGCTATGCATGTCCGTCTTGTCTGAAGTAAGAGAGATCTACCACCTTATGGTTAAGCATGCATATTGTTAGAGAAGAACATTGAGCCGCTAACTAAAGCCATGATCCATGGTGGAAGTTTCAGTTTTGGACATATATCCTCAATCTCAAATGGGAAAATTATTAATTGTTGTTACATGCTTATGCATAAAAGAGGAGTCCATTATCTGTTGTCTATGTTGTCCCGGTATGGATGTCTAAGTTGAAGAATAATCAATAGCGAGAAATCCAATGCGAGCTTTCTCCTTAGACCTTTGTACGAGCGGCATAGAGGTACCCCTTTGTGACACTTGGTAAAAACATGTGCATTGTGATGATCCGGTAGTCCAAGCTAATTAGGACAAGGTGCGGGCACTATTAGTATACTATGCATGAGGCTTGCAACTTATAAGATATAATTTACATGATACATATGCTTTATTACTACCGTTGACAAAATGCTTTCATGTTTTCAAAATCAAAGCTCTAGCACAAATATAGCAATCGATGTTTTTCCTCTATGGAGGACCATTCTTTTACTTTCAATGTTGAGTCAGTTCACCTATTTCTCTCCACCTCAAGAAGCAAACACTTGTGTGAACTGTGCATTGATTCCTACATACTTGCATATTGCACTTATTATATTATACTATGTTGACAATTATCCATGAGATATACATGTTACAAGTTGAAAGCAACCGCTGAAACTTAATCTTCCTTTGTGTTGCTTCAATACCTTTACTTTGAATTATTGCTTTATGAGTTAACTCTTATGCAAGACTTATTGATGCTTGTCTTGAAGTGCTATTCATGAAAAGTCTTTGCTATATGATTCACTTGTTTACTCATGTCATATACATTGTTTTGATCGCTGCATTCACTACATATGCTTTACAAATAGTATGATCAAGATTATGATGGCATGTCACTCCAGAAATTATCTGTGTTATCGTTTTACCCGCTCGGGACGAGCAGAACTAAGCTTAGGGATGCTGATACGTCTCCGACGTATCGATAATTTCTTATGTTACATGCCACATTATTGATGTTATCTACATGTTTTATGCACACTTTATGTCATATTCGTGCATTTTCTGGAACTAACCTATTAACAAGATGCCGAAGTGCCGATTCTTCGTTTTCTCGCTGTTTTTGGTTTCAGAAATCCTAGTAACGAAATATTCTCGGAATTGGACGAAATCAACGCCCAGGGTCCTATTTTGCCACGAAGCTTCCAGAAGTCCGAAGAGGAGACGAAGTTGGGCCACGAGGCGCCCAAACCATAGGGCGGCGCCCCCCCCCCCCTTGGCCGCGCGGCCCTGTGGTGTGGGGCCCCCGTGACGCCTCTTGACCTGCCCTTCCGCCTACAAATAGCCTCCGTGATGAAACCCCCAGTACCGAGAGCCACGATACGGAAAACCTTCCAGAGACGCCGCCGCCGATCCCATCTCGGGGGATCCAGGAGATCGCCTCCGGCACCCTGCCGGAGACGGGAATCATCTCCCGGAGGACTCTACGCCGCCATGGTCGCCTCCGGTGTGATGTGTGAGTAGTCTACCCCTGGACTATGGGTCCATAGCAGTAGCTAGATGGTTGTCTTCTCCCCATTGTACTTCATTGTCGGATCTTGTGAGCTGCCTAACATGATCAAGATCATCTATCTGTAATTCTATATGTTGCGTTTGTTGGGATCCGATGAATAGAGAATACTTGTTATGTTGATTATCAAAGTTATATCTATGTGTTGTTTATGATCTTGCATGCTCTCCGTTACTAGTAGATGCTGCTGGCCAAGTAGATGCTTGTAACTCCAAGAGGGAGTATTTATGCTCGATAGTGGGTTCATGCCGCATTGACACACGGGACGAGTGACGAAAGTTCTAAGGTTGTGTTGTGCTTGTTGCCACTAGGGATAAAACATTGATGCTATGTCTAAGGATGTAGTTGTTGATTACATTACGCACCATACTTAATGCAATTGTCCGTTGCTTTGCAACTTAATACTGGAGGGGGTTCGGATGATAACTCGAAGGTGGACTTTTTAGGCATAGATGCAGTTGGATGGCGGTCTATGTACTTTGTCGTAATGCCCAATTAAATCTCACTATACTCATCATGATATGTATGTGCATGGTCATGCCCTCTTTATTTGTCAATTGCCCAACTGTAATTTGTTCACCCAACATGCTGTTTATCTTATGGGAGAGACACCTCTAGTGAACTGTGGACCCCGGTCCAATTCTCTTTACTCGAAATACAATCTACCGCAATACTTGTTCTACTGTTTTCTTGCAAACAATCATCTTCCACACAATACGGTTAATCCTTTGTTACAGCAAGCCGGTGAGATTGACAACCTCACTGTTTTGTTGGGGCAAAGTACTTTGGTTGTGTTGTGCAGGTTCCACGTTGGCACCGGAATCCCTGGTGTTGCGCCGCACTACATCCCGCCGCCATCAACCTTCAACATGCTTCTTGGCTCCTACTGGTTCGATAACCTTGGTTTCATGCTGAGGGAAACTTGCCGCTGTACGCATCACACCTTCCTCTTGGGGTTCCCAACGGACACGTGTTGAACGCGTATCAGCGCCGAAGTTTTTTCTTCCTTTGCTTTTTTCTGCACCTTTTTCGGCTTCGTGGATCTCTCCGCTATTTCTTCCCAAAATACTCCTGGCGGGATTGGGAGGCACTGCGACCCGATGTTTGCGAGAATGTCAGCTTCATCATTGCTCAATCTACTGATGTGATTTACCTCGCATCCATCAAACAGCTTCTCGAGCTCATTGTACACCTCCTTGTATGCCATCATGCTATCATTGACTGCGTCACATTGGTTCATAACTTGCTGAGCCACCAATTGTGAGTCGCCAAAGATTTTTAATCCAGTTGCACCGCAAGCTTTCGCCATCTTCATCCCGTGTATGAGGGCTTCATATTTTGCTTCATTGTTGGATGCGTTAGGGAACGTCATCCGGAGGACGTATTTTAACTTGTCGCCTTCAGGTGATATAAGTACCACTCCTGCGCCAGCTCCTTCTACTCTCTTGGACCCATCGAAGTTCATGGTCCAAGTTCTCGACAAATCTGGGGGTCCCGTGTTTTGCAGCTCCATCCACTCTGCAATGAAATCTGGCAGAACTTGCGACTTGATTGCCTTTCTTTTTTCATACGTGATGTCCCGAGGGGAAGTTCTATTCCCCAAAGGGAGACACGCCCGTAGCTTCCGGATTGTTCAAGTATATTTGAAAGAGGTGCTTCGTTGAGTACTATTATCGGGTGTGCCGAAAAATAGTGGCTCAACTTCCTTGCCGTTGCAATTACTCCATATGCTAGTTTCTGGTACTGCGGGTACCGCTGTTTGGAAGGCGATAAAACTTCACTGATGAAATATACCGTCCTTTGCACTCCATGGAGTTTTCCTTCTTCTTCTCTTTCAACAACTAGCACCGTGCTAACCACTTGGGTTGTGGCTGCAATGTACAGCAGGAGAGGTTCCTTTTCCTTCGGTGCCACCAAGATTGGTGGTGTCGAGATTGTGCGCTTCAGATCCCCGAAAGCTCTGTCGGCCTCTTCGTTCCACTAGAATTTCTCTCCTTGCTTTATCAGAGCGTAAAATGGTAACGCTTTTTCTCCCAGCCTGGCGACGAATCTGCTCAAAGCTGCGACTCGCCCAGTTAGCTGCTGTATTTCTTTCAACTTCGTTGGCTTCCTCATTGTTACGATAGCTTGTATTTTGTCGGGATTTGCTTCAATCCCTCTTGCTGAAACTAGAAACCCCAGAAGTTCTCCTCGTCGGGACGCCGAAAGAACACTTCGTCGGGTTCAGCTTGAGGCAGAATTTGTCGAGGTTGTCAAAGGTTTCCTTGAGATCCTCGATCAGCGTCACCCCCTTTTTTGACGTTATGACGACATCGTCGATGTATACTTGCACGTTTTTCCCAATCTGTGTCGCCAAACACTTCTGCATCATCCTCTGATATGTTGCTCCCGCGTTTTTCAGACCAAAGGGCATTGTTCTGTAGCAAAACACGCCATAAGGTGTGATGAACGCTGTCTTTACTTCATCTTCTTCTTTCAATCTGATCTGGTTATAACAAGAATATGCGTCTAGGAAGGAAAGACGTTCACATCCAGCCGTGGAGTCGATAATTTGATCGATCCTCGGGAGGGGAAAGTGATCCTTTGGACAATGTTTATTGAGGCACGTAAAGTCGACGCACATGCGAAGGACCTTAGTGTTTTTCTTCGGCACCAACACAGGATTTGCTACCCATGTGGCCTCTGTGTGCAGCTCCTTGATAAAACCAGCTTCTCGTAGTCGATCGATTTCTGACAGCATAGCCTTGCGGTTTGGTTCCGAAAAACGCCGCAAAGGTTGTTTGATTGGTCTTGCTAGTGGATCCAAGTTTAGGTGGTGCTCGGCAAGTTCCCTGGGTACTCCTGGCATGTCAGCTGGACACCATGCGAAGATTTTCCAGTTCTCACGGAGGAACTCGACGAGCGCGCTTTCCTATGCGAGGTCCATGTCGTTTGCGATGGACGTCGTCTTTTTCGGGTCTGTCGGGTGAATCTACACCTCCTTAGAATTTTTCTCAGTATTGAAAGTTGATTCTTTATTTGGCCTTCCAACGTCTGGCAGCACGTCGTAGTCAGTCATACTCCTTGACGCCAAATACTCAGCTTGCATCCCGAAAGTTTCTGATATCCGATGAAAATCCTTATCGCACTTATCGGCTAAGGCGAAGCTTCCTTTGACTGTGATTGGTCCCTTAGGTCCGGGCATCCTCCACAACAGGTATGTATAATGTGGTACCGCCATAAATCTAGCATATGCTGGTCGTCCCAACAGAGCATGATACTGCGACGGAAAATCCACAACTTCAAACTCCAACTTTTCAATTCTTTAATTCTCTCGGGTTCCGAACTGAACATCGAGATTAATCTTCCCCAGTGGATAACTTGGTTTCTCTGGTGTGATACCATGGAACCTTGTGTCTGTTGGCTTCAGGTTTGCTAAGGATATGTTCATCTTCCTCAATGTATCTGCATACATAAGGTTTAAGCTGCTGCCGCCATCTATGAACACTCGAGAAACATCGAATCCCGCAATAACTGCTGGTAGGATAAGTGCTGACTGCCCTGGTCGAGGAACTTGCTGCGGGTGATCTGCTATGGTAAAGCCAATGTCTTGCCCTGACCAATTAAGATACTCGACTGTTGGTGGAGGCATTTTTTCTGCCATGAACACCTATCGCGAGATTACTTTCTGAGCTCTGTTGGATGGCCTTCCCTTCTGAATCATCGACACCGCTCCGTTGGAGTTAGGATCAACGTAAGGCGGTGGTGGAGGTGCTGCCGCTATTCTGAGCTGATGTCGATTGTCTTCCGTAATCGCGGGAGGGGGTGGCAAGAGAATCTCGCTCCTGGGTTCTCGAGGATTTCTCTGTGCTGCTCGAGCGTTAGCATGCTACGCCCACCTTAACATTGCCTGGAAATTGCGACAATCTTTCTGCAGATGTCCTGACTGTCTTTTCCCGTTGCTATCGAGGAAAAAGTGCATCTGACACGGCCCATTCATCATCTCTTCAGGAGACACGAAAGGCCTCGGGAACCTAGGCCCGCTATTTTGCCTGTTGTTTCGAGAGTCATCTCTATTGTCGCCTCGCTGCTCATTGCTTCTCTGATAATCATCTCTGTTGTTTCCTCCGGTGTTTGCTCGAAAGCCTGCCGAAATTTGTCCTGGGGCATCATAGCTCGGGTACTGCCGAGGAAATCGTCGCCTCGGTTGATAATTTCGACCGTGGTCCTCCTCTGGCGACCTGTGCCGTTTGTTGTGAACAGCATCTTCTCCATCTGCCCATCTGTTTGCTATTTCCATTAACACGGATACTGTCTTTGGGTTGGTCCTCCCCAAGTCCTCGACAAAATCTCCACGCCTGATTCCTGCGACAAACGCATCTATCGCTCTCTCGTCAGATATATTTCCTGCCGAGTTTTTGATGATGTTCCACCTTTGGATATATTTTCTCATTGGCTCGTCTGGCTTTTGTCGGCATGCTCTCAACTCCTCTAATGACGCAGGTTTCTTGCACGTGGACCGGAAGTTCTTGACAAATACGTCCTCGAAGCTTTCCCAGCTGTCGATGGATCCTGGAGGAAGTTTCTTTATCCAAGATCGTGCGGCTCCACTCAGATGCACCTCGATGCTTTGCATAGCTGTTGCTCTGGTTCCTCCTGTAAGCTTCACTGTCTCGAGATAGTCCACTAGCCAATCCTCTGGATCTTGAAGGCCGTCGAATTTCTTGAAGTTATCAGGTAACTTGAATCCTGAAGGGACTCGAGTTTTTCAAACTCTCCTCGTGAAGCACGGCAAGCCACACATATCCTCGTCGTTTAACTCTGGGGACTGCCGATGTTCCCTTCTGCATTGTCGCGCTCTGTCGACTCTTGCTTGTGCTGCCGTGTCCCTTGCTCCACTTGGTCCTTCGGGAGCTACTGCTGCTGCTGCCGCAGGTCGTGGACTATTTTGCCTTGCCGCTCCTTCGGGAGGTGTTGATACAAACGCCGTCCCCATAGCTCCAACTCCTGCTATCACCATGTTGTACAGTGTTTCCCTTGGATCTCCTGGAGGTGGTTTAGATGCGAGGATAAAAGCTTGTGTCGCCATATACCCAGCCTCTGGTGTCTTAGGGATGATGTTTCCTCTCGTGTCTATCGACATAAAAGATATGTCGAGATTTTGGACTAAGTGATCTCTTTCTCCTTCGGGTACGTGTTGTAACCTCGATCTTGCTCTATTCCGAGCCTCCCTGTGGCTATCACCCGAAGTTCTAGATTGTCGACTCAGCTCTGCCCTTCTCCTGCTGGATGCAGAAGCTGCCTCCTTTCTTCTGTTTAACTCAGCTATCTGTTTTTCCAATTCCCTTGCAGCTCGTGCGAGCCTATATTGATATGCTTGTAACTCCTCTGGCGTGGCTGTGGTGGCCATTGGTTCTGAGCCATCCATAGCTCTCGCGGCTCTATCCCATGCTGCTTGCGGGAGTCGAACTCTGTCTCGCGGCTGTGGCCCGATATATTTATTGCCTAGACCTCGTCGCAAATCAGAGGGATCAACGTATGGATTTCCCAAATCGTCGAAAGCCTCAGATGTTTCTTCTTGGTCATGGCTTGGCTCTCCGATGACATAAATCTGATGATACTTTGTATTCAGATCTATGTTGGGTTTGGTGACACCATCGTTAAGATTGGCGAAGACCTTGCCCACTGTAGTAGATTTGTCGATGAAGTTGTAGCTGTCGACACTGCTTGAGCCATCGCTTATATATGAGTCCGCAGATGACTCAAACGACATGTCGCTGAAGATCTTGGCGAGTTTTTCTCTCGCCCTGGTGCTGATGAAGCGTGACGACGAAGTTTCTTCCTCTCTTGATTCGGTTGACGATGTATAGCTTGAAAAATCGAAATCGACCGCCGACGATCCCGACGAAATCGGAATTTCGACACGATACGATCCCTCTTTCTCGACGCGAAAGTGAAACCTTCCGAACGTCATCTCCATAGGCTCCTCCAGATACGCATATGCATCCAAACGGGAGGGCGGGTGAGGAACAAAATCAACAGGACCAGTAGCGATCTGTTTACCTCGATCCATTGCGTTGCTTGGGATTGATGAAGTCGATGATTTTGCGGTTGGTGAAGTCGATGATCTTGAACGTGCCATCGAGACCAGATCCTTGACGCCTCTAATCCCCACGGTCGGAGCCAATTGACAAGGTATTAACTTGTAAATGCCTACGGATTGTAGACTAGGGTTTAGTTGGAAGTAGAGGGCAAGTAGATCTCGAAGGTTTCAGCCGAAAAGTACTTGACGATTATGAAACTAGGGTTTGCAAACAATAATTCGATGATTTCTGTGTCCCTCGACTCCCCCTTATATAGGAGGCGGAGCCGAGGGATTCGTGCCGTACAAGTTACAGAGTCCGGGAAGGTTTCTAACTCATCCCGTAAGATTACAAATAACACTTCCTATTACAACTCTAGTCTTCCTTAATAATATCTTGGGCTCCCGAATCTTCTTATTCTTCGGGTAATGGGCCTTCAGTAAACCCCGGGTACTATCTTCGGCAGGCCCATTTGGGATGCCTATGTCAACTATTATCATATATGTTTTGGGGCTAACATCGATACTTTTCTGATATGTTTGCTTAGTTATGCTACCCCTAAATATCTAGCTGCCTTTGCACCTATCTTAGGTGTAAGGGAAGCATCTTGCTTAGACTTTACTTAGTAGATCTGATCTGTTATGGTTGTTCCTTGTTCTCCAAGGATTAGTTTGATATCCGCATGGTTAGGCCTTGCAAACGGGTTGAACGATCCAGTAGTGCGTAAGGTATGGTTTGCCTATCCAAGAGGGGTTGTTCCGGGAATCGACTCTGTGTTGGTTTTTAGGCCTCTTCTAGGACTGGTTTTCTGTTATCTTTCATATCTGCCAGGCTCAACTACGCGTAGGACGTTCCAATTATACGGTGAAAACCCTAGACTGTTGTAGATCGATTTAACTTGGTATTGATAAAGCAGGATCCCCATGTTATTGTAGATCCAATACGAACCATGGGTCAATCGGCTCTTTGAGCCGATTCACAGGGTAACCTGAGAGCCGATCGAGGCTCGGATTTAATGTTTACGTGTCTGCCATGCAGGAAACTAATTGAAGCAATCCATCACCTTCCTGACCAGGTATAGGTCAGGTGGCACGCCCTCGCAACAGCCAGGACGTGTGCCGGATTTTGCGGGCCGTCGCCCGAGGGACCAGGGCCGACCAGCAGTCCTGGGAGCCTCCCGGCTCTTCGTGTTGCTCGTCGCTGCTCGCCGGTGGGTTTTGGCAGGCAACAATATGACACAAGAAGACTATATGCTTTTGTTTTTCATTTTTCTGATTTTTTATGAATTTTATGCCCATTTGAATCTTTTGGTCAAATCCTAGGTTTGACAAAGATTTAAACAAGTTTAAAATATGAAAATGAAAAGCTAAGCATGGATCCTTCTTAGTCACTCTAAAATAAAGCTTTTGGGGTGTTCTTGAAATTTCCATGTTTGAAACCCAAAACCACTTCTCTTCATGATTGACTTCATAAGACAGAGTTTAGGGTTAGGGGCAGATATATACATGAGTTGTCTGGTTTGAATATTTCTAGACCTTGTTTATTACCTTTAATGCTTACCATATATATGACATAAGAGTGCTATGTGCTTTGGTTTTTCATTCTTTTGATTTTTTTTTCTGAATTTGTATGCCCATTTGAATCTTGGTCAAATCCTAGGCGGTTTGACAAAGATTTAAACAAGTTTAAAACATGAAAATGAAAAGGAAAGTCTGTATCCTTCTTAGTTACTCTAAAATGAAGCTTTTGGGATGTTCTTGAAATTTCCATGTTTGAAACCCATAACGACTTCTCTTCATGCTAGACTTCATAAGATCGACCGAGTTTAGGGTTAGGGGGTACATACATGATTTGTATGGTTTGAATATGTCCAAACCTTGTTAATTTATCAACTTGAATGCTTACTATATATGACATAAGAAGACTATATGCTTTTGTTTTTCATTTTTCTGATTTTTTCTGAATTTTATGCCCATTTGAATCTTTTGGTCAAATCCTAGGTTTGACAAAGATTTAAACAAGTTTAAAATATGAAAATGAAAAGCTAAGCATGGATCCTTCTTAGTCACTCTAAAATAAACCTTTTGGGAGGTTCTTGAAATTTCCATGTTTGAAACCCAAAACCACTTCTCTTCATGATTGACTTCATAAGACAGAGTTTAGGGTTAGGGGTAGATATATACATTAGTTGTCTAGTTTTAATATGTCTAGACCTTGTTTATCAACTTTAATGCTTACTATATATATGACATAAGAATGCTATGTGCTTTGGTTTTTCATTCTTTTGATTTTTTTCTGAATTTGAATGCCCATTTGAATCTTGGTCAAATCCTAGGCGGGTTGACCAAGATTTAAACAAGTTTAAAACATGAAAATGAAAAGGGAAGTCTGTATCCTTCTTAGTCACTCTAAAATGAAGCTTTTGGGATGTTCTTGAAATTTCCATGTTTGAAACCCAAAACGACTTCTCTTCATGCTAGACTTCATAAGATCGACCGAGTTTAGGGTTAGGGGGTACATACATGATTTGTATGGTTTGAATATGTCCAAACCTTGTTAATTTATCAACTTGAATGCTTACTATATATGACATAAGAAGACTATATGCTTTTGTTTTTCATTTTTCTAATTTTTTCTGAATTTTATGCCCATTTGAATCTTTTGGTCAAATCCTAGGTTTGACAAAGATTTAAACAAGTTTAAAATATGAAAATGAAAAGCTAAGCATGGATCCTTCTTAGTCACTCTAAAATAAAGCTTTTGGGAGGTTCTTGAAATTTCCATGTTTGAAACCCAACCACTTCACTTCATGATTGACTTCATAAGACAGAGTTTAGGGTTAGGGGTAGATATATACATGAGTTGTCTGGTTTTAATATGTCTAGACCTTGTTTATCAAATTTAATGCTTACTATATATATGACATAAGAATGCTATGTGCTTTGGTTTTTCATTCTTTTGATTTTCTTCTGAATTTGAATGCCCATTTGAATCTTGGTCAAATCCTAGGCGGGTTGACCAAGATTTAAACAAGTTTAAAACATGAAAATGAAAAGGGAAGTCTGTATCCTTCTTAGTCACTCTAAAATGAAGCTTTTGGGATGTTCTTGAAATTTCCATGTTTGAAACCCAATACGACTTATCTTCATGCTAGACTTCATAAGATCGACCGAGTTTAGGGTTAGGGGGTACATACATGATTTGTATGGTTTGAATATGTCCAAACCTTGTTTATCAACTTGAATATGCTTACTATATGACATAAGAAGACAATGTACTTTGGTTTTTCATTTTTCTGATTTTTTTAATTTTCTGCCCATTTGAATCTTGGTCAAATCCTAGGATTGAACATGATTTAAACAAGTTTATAATATGAAATGAAAAGGTAAGGATGGATCCTTCTTAGTCACTCTAAAATGAAGCTTTTGGGATGTGTTCTTAAATTTCCAGGTTTGAAACCCAAAACGACTTCTCTTCATGCTAGACTTCATAAGATCGACCGAGTTGAGGGTTAGGGGTAGATACATGATTTGTATGGTTTGAATATGTCCAAACCTTGTTAATTTATCAACTTTAATGCTTACTATATGACATAAGAAAACTATTTGCTTTGTTTTTTTCTTTTTTCTGTTTTTTTTTAAATTTTGGTAACCATTTGAATCTTGTCAAATCCTAGGTTTGACCAAGATAATGTAAACAAGTTTAAAACATGAAAATGAAAAGGGAAGCATGTATCGTTCTTAGTCACTCTAAAATGAAGCTTTTGGGAGGTTTTTGAAATTTCCATGTTTGAAACCCAAAACCACTTCTCTTCACATGCTTGACTTCATAAGACAGAGTTTAGGGGTTAGGGGGTATAGATACATGATTTGTATGGTTTCATATGTCTAGACCTTGTTTATCAACTTTAATGCTTACTATATGACATAAGAAGACTATGTGATTTGGTTTTTCATTTTCCTGCACATTTGAATCTTGTTGGTCAAATCCTAGGTTTGACCAAGATTTAGACAAGTTTAACACGTGAAAACGATTAAGTAAGCCTGGATCCTTCTTAGTCACTCCAAAATGTACCAATTGATAGATGTGTTAACTTTGCTTCATGGAAAAAATAATGTCATGTAAATGAGTTAACTTGGGTTTCCTACCCTTGAATCCATAGGAAACTTTGTTCTAATGCACTATAATAATCAACCGAGTTTTTACACCAACAGCTCTGTCACTTACGTGTGGTGCCCACGTGTGAGGTCCCGCACTTCAGTGAGCACAAGTCACGTGCAATAGGTACGCAAACTCCCAGCCATCTTCTTTGTCAAGGAAAGACGCATCAGGATGCGTATTGGAAGTCTCTGGGTCCTTCAGGATCCTTCGGTTGTCGCTCTCACACAAAAAAAAACAAATCTCTCTCATTCTCGGCCTCGCTCGACTCGCTCGCTCGCACCTCCTGCTCACTGACAAACCCTGCACAATAGTCAACATCGTCACCCGAAAAAGGGGAGACACCATAATGCTCTCCCTTCTTCTGTCCTTCCGAGTGATCCCTCTTCCTCCGAGTTTCACTAGCTAGACGGGCAAACACACATGTGCTTCATAGTAATAATAAAAAGGTAGAAAAATCTATATACGAATCTATAATTAAATAGGTTAAACTAGGGTTTTTCCCAGTACTACAGATCAAGGTTCAAAAAAATCCAACTACGGGGTTCGAACAACACGATTCTAATCCAAGAATTTTTTTCTACCTCATCCAAATGGCCTCAAACTATAGGGTTAGCATCTATCTAGTGCAGTATGTGTGAAAATGTATGCACTATGTGTGCTATAACTTGTATGTCTTTCAAATTTGAACCAAATTTGAATAAGTTTGAAATATTTGAAAAAGGGGCTTTTGGCTTAAACGTTTGAAACCCAAAACGACTTCTCTTCATGCTAGACTTCATAAGACCAAGTTTAGGGTTAGGGGGTAGATACATGATTTGTCTGGTTTGAATATGTCTAAACCTTGTTTATCAACTTTAATGCTAACTATATGACATAAGAAGACTATGTGCTTTGGTTTTTCATTTTTCTGTTTTTTTATTTTATGCCCATATATTTGAATCTTGGTCAAATCCTAGGTTTGACAAAGATTTAAACAAGTTTAAAACATGAAAATGAAAAGGGAAGCATGTATCCTTCTTAATTAGTCACTCTAAAATGAAGCTTTTGGGACGTTCTTGAAATTTCCATGTTCGAAACCCAAAACGACTTCTCTTCATGCTAGACTTCATAAGATCGACCGAGTTTAGGGTTAGGGGTAGATACATGATTTGTATGGTTTGAATATGTCCAAACCTTGTTTATCAACTTGAATATGCTTACTATATGACATAAGAAGACTATGTACTTTGGTTTTTCATTTTTCTGATTTTTTTAATTTTCTGCCCATTTGAATCTTGGTCAAATCCTAGGGTTGAACATGATTTAAACAAGTTTATAACATGAAATGAAAAGGTAAGGATGGATCCTTCTTAGTCACTCTAAAATTAAGCTTTTGGGATGTGTTCTTGAAATTTCCATGTTTGAAACCCAAAACGACTTCTCTTCATGCTAGACTTCATAAGATCGACCGAGTTTAGGGTTAGGGGGTACATACATGATTTGTATGGTTTGAATATGTCCAAACCTTGTTAATTTATCAACTTGAATGCTTACTATATATGACATAAGAAGACTATATGCTTTTGTTTTTCATTTTTCTGATTTTTTATGAATTTTATGCCCATTTGAATCTTTTGGTAAAATCCTTGGTTTGACAAAGATTTAAACAAGTTTAAAATATGAAAATGAAAAGCTAAGCATGTTTCCTTCTTAGTCACTCTAAAATAAAGCTTTTGGGGTGTTCTTGAAATTTCCATGTTTGAAACCCAAAACCACTTCTCTTCATGATTGACTTCATAAGACAGAGTTTAGGGTTAGGGGTAGATATATACATGAGTTGTCTGGTTTTAATATGTCTAGACCTTGTTTATCAACTTTAATGCTTACTATATATATGACATAAGAATGCTATGTGCTTTAGTTTTTCATTCTTTTGATTTTTTTCTGAATTTGTATGCCCATTTGAATCTTGGTCAAATCCTAGGTGGTTTGACCAAGATTTAAACAAGTTTAAAACATGAAAATGAAAAGGGAAGTCTGTATCCTTCTTAGTCACTCTAAAATGAAGCTTTTGGGATGTTCTTGAAATTTCCATGTTTGAAACCCAAAACGACTTCTCTTCATGCTAGACTTCATAAGATCGACCGAGTTTAGGGTTAGGGGGTACATACATGATTTGTATGGTTTGAATATGTCCAAACCTTGTTTATCAACTTGAATATGCTTACTATATGACATAAGAAGACTATGTACTTTGGTTTTTCATTTTTCTGATTTTTTTAATTTTCTACCCATTTGAATCTTGGTCAAATCCTAGGATTGAACATGATTTAAACAAGTTTATAATATGAAATGAAAAGGTAAGGATGGATCCTTCTTAGTCACTCTAAAATGAAGCTTTTGGGATGTGTTCTTAAATTTCCATGTTTGAAACCCAAAATGACTTCTCTTCATGCTAGACTTCATAAGATCGACCGAGTTTAGGGTTAGGGGTAGATACATGATTTTTATGGTTTGAATATGTCCAAACCTTGTTAATTTATCAACTTCATGCTTACTATATGACATAAGAAAACTATTTGCTTTGTTTTTTTCTTTTTAATTTTTTTTAAATTTTGGTAACCATTTGAATCTTGTCAAATCCTAGGTTTGACCAAGATAATTTAAACAAGTTTAAAACATGAAAATGAAAAGGGAAACATGTATCGTTCTTAGTCACTCTAAAATGAAGCTTTTGGGAGGTTTTTGAAATTTCCATGTTTGAAACCCAAAACCACTTCTCTTCATATGCTTGACTTCATAAGACAGAGTTTAGGGGTTAGGGGGTATAGATACATGATTTGTATGGTTTCATATGTCTAGACCTTGTTTATCAACTTTAATGCTTACTATATGACATAAGAAGACTATGTGATTTGGTTTTTCATTTTTCTGTTTTTATTTTATTTTTCTGCACATTTGAATCTTGTTGGTCAAATCCTAGGTTTGACCAAGATTTAGACAAGTTTAACACGTGAAAACGAATAAGTAAGCCTGGATCGTTCTTAGTCACTCCAAAATGTACCAATTGATAGATGTGTTAACTTTGCTTCATGGAAAAAATAATGTCATATAAATGAGTTAACTTGGGTTTCCTACCCTTGAATCCATAGGAAACTTTGTTCTAATGCACTATAATAATCAACCGATTTTTTACACCAACAGGTCTGTCACTTACGTGTGGTGCCCACGCGTGAGGTCCCACACTTCAGTGAGCACAAGTCACGAGCAATAGGTACGCAAACTCCCAGCCATCTTCTTTGTCAAGAGAAGACGCATCAGGATGCGTATTGGAAGTCTCTGGGTCCTTCAGGATCCTTCGGTTGTCGCTCTCACACAAAAAACAAATCTCTCTCATTCTTGGCCTCGCTCGACTCGCTCGCTCGCTCGCTCGCACCTCCTGCTCACTGACAAACCCGGCACAATAGTCAACATCGTCACCCGAAAAAGGGGAGACACCATAATGCTCTCCCTTCTTCTGTCCTTCCGAGTGATCCCTCTTCCTCCGAGTTTCACTAGCTAGACGGGCAAACACACATGTGTTGCATAGTAATAATAAAAAGGTAGAAAAATCGATATACGAATCTATAATTAAATAGGTTAAACTAGGGTTTTGCCCAGTACTACAGATCAAGGTTCAAAAAAATCCATATGCTTTTGTTTTTCATTTTTCTGTTTTTTTATGAAGTTTATGCCCATTTGAATCTTTTGGTCAAATCCTAGGTTTGACAAAGATTTAAACAAGTTTAAAATATGAAAATGAAAAGCTAAGCATGTTTCCTTCTTAGTCACTCTAAAATAAAGCTTTTGGGAGGTTCTTGAAATTTCCATGTTTGAAACCCAAATCCACTTCTCTTCACGATTGACTTCATAAGACAGAGTTTAGGGTTGGGGGTAGATATATACATGAGTTGTCTGGTTTTAATTTCTCTAGACCTTGTTTATCAACTTTAATTCTTACTATATATATGACATAAGAATGCTATGTGCTTTGGTTTTTCATTCTTTTGATTTTTTTTCTGAATTTGTATGCCCATTTGAATCTTGGTCAAATCCTACACGGTTTGACAAAGATTTAAACAAGTTTAAAACATGAAAATGAAAAGGGAAGTATGTATCCTTCTTAGTCACTCAAAAATGAAGCTTTTGGGATGTTCTTGAAATTTCCATGTTTGAAACCCAAAACGACTTCTCTTCATGCTAAACTTCATAAGATCGACCGAGTTTAGGGTTAGGGGGTAGATACATGATTTGTATGGTTTTAATATGTCCAAACCTTGTTTATCAACTTGGATATGCTTACTATATGAAATAAGAAGACTATGTACTTTGGTTTTTCATTTTTCTGATTTTTTAAATTTTCTGCCCATTTGAATCTTGGTCAAATCCTTGGGTTGAGCATGATTTAAACAAGTTTATAACATGAAATGAAAAGGTAAGCATGGATCCTTCTTAGTCACTCTAAAATGAAGCTTTTGGGATGTGTTCTTGAAATTTCCATGTTTGAAACCCAAAATGACTTCTCTTCATGCTAGACTTCATAAGATCGACCGAGTTTAGGGTTAGGGGTAGATACATGATTTGTATGGTTTGAATATGTCCAAACCTTGTTAATTTATCAACTTGAATGATTGCTATATGACATACGAAGACTATATGCTTTGGTTTTCATTTTTCTGATTTTTTATGAATTTTATGCCCATTTGAATCTTTTGGTCAAATCCTAGGTTTGACAAAGATTTAATCAAGTTTAAAATATGAAAATGAAAAGGTAAGCATGGATCCTTCTTAGTCACTCTAAAATAAAGCTTTTGGGAGGTTCTTGAAATTTCCATGTTTGAAACCCAAAACAACTTCTCTTCATGATTGACTTCATATATAAGACATAGTTGCGTGGAGGTTCAAACGTAGGGCTAAACTATGTAAGATAAAATCATATGATCGGGGATCGCCAACTACTAGTTTTTATTCCAAATTGTATCCATAGTTAGTGATGTATATGTACAAAAAAAGTAAAGTGTGAGTTTTGTGCAACAATCACAGCAATAAGTGGTGTGTCGTGCAATTTCCTCGGGCCCTTACTAAGGGCCTGGTTTGCCTTTTCTTTTTTTATATCTTGAGATACTCTGAGCACTCCCTCCATCCCAAAATTACTACTCAGTACTGTACATAGTACTCCCTCTATAGGAATCTGATTCCACGGAACTTTTTCAGTACATAAGTCTCCTCCTTAATTCCCATGCCGACTTTACTCCCCCAGCGAGAAAAATCTCCTCTTCGCTCTCGAGTCTCTACCAAGCTGGCCGCCTCGCTACTTCCCTAGCTTCCTCCCTACAGCACACCTCGCCCCCGTACGCGAGCTAGGTCCAGCCGGAGATGGGGCACATCCGCCCCGCCGGAAGAATGCTCGGAGGAAGTCCGGGCAGGAGGACAAGGGTGACGCCATCCCGGATGAACTTCTCGGTCTGGTGTTCCTGCGCCTCACCTCGCCTCTGGATCTCGTCCGCGCCGCGTTCACCTGCAGGAGCTGGCGCAAGGTCATCGTGTCGGAGAACTTCCGTGTCGTCTCCGCTCTCCACAGCGCGCCATCCTCCATAGTCGCCGGCCACTACCACATCAGCTTCTCCCATTGTCACTATCGTCCGTCTGGCTTGCTGCCCCACTTCGTTACCTCTTCCTCGTCATGTTGGGTCGGGGTCGCCGCAAATAATCTCGCGTTCGACTTCCTCCCACGGGCGCCAAACGGCAACCTCATCTTGGAGCTCGCCGACTCTCGGGGCGGCCTCCTACTCCTTGCGGACTTCGACCACACCGAACACGGGAAGCCTTTCGAGCAGCCGTCACGTCTCGTTGTCTGCGATCCCCTGGCAAGTCAGTACATTACGGTCCCTCCACCCCCTGCTGTTTCGAACACAACATTCGTAAGCTTGTTCCTGGGCGCCGCCCTCCATGGCGAGGACGCTGCGGCGCGCATCAGTCTGTCAAATTACAGGGTAACGTGCCTGATCTATCATGACGGCATCTGCAAGACCTGCGTGTTCTCGCCTGGCCCTGGTGGCCACGCTTGGACCTCCTCCGGCGCCACCGTGCCTCTCGATGCCACGCACATAGGCCTGTGAGATATCCTCTTTGTGGGGTGCAACGCCCGTTTCTTCCAGTGGTACGTGTTCTGTGCGCTCGGAAACTTCATTCTTGCTCTCGACAGAGAATCCGGCGAGCTCTCACGCTTCGAGAGAGCTCGAGACAAGCACTGGCTTCACACCGTGCCGATTGAGATGCTGGGCGGGCCCTCGCGCATGCTGAATTGGTACGTGCTAGAGCTTCCTTGGCCACCTACCTTCCAAGCTTGCTTATCCTAGGATTCTGGCTTCCTGGGTTGGATTAGTGTCGGCCATGGTGCTGTCGACACGGTCTGGAGGTTGAAGACGAAGGGCATCTCAAGGATTTTGTTGTAATTTCGTTTTTTTAAGGTGTTTTGTACTATTTGATGTTTCTCTTAATGTCAGAGGGTTTATTTGCACTAGTCAAAATTGACATAGCTGTACGTTTTGAAGATTACATTTAACTTGTTCATCATGATCCCAACTTCTAACATAATATGGTATAGTACTAGAATAGGAGGAGTAACACTTTTCGCATGTGGGCCAAATATAAAGTACTACTGTACGTCCATTTCAAGGAATAAGGCGCACGCGTACTCCAAGACGTATCTTTTGGTCAGATTACCATGACCATTGAATTGACAAGACAATACACACAGCATTGGAGGCTTTGGGGCGTGCTCGATGGTGCTAGCTGCGGCTATACAGACATGAGATAGGCATCGCGGAAGCGTCGCAAATAGAAAACAAATCATATTTTGTGGGGAGTGATGTTTTGGCTCCCGGGTGCGTATGCTCCCTTTAGTTTGAACTGCAACATCTATATATTTTGAAATGTCAAAAACTTCCAAACAAAAAATTAATCTTTTCATCTTCACATGCTAAGAGCGCATAAAGTCTTTCCATAAAAAACTAAATTGTCGTTTGGGCTGTGTAAAAAAGATAAAATTTATTGCTAAAAATAAAGGTGTTTGTAATACTTGCTTTTGTCTTCTTACATCAACCACAAAAAGTATCGGCTTTTCACGAAACTACACGAACACACATAGATTATCGAGGATTACATGCGAATTTTTTTGTTAGATTTTTTCGAAAATTAAAACCAGATGTTTTTTTGGGTCGAGGTAGCATATCCGCCCAAGAGCCGAATTAAATTTCCGATTTTTTTGGACTGACAATTTCATCGGGAAGACATGGATGCGCATAGGCGGCGTGCAAGGCAAGGCATCGATTTGACCGGACGTACTTAGGGCAGGTCAGGCTGCCAGCGTACTTTTTTCGGGCAGGTGAGGTACCAGAACTCAAAGTCCTCTTCAGCGTCTCTCTCTCTGTCTTTTTTGAGTGTACTAGCGCGCGTTCATACTGCACTCTATCAAATGTTCACGGTCAGCGAGAAGAGCCGCAGCCCGCTCTACCTGAAGGGGATTCTCTGGCTTGGCCTTTCCGACTTTGGGTCATTGACAGCCGGGTCCCCCAAATTGTGGGATCTGCATTTCAGGGACTCAAAGTTAGGGAAATGTTTGAGATGCAAAGTAAGAGAATATTTACCAGTATAATTGGTTGATTAGATGAGTAAGTGGTGGAATCACAACAGATGGGAGCAGTACATGGTGGAAACCGCAAAATATCCGTCCAGATGGTTTTTTTGTGCAACATACTAAGTTTGAGGTGGTAGAACTTGAGGCCAGTGACTTTACTTACTCCAGAATGCAACTTTACGTACATGAGCCATCGGATCAAGATCCAACGGACACCGTTGATCCAGATTTTGAAGTCACAATTTAAGTTGCTTGGAAAAAATCGAAAACATTACAGTAAGATATATATCTTTCCTTAAGTATTCTGGTAAAGTTTTACTTCATTTCAAAATTGAGTTTAATTTTAAGTTCAAAATTTGGATCAACAATGTGCGTTAGATCTTGATCAAATGACTCACGTACAAGTCGCAAGTGAAGTCACCGGATCTCTGTCCGTGGTGGAATCTGCAATTCCCTCGCCTATATATATACAAGTCGAAGACTACGACCCTCTATCCCCCTCTCCTTCCCATCCTCTAAATTCATATTCCATTTAGAATCGTTGGGCATGGAGGTTCCCCCTGGTAGCTTTAGAGCTTTTTTTGACGATGCTAAATTGAGAAGACTGCTCACCTGCGGTTTGTGCTCTCAATCCGCACAACCTCCATTTTGGCGGGTTAGTACTTTCTTCACTAGGTTCATCCAGTTGTATTTTAATTTGGGCCAACAGTCGTGTTAATTTCCTTGTATTAAGCAGTGCTGCTCGTGCAAGAAGTTTGCATGCGACAGTTGCGCTAGGAACATGCCCAGTGGCGCGTGCCCGGGATGCCAGGGCGTCTTCCAAGGTGAAAGTCCTCCATCTGAAAGTATGGAATTTTTCCCATGAATGTGTTATGGAAAAGAATGGGGTGAGAAGAACGTTCATCTGCGGTTTGTGCTCTCAAATCGCACGACGTCCACTATACCGGGTTAGTACTTTCTTCACTAGGTTGCACCCAGCTATAATTTTCTTTGGGCCAACAGTCATGTTAATTTTCTTGTATTAAGCAGTGCATTCGCATGGGGGAGCGAGGGCATATTGCATGCGGAAGCTGCTTAAGAAACCTGCCCAGTCTCGTGTGCCCGAACTGCGACGACATCTACAAAGAGGAAGTGGATTTAATTAGATTTGTCTCCTTGTTTAAGGTGGATTGCAGCAACGATGGTTGCGACATGAGCGGCGACTTGCTCGAATACTTGCAACACGAGGCGACGTGCCCGCATGCGCCAACGAGACGGTAGATGGTTGATCTTGCCGGTCTCGATGGAGAAGATGATCACGCTTCGAGGCTAAGATCTGAGCTCGGTGGAGAAGGACCGGATGGAGTTTCCTTTTCTAGATCTAGAGTTATTTTTGTACTTTTAGATGTCTTGTCTGTAGTTTCCTTTTACTTGGAGGGTCCTCCTTGCAGTATGTAATCCCACCGTCATCATAATATAAAAGCAGTGTCGCCGGGTCCTTCGGGACTTTTCTGTGTTAAAAAATGTACTGATTTTAGACATGTCGTCTATTTATGTGTGCGATGTTGTATCGTCTATTACCGTGATTAGTTTGAGCGTGTCCATGTCCTAGAACAAAACTTCGGCATGATGTACTTGTATGTTTAATTGAATTCGACCAAGTATAATGTGGAACCGGTCATTGCGACCATATGGAGATTGCGAACCGGTAATTGACAGGTGGTACATGCTCCTATATTAATCTTGTTTATCTAATGGTAATTGCGATTTATGCAGTACATAATTAATTAGTTTTAGTTATAAACATGGACTCTTTGGACGGGGGCTCCTTTTCGAACTAGATCGGGGAGATTTATGAAGTGCTAGAAGGGAACAAATTAGTACATGAGTGTTTTCCGTGAAATGGTAAAAATTTGTAGTGGCAGATTGCCGCCAATGCAATCTTTTCACGTGGTTGATATGGTAGGATGGACAATTCCAAGATTTCACGAATTATTTTGGTTTGTGACCATATATTAAATTAGTTTTGGGCTCATTTCCATTTAATCTAAAATTTCAACCGAAGTACACGAAGTACAATTAAAAAAGGGGAAACTATATATACATGATGTGCACTAAAGGTGTGGTACCCCCCAGAAAAATGACCAAACATATGCGTTGCATCCAAGTACGTAACACCCATATGGCAAACAAAAGCATTGAGTAGTTGTTTGTGATGTATGTAATCTACATGTATATAAAAAATACCAAACATGGCACACCAAAATATTTTTTAGAAGAACTTGCCAGATTTTGGCACCATGCATGTTGGAGTTTTTTTTTTGACACAATCCTTCTTGGAGTTTGCATGGCTCTCTTCTGAAGTGAGAGGTGAGTTGGTTAATGCTAGAACCATGTCAAACTTCCGAATGTTAGTAATTTAGCATGGACTCATCATTTGTGATGAACTACCTAGGAACAATGCCAAACATGACATACCTATGTTCTTGAGAATATTCCCTTTCACCGATTTTGGCACCATGTGTGCTTTTAAGTATGTTTGCATGCCTTCTTGATTGGTTATTGAAATACCATGTCAAACTGTCGATACATGGAAAATTCCTTTGCTACAATCAAATAAACTTCGGGCTCCTTTGATTCAAAGGAATATGGAGGGTGTAGGAATATGAAAGGTGCATGATTGGAATGTTATGCCAAGTTGAATCCTATAGGAACATGATGTGTCTTTGATTGTGGCAAAGGAACTTTTCCATGAGGTATTAGCTAATGTTTTTTTCCTATAGGATTTGCACTACAAGATTTCTATAGGAATAGTTCCTATGAATCAAATGACTTGCATAAGAAATTTTCCCATAAGAACCAAATCCAACATAATTCCTATGTCAATCCTATGAAATGAGCCCGATTCCCATAGGATTCAAGTAGGCATGACATCCCAATTCTATGATTTTCCTTTTCCTATACTTTCCATTTCCTATGAACCAAAGGAGGCCTAACTACTTGGCCATACTTGAAACAATTGCCAAATAAATGCCGTGCATCCTATGGCCCCCGTGAGTTTGACCTAAATTTGAAATCATGGTAAAAGGTGCTTAAAATAGGCAAATAAAAGCATGGAGTCAATTTTTTTTTGATGTACTACCTAGGGAAAATACCAAACATGCCATAATGCAAACTGTGTTTTAGTGAGAAGCCCTTCAAAAAAGTTGGCATCCACTTGTTGATTTTGCTATCGACATGACAAAATAACTGATCAGATGACCAAGTGGTGAAATTTGCAACATATTAGACCACCATATGGTGGAAACTGCTAAAAATCGTGAAAACTGCAAAGAAAAAGTTAAAGTGGTGGTTTGTGCAGCATATGGAGGATTGAGTAGTAAAAGTTGGATGTGCACTACCGTGGGCCTGTGGTAATTTTTCGATAAAGGATGCTTTATTACTTTTGATAAGCAATTACATCCAGCCTCTGCACAACCAGGGTGCACACAACCGTTTTAATAGTCTTAGGATCACAAAAATGTCAAACTAAAGGAGAAAATAGGCAAAATACATATCGAAACAATGAATCATATAACGCCTAAAATGCGGGTGGGGCTTCAGTCCGTAGACTATGCTGCCACCCATGTAGGGAAAAAGTATCCCTCGCCGTAGCCTCCAACCGTGTACAGAAATACAACCCATGTGGGCCTGTGGTAATGTTCGCCTATTATGATGATGGCAAGAAAAAATGATGTTTTCTCTACTGAAACTGTCCCGAGCTGATTTGACGAGACAAAATACATCTACACGGCGTGCAAGGGACAGCTATACAGTACATTAGCTTCTTCTCGGGTCACACGCCGCACCACGAGTGCGGTAAGTGCGACGAGAGACCGAGAGAGAGAAGGAACGCCCGTAGTATTTTTATTTCAATTCACATTGTTTTTTCCTTGCCTCTCCGTCTTCTTCACCTCCATCTTCTTGGTGTTTTCAAGAGTGATTATCAAAAACTCGTGGGGAAGGGAGACACAAACGCCGCACCGCATCATTAGTAGCAGTATACCTTTCTCTCCTCGCCACGGCTGGCCGCCCGCCGCAAACATTCCTTCCATAGCGCTTGTCGTCTCCTCCAAAAACCCCCCAGCGCACTTGCATCCGCCATCCACCTAAATCCACCGCCGAGTACCTTTCTTTCCTCACCACCGCCGCTGCACCTATTCCCATGTCCAGCAGATCCGCTCCGCTACCTGCTACACACTTCGAGCAGACGACTGCGGTGTTGCGTGTGTCGCCGTCGTGTCAGATGGAGGCGGAGCCGCTCAACTCCCGAAGGAGGGTCGAGCCAGATTGGGCAGAGCCTCCGTCGAGCCTCGACCTTGTCAGCCGCCTCCCCGACGAGATGCTGCACATCATCATCTCCCTCCTGCCCATGATATCCGCTATAAGGACAACCTTGCTCTCCAAACGGTTGCGCCACCTCTGGTGCTCCGTCCCACTTAACCTCCTCGCCGACGACAACGACCTCATCAGCCGCCTCCCCGACCAGATTCTCCACATCATCATCTCCCACCTGCCCACTATATTCGCTGTAAGCACAACCTTGGTCTCCAAACGGTGGCGCCACCTCTGGCACTCCGTCCCACTTAACCTCGAGATCGACGACCAACTCGCCAAGCAAAACCACAAACGCATCGCCGCGGTCTCCAGTATCCTCGCCGCTCACCCTGGCCCCGCCAGAAGCGTATCAATTGACCCCTTCAGAAGCACTTGCAAGGTCGACACCACGCTCGACAGCTGGTTCCGGTCCAACACCCTATCTTGCGTCGAGTACCTCAGATTCGATGGTGGAACAGTGATGCGGCTCCTTCCCGCTGTCCGCGCTCCGCTGCGCGCCCACGCTGCGCATTGTCAGCATTTGTACTTGCTATTTTCCCGAGATTTATGCCAACTCCATGCTTCTTTTCCCCCAACTCAAGAAGCTTACGCTCTATGACATATACATCTGTAAGGCGGTGAACATCGACCGCCTGTTCACCCGCTGTATTGTGCTCGAGGCACTTCACCTTGAGGGGGTCCACGGGTTCACCCACCTCAACATTCACATGCCAAATCTTCGTACAATTAGTGTGGCTAGCTATTGGAAACGCAACACCACCGAACTTATTTAGTTAGACACGGTGCAAATTATGGATGCGTCTTGCCTCGAGAGATTGGTCATATGTGTTCATGATGTTCCACTACTAATCCAGGTCGCCAACGCACCAAAGTTGATGGTGTTGGGCTTTGCGTCGTACCCTGGCTGCCAACTTGTTATTGGACGCATAAACTTTTTGGTAGAACAGCCTTCTTCTTGTTGAATTAACTCACATTTTTGTTATTTTTTGACATATGTACCATTGTCCTGAAGAGGATGATGCCCATAAGCTTGGAACATTCTCTGTGCAGAGTGAAGAACTTGGTTCTAAAATCTAACGGCCCTCGTCTGGATCAACTACTTGCATTTCTTAGATGCTTTCCCTGCACGGAGAAGCTATATATCAAGGTAAATTCGTTGTTGTTAACTATTTACCACTATGAGCAAAAAGTGTAGAGTTACATGGAGTTAACCTGTTATTAGCCTAGATCAGTTGAACAATATTTTGTACTAGAAGAACATCCACAATGGAGTTATATTATGTTGGTTCAAAACTAAACTTCTTGTCATACAATGTGTTGTATCTTGTGCATCTGTGAAGTTTCATATAAACACATGATAATATGTGATCTGTGTAAAAAAGATTAGACATATGTAAATAGTGTGACTTACTATTTACACATCATTTGTTCTTTTTTGTGTAGATCACATATTATCATATTTTTGGATGAAACTTCACAGATGCACATGATAGAACACAATGTATGTCCAGACTATTAGTTTACATTTTTTTGGGAAACTTGGAAGTGTCAGAAGAAAAATGGGGTGCACCCGCAACTAGTTGCGGATTGGAATTTCCCATGTTGGTAACCTTTCCCCAACTTTACAATGACAATAACAGATGTAAAAAAGTGCATCTATCAAATTGGAATGTGTCAGGGATTATGTTGTTCCACGGTCCTCAGTTAACACATGATTCAATTCACCTGAGATATTCATTAGTTGACAGCTATGAAGTACTTTGTTATTGTACTGACTACTTAATTTGACTTTTTTGCAGTTTTATAGAACCGGCGATAAGGTTCATGTGCTGCATAATGAGCCAGCCTGTCCCATTGAATGCCTTGATCTCCATGTCAAAGAAATTTCGATTTCGACTACCGAGGAAGGAGAAATGATGTTATTGTCTCCGAGGTTCTTTATGCGAGAACACTAGAATGCTCAAAGTAATGAAATTTGGTGTAACAAATTATCACAATAAGATCCGGTGGGATACCCGAGTTCAAAAGCCTAGACACTGAAGAACACCGCTTCTAGAGATGTTGATTTTCGGTTTGGATATTTACCATCCTTAGATAAGTTCAGCTCGGACGGTGTTCGTAGCTGCTTGATACATGACTTGTCAGTGGCTGATCCCTTTGCTAGAGAGATATATGCAAGATTTGGGCCAATTTGTGCATAGTGTTACTTTAACTCCCTATATTTTGTACTGGTTTGAACAATATACTTTATCACTTGGTTAATGTACTTCAGACTTGATGTTATTCTTGTGAACATGGTCTAATATTCTAATGCTTTCGGGATGTATGTACTACTAGTGATATATATAGAAGCTAGCAATTGGTTGACAGAATCTACTAAAAAAATCCTGTAATGGATGTTCACATTCAGTTCGTCAATGCTATATCATTTATGCTTGACGAAGGCGATAATAGAACCGCCGCAGAACACCGACTGAACAAAACGAACGATGAACAATGCTTCTGTTTAAATATGTTTGCCAGTAACACTCTATTTGTCCATTTCTAATGTTGTAGCAAACCTGAAGCTGCCGTTTGTAATCCCGCCACCGGTGGTGGATTATCAGCCTTACGAGTGGTTCCTCGCTCGATCTGCTGACGGCAAGCGCTTGATGATTATCCTTACAGTAAACCACATTGTGATTGCCCATGGTGAAGTACCTCCTGACATTCCCTATGCTGCTAATGGCAGGGCTTTAGCTACGACAGTATCCTCCTATTACCACCTAAGTCTTTGAGCGGGATCCCATATATACTGCACCTCCAGGGGACTTAGTTTCCAGCAGGCAGCTTAACAGCCTCGGCGACCACTCTCTGTTCCTCGGACTCAATTACCTATCATGGACAACCTGAAGAAATGTGAAGCAAATGCTCCTGATGGCACATTGGTTTCATTCATGAGGAAAAACTGCGCATACAGGAGGTTTCTTTGTAATCAACACCCTAACATTTTGCGCTGCAACCGGCGCCGGATGGAGGTGAGACTGTGGGAGTAATCAGCCTTCCCGGAGGTGGTTGGGCTTCCGCCTAGTGTCCCACAAGCGTTAATGTGGTTTAAGCCTGGTTTAGACTTTGCCCATTCCGTGACCTTTGAAAAAGACTGACACACATTTTTCTTGTGCTTGAAGTGTTGAGAAGTAGTACACTGTTTTTAGTATGTACTATATTGAATCAGTTTATTTGAACACCGCCTACGCTTTTGTATTGCGTGTTGCCTTTAGAGTTTAGATTATAACCCATGTATTGCTGTTTAATGTTTGACTTCATTTCAGCACTATAATTACATTGTGTGTACATCCTTTATAATATAGCCATCTCCTGTTGATCATACTTTGAGAGGACCATTCCTATTTTTTTGCTTAGATAAGCGAACGTACATCCCTGCGGGCAGCTGTTCTTGCTCAAGAAAGTGAAGAGGGTTCACGGCTGTGACTAGGCTTGGTTCTGAATAAAGTGCTCAACAATAATGTCAACATAAGCTTTGATCTTTGCGGCTACGCTTGTGGGAGACACCATCATATGTTCTTCTCTTAGCTTATTACGGGCATCCCAAATGTGCCTACATGTAACCGACGGGATTGTAGCTTAAAGGTCACCACCTCTATCCAGATAATCAAAGATCCACATCTTGGGAGAGGCAAAATTCTTACAGATTAGGTGAATACCATAGAAGCCATTAACTTCAGACCACACCTCACGTGCATCGGCGTCCTCTTAGTTTCAAAGGCGGCGGGGATCGAAAAAATGCAAATAGCCGATAATTACCGTCAAAAATAAATCCAAGAAAGGAAACTTTTATTATTCATAGAGGTCGACATGTGGGACCCATGAGCCAGCAGCGTCTCAGGGTTTCAAAGGCGCCATGTGATCGAAAGAAAATGGCAAATAGCCGGAAATTATTGGTCAAAAATAAATCCAACAAAGGAAAGGTTTATTGTTCAAAGAGGCTGACATGTGGGACACATGAGCCAGCAGCGTCCTCGACGTTTTAAAGGTGGAATGAGATCGAAAGAAAAAATAAGCCAAACATCAGTTGGTAAAAAAAACAACAAAAACACATTTATCGTTCTGAGAGGATGACATATGGGACCCATGAGGCAGCAACATCCTCAACGTTTCCAAGGCGGCATGGGATCCAAAAAAAAAGGCAACTAGTCAGAAATTAGGGGTCAAAAATAAATCAAAGAAAGGAAAGGTTTATTGTTCACAGAGGCTGACATGTGGGACCCATGAGCCAGCAGAGTCCTCAACGTTTCAAAGGCGGCAGGGGATGAAAATAAAGGAAGTAGCCACAAATTAGGGGTAAAAAATAACTCCAAGAAAGGAAAGTATTTTTAGGACGACATGCAGCAGCGGTTCCATTTTGCAGCAGCGGTCTCAGCGTTTCAAAGGTGGCACGGGATCGAAAGAAAAAGGCAAGTGACCAAATATCTGGAGCCAAAAATATCTCCAAGAAAAGAAACTTTACTGTACATAGAGAATGACAGGCGGGTCCCATTTTGCAGCAGCGGTCTCAACGTTTCCAAGGTGGCACGGGATCAAAAGAAAAAGAAGTAGCCAGAAATTAGGGGTAAAAAATAATATATCCAAGAAAGGAAACTTTTATGCTACATAGAGGATGACTTGCGGGACCCACAAGCCAGTAGCTTCCTCAATGTTTCAGATGCAGCATGAGATCGAAAGAAAAAGGCAAGTGACTAAATATCAGGTGCCAAAAATAATCCAAAAAAACTTTTATTGTACATAGAGGATGACATGCGGGTCCCATTTTGCAGCAGCGGTCTCAACGTTTCCAAAGGCGGCACGGGATCAAAAGAAAAAAGAAGTAGCATCTGGCCAAAATAATCCAAGAAAAGAAAGATTTCAATTGGGCTGCATCTGGCCATCTGGGCCTACGAACTATCCTACTCGGCCTTTTGTCTCGTACAATTTCAGCCCACTCCAAAACATGAAAGTCCTTTTTTCGATAAAACATGAAAGTCCTATGTTTAGAAAAAATAAAAAACAAGGAGATTCAACATATAAGTTTGTTTACGTAAAAATAAAGATTTAATTTATTCGTTTGCAAAGCTCAGAGCGAAATATACTGTTTATTGTCTGCAAAATAATCGAGATATCACATGTTTCTTGTCCGGGGAGGCTGACATCAGGGACCCATGAGCCAGCAGCGTCGTCAACATTTTAAAGGCGGCAATAGATCGAAAGAAAAAATAAGCCATAAATCAGTTGGTAAACAAAATCCAAGAAAAGAAACATTTACCTTTCCGAGAGGATGACATGCGGGACCCATGAGGCAGCAGCATCCTCAACTATTCCAAGGCGGCAGGGGATCAAAAGAACAAAAGGAAATAGCCAGAAATTAAGTAGGGTCAAGAATAAATCCATCAAAGGAAACTTTTATTGTTCATAGAGGATGACATGTGGGACCGACCTGCCAGCTGCGTCGTCATCGTTTCAAAGGGGGCAGGGGATCAAAAGAAAAAGGCAAATAGCCAGAAATTAGGGGTAAAAAATAAATCCAACAAATGAAACTTTTATTGTTCATAGAGGATGACATGCGGGACCCATGAGCCAGCAGGTTCCTGAACGTTTCACACTCGGCATGAGATCGAAAGAAAAAGGCAAATAGCTAGAAATTAGGGGTAAAAAATAAATCCAACAAAGGAAACTTTTATTGTTCATAGAGGATGACATGCGGGACCCATGAGCCAGCAGGTTCCTCAACGTTTCAAACTCGGCATGAGATCGAAAGAAAAAGGCAAGTGACCAAATATCAGGAGCCAAAAATAATCCAAAAAAAGAAACTTTATTGTACATAGAGGATGACATACGGGTCCCATTTTGCAGCGGTCTCAACTTTTCCAAGGCGGCACAGGACCAAAAGAAAAATGAAGTAACCAGAAATTAGGGGGTGAAAAAAATCCAAGAAAAGAAATATTTCGATTGGGCTGCATCTAGACATCTGGGCCTTCGAACTATCCTGCTAGGCCTTTTGTCTCGTACAATTTCAGCCCACTCCAGAACAGGAAAGTCAGATTTATCTTAAAAAAACAGAAAAGTCCTATGCTTCGCAAAAAACAAAAAACAAGGAGATTCAGCATATAAGTTTGTTTATGAAAAATAAATATTTAATTTATTCGTTTGCAATAGCTCAGAGCGAAGTACATTGTTTATTGTCTGCAAAATAATCAAGATATCACATGTTTCCTGTACGGGGAGGCTGACATCGGGGACCCATGAGCCAGCAGCGTCGTCAACGTTTCAAAGGCGGCAGGGGATCGAAAAAAAAACCAAAAATCAGTTGGTAAAAAAATCGAAGAAAAGAAAACATTTATCGTTCTGAGAGGATGGCATGCGGGACCCATGAGGCAGCAGCATCCTCAACGTTTATTGTTTATAGAGGCTAACATGTGGGACCTGTGAGCCAGTAGCCTCTCGACAATGTTTTAAAGGCGGCAGGAGATCGAAAGGAAAAATAAGCCAAAAATCAGTTGGTAAACAAAATCCAAGTAAAGAAATATTTACCATTCTGAGAGGATGACATGCCGGACCCATGAGGCAGCAACATCCTCAACGATTCCAAGGCGGCAGGGGATCAAAAGAAAAAAAGGAAATAGCCAGAAATTAATTAGGGGTCAAAAATAAATCCACCAAAGGAAACTTTTATTGTTCATAGAGGATGACATGTGGGACCGACCAGCCAACAGCGTCCTCATCGTTTCAAAGGGGGCAGGGGATCAAAATAAAAAGGCAAATAGCCAGAAATTAGGGGTCAAAAAATAACTCCAAGAAAGGAAACTTTTATTGTTCGTAGAGGATGACATGCGGGACCCATGAGCCAGCAGCTTAGTCAACGTTTCAAAGGCGGCATGAGATCGAAAGAAAAAGGCACGTGACAAAATATCAGGAGCCAAAGATAATCCAAGAAAAGAAACTTTATTGTACATAGAGGATGACATGCGGGTCCCATTTAGCAGCAGCGGTCTCAATGTTTCAAATGCGGCTTGAGATCAAAACAAAAAGAAAGTTGATTGTACATAGAGGATGACATGCGGGTCCCATGAGTCAGCAGCTTACTCAACGTTTCCAAGGCGGCAGGGGATCAAAAGAAAAAAAATCCAAGAAAAAAACTTTTATAGTACATAGAGGATGACATGCGTGTCCCATGAGCCAGTAGGTTCCTCAAAACGTTTCAAACGTGGCATGAGATCGAAAGAAAAAGGCAAGTGCCAAATATCAGGAGCCAAAAATAATCCAAGAAAAGAAATTTTATTGTACATAGAGGATGACATGCGGGTCCCATTTTGCAGCAGCGGTCTCAACGTTTCCAAGGCGGCACAGGACCAAAAGAAAAATGAAGTAGCCGGAAATCAGGGGGTGAAAAAAATCCAATAAAAGAAAGATTTCAATTGGGCTGCATCTGGACATCTGGGCCTGCGAACTATCCTGCTGGGCCTTTTGACTCGTACAATTTGTGCCCACTCCAAAACAGGAAGTTCGGATTTTTCTAAAAAAAATAGGAAAGTCCTATGCTTCGCAAAAACAAAAAACAAGGAGATTCAACATATAAATTTGTTTATGTAAAAATAAAGATTTAATTTATCCGTTTGAAATAGCTCAAAGCGCAATACACTGTTTCTTGTACGGGGAGGCTGACATCGGGGATCCATGAGCCAGCAGCGTCGTCAACGTTTTAAAGGCGGCAGGGGATGGAAAGGAAAAATAAACCAAAAATATGTTGGTAAAAAATCCAAGAAAAGAAACATTTTTGTTCTGAGGATGACATGAGGGACCCATGAGGCAGTAGCATCCTCAGCGTTTATTGTTCATAGAGGCTGACATGTGCGACCCGTGACACATCAGCGTCCTCAACGTTTTAAAGGCGGCAGGAGATCGAAAGAAAAAATAAGCCAAAAAATCATTTGTTAAAAAAAATCCAAGAAAAGAAACATTTACCGTTCTGAGAGGATGAAATGCGGGACCCATGAGGCAGCAGCATCCTCAACGATTCCAAGGCGGCAGGGGATCAAAGAAAAAAAAGGAAATATCCAGAAATTAATTAGGGGTTCAAAATAAATCCATCAAAGGAAACTTTTATTATTCAGAGAGGATGACATGTGCGACCGACCTACCAACAATGTCCTCATCGTTTCAAAGGGGGCAGGAGATCAAAAGAAAAAGACAAATAGCCAGAAATTAGGGGTAAAAAATAACTCCAAGAAAGGAAACTTTTATTGTTCGTAGAGGATGAGATGCGGGGCCCATGAGCCAGCAGCTTACTCAACGTTTCAAAGGAGGCATGAGATCGAAAGAAAAAGGCAAGTGACAAAATATCAGGAGACAAAGATAATCCAAGAAAAGAAACTTTATTGTACATAGAGAATGACATGCGGGTCCCATTTTGCGGCAGCGGTCCCAACGTTTCAAATGCGGCTTGAGATCAAAAGAAAAAAGAAAGTAGGGGGTAAAAAAACTCCAAGAAAGGAAAGTTTTATCGTTCATACAGGCTGACATGTGGGACCTATGAGCCAGCAGAGTCCTCAACGTTTCAAAGGCGGCAGGGGATCAAAAGAAAAAGGAAATAGCCAAAAATCAGAGGGTGAAAAAAACCAAGAAAATGAACTTTTATAGTACATAGAGGATGACATGCGGGTCCCATGAGCCTGCAGGTTCCTCAACGTTTCAAACGTGGCATGAGATCGAAAGAAAAAGGCAAGTGACCAAATATCAGGAGCCAAAAATAATTCAAGAAAAGAAAGTTTTATAGTACAAAGAGGATGACATGCGGGTCCCATTTAGCAGCAGCGGTCTCACCGTTTGAGAGGCGGCAGGGGATCGAAAGAAAAAGGCAAGTGACCAAATATGAGGTGCCAAAAAATCCAAGAAAAGAAATTTTTATAGTACATAGAGGATGACATGTGGGTCCCATTTAGCAGCAGCGGTATCACCGTTTGAGAGGCGGCAGGGGATCGAAAGAAAAAGGTAAGTGACCAAATATGAGGTGCCAAAAAAAATCCAAGAAAAGAAAGTTTTATAGTACATAGAGGATGACATGCGGGTCCCATTTAGCAGCAGCGGTCTCAACATTTCCAAGGCGGAAAGGGATCAAAAGAAAAAGGAAGTAGCCAGAAATCAGGGGGTCAAAAAAATCCAAGAATATAAAGAATTTTGGTTCATAGAGGATGACATGCGGGACCCATGATCCTGCATCGTAAACAGCTCGATCGGAGAGCGTTGAACGAGATGGCGCGATCCAGAAAAAAAACAATGCCAGAGAGGCTGCCATCTGGGCCCTACATCCCTCGGCGTTGCGGATTTGCGTTGACTCGGCCGGCGAACCCGAGAATTCGAGATGCACCACGTCCGGGACGTTTTGGCCGTTTTCGTCGGGCTAGGTGGCCTCAAAAACGAGAAAAAAAACGTTTTGACATGCACAACGGACAGACCCAAAATCGTCGGCCATGGTACACCAGCAACCACGGCGCGACTTCAACTTCGTCGGCCATGGCAACTTTTATTGTAGTGGGAATACGCCTTTGAGGTGTGCTTTTGCACACTTGCCCAATGAATTTGGGTTCTCTATCCAATAAGAGAGTGGTATAGTGAAGTGCTTATATTTATATTCAATTATGATTGCAATGTTGAGAGTGTCCACTAATGAAAGTATGATCCCTAGGCCTTGTTTCTAAGCATTGAAACACCGTTTCCAACAAGTTATGTTACATGTTTGCTTGCTGCCATTTTTATTTCAGATTGCAATTACTACTTACAATCATCCATATTACTTGTATTTCACTATCTCTTCGCCGAACTAGTGCACCTATACATCTAACAAGTGTATTAGGTGTGTTGGGGACACAAGAGACTTCTTGTATCGTAATTGTAGGGTTGCTTGAGAGGGATATCTTTGACCTCTACCTCCCTGAGTTCGATAAACCTTGGGTGATTCACTTAAGGGAAACTTGCTGCTGTTCTACAAACCTCTGCTCTTAGAGGCCCAACACTGTCTACAGGAATAGAAGCGTGCGTAGACATCAAGTGGCGGTAAAATACCACATATAGGTAGGTATGGTGGACACTTTTGGCATATTTTGGTTTTTGGTGGTTGGATGCACGAGTAGAGATCATACTCAGTACAGAATGAAGGCTAGCAAAAAGGAAGATAGCGACCAACTAAGAGAGCAATAATGGTCTAATCATGCATAGCGACAAAACATATTAATTAAAGCATATCGTGATATTAAAAGTCTAAACTAAATGATCAATTCATCCCAATTGAAACATCAGAGGAGATCTTCCATTTGCATCACTATTAATATGAAACCTTTTTACTCGTATCCAACACCAATCAACTTATTTGAAACAACTCTCATTTATAATATTCATTAAATATCAGAGAGCTAATCATATATAACTGAAGCATACTAACAAGCTCTGAACAAAATAGGAGTGAAAAACCAGAGCTAAACGCAGTACTAGCAAAAATAAAACGCTCGTTGAACAATAAGAATGAAAACTAGAGCGTTCATACAATTAAAACGGAGCGTGTATCTCTCCCAAACAAACATGGTATGATGGTGCCCACTTTATTGAAAATAAAATACACAACAGAAAATAAAGACGCTCCAAGAATAACACATAGTATATGAAGCAATAAAAATATAGTGAATAGAAACAGGACTCGATATTTTTATTGATGAAGAAGGGATGCCTTGGGCATCCCCAAGCTTTGACGCTTGTACTTCTTGAATATATCTTGGGGTGACATGGGCATCCCCAAGCTTGAGCTTTTGTCCATTCTTCATCTCATCTCATCATTCTTCTTTCCTACACTTGAAAACTTCCTTCATACAAAACTCATCACAAATCTGATAAGCAGTGTTAGTGCAATGATAATATTAATCAAATCTACAAAGTTCAGTATGACATATGAAAAGCATTTTAATAAGCATTATCTACTGTAGCACAACTTAAATAAGGTTCTTTGATCAAGAGAACTCAAAAAGGTGGGCAAAAAGATGCAAATGCAAAACAGTGCAAGAATCTGTCAAAACAGAACAGTTCGTAAAAATTGATTTTTGAAAAATAGTTACACTGCGTAACTCGAAAAACTCTGAACTAATGAAAGTTAGATACATACCTGGGAAAGATGTTCGTAAATTAACAGCTCAAACTTACATTCTGCTGATTTTTGGCGATTTTTCTCGAGAAGAACCAGAAACAGTAAACAAGATTGCAAATCTCCCAAATACCACTTTCTTACCATTAGAGGCAATTCTTGGCACAAAAACAAAACAAACATGATAAGGAGAGGTCATTACAGTAGTAATGACTTCCAAGACTCAACAAAGCAGTAAATAATAGAAATATAAACATATTGGGTTGTCTCCCATAAAGCTCTTTCTATATAGCCATTTAAGATGGGCATGATTATTTGATGGAGCTCTCAAACCCCTTTTTTTGTTGTTTTCCAATTATAAGTGAAACTGACAAAGAAACAAGAACCAAATAAAGAACCTAATAAAACTAAATAGGATAAAACCAAAGATAATAAAAGCAACTATATACAATGCTTACATGTGGATGGGTAATATTGAGTTTGAAGGAGACAACCTCATGTTGGTTGATGAATAGGGGGATGCCTTGGGCATCCCAAAGCTTAGATATTTGCATCTTCTTGAATATTCTCTTGGGATCCATCTACACATCCCCAAGCTTGAGCTCTTGCATCCTCTTGCTCATCTCATATCACCATATTGATTGGAACTTAAAAGCTGCATCCACATAAAGCTTCACAAAACTCATTAGTAGGTTAGTACTCATTAAATAAAATCCACAAGTGTTCAAGTATCCCTAATTTCTATAAAATCTATCAAATATTTAGCCACTGTAATACTGAGGTTTCTTATTATTTCAATCGTACGTCGAAAATGAAGGAAACTTTTGAATCCTAAGTACAATATTTAAACAAAGATAATAGAAATCTGTCAAAACTGAACACTCTGTAAAGATATCACTCAATGAGATAGTTACGTAGCTCAAATCGACAAACTCATGATTAATGAAAGACAGATCATAACCTCAGGTCTATGCCCAAAAAATTTCAGATCAAAATGCCATACTGAGATTTTAACGAATTTTTGCAGCACAGCACAGGTAATCTGTCTCAACAGAATCAGTCCGTAAAGATTGAATTATTAGATCTGACTACGTACCTCAAATTAGAAAAGTCAGAACTAACGAAAGTTAGATAGCAAGCACTACTATGAACTCAAGAAATTTCAGATCAAGATCACGTTCTGGTGATTTTTAAAATTTTCTACAGTGGAGCACGGGAAATCTGTTTTCTAGGCAGCATAATAACAAACTTGCATAACAAACTAGGGGTTATCTATACATTCTATTTACAACGGGATATGTATACTATATACACTATATACACTATTTACATGTTTTTAATGAAAAGCTTCCATGGAAAGAATTGTTTTGGTTTCGCAGGCATGAACACAAGTGTTCAAGGTCGACCCCCACTTCACCATTACTCATCTTTCCAATCACTTTTCTTTTCTGAAAACATTTTTTTATTTTTTTATATAAGAAGTATAACTTTTTTTTTTGTAATTCGCATTCCCTATCCATACAAGAGATAGAGAACAACTAGGTACAGGAAGTAAAACTACTTAGAGATAAAGCAAACAAGTGCACACGAAAATATTCACCTACGCTATGGCTCCCCGGCAACGGCGCCAGAAAAGGTCTTGATAATCCACAAGTATAGGGGATCGCGTGTAGCCTTTTCGATAAGTAAGAGTGTCGAACCCAAGGAGGAGCTAAAGGTAGGATAAACATTCTCTCAAGTTCTATCAACCACTGATACAACTCTACGCACACCAAGCGTTTGCAATATCTAGGAAATAAAACTAGAGCGATAACGGGTATGAGAGGTCACTTTGCAGAACAATAAAATACACGGAATAAATGTTAGTGCTGCAGCAATAAAACAAACTAAACTAACAGTACCATGAGTGTGGAAAGGCGGTGGTAATAGAGGTGGCTTTGTCCAAGATCAATTAATTAGTGAAGATCTTGGGTTCAATGTCTTCGATGCAGCTTTCTATGTAGGAGAGGCTAAATATACATGCTCTCCCTCCGGGATTACAAGTACTATATGATTGGCTTGCTAGCAAACATCCGTAAATACTAGAAAGCATTAAGGTTTCCCCAACCATAGCATTAAGTAAATGGTCCTCTTACTCCCATACATGCAACTATCTGGTTCGCGTCCTTAGGTTTCTGTCACTCCGGCAGAACTTCCCCCTTCTAGTATACAAGTACTACCAACCCTAGTGCTTGATCCATGCGCGCATAAATATAATGGGCACCAAGGACGGTAACATATCAACATACAACTCTAATGAACTAAAGAGAAACAACCAATCAATCAAAGAACAAATAAACTATGGCAACATGACATAGATCATAGGATTATAACTTATAGCATCAAACACCATGTTTACATAGAGCGGTACAGAGGTTTGTGAGAGGATGGACCACTGAATACAATGAGGAGTTGGTGATGGAGATGGCGGTGAAGACGTTGGAGGGCTCAGCGAGGAGCGCCGGGAGCCGGAGGCGTGGGCGGCGCCGGCGGCGGCGCGGGGGACTCCTTCCCCACCGCCGGCATCATGGGGGAGCGCCGCCCCTTAGCCTTCTTCTTCCTTGAGTTGGTGCTGGTGTAGATGAGTGTTTCCCCCTCCTTGGCTGCTGCCAAGGAGGAGGATTTTCGTGACAATGCTTGGGGGCCTCCAAAAATAGGGTTTCCCTCAATATATAGTGTTGGAGATGCAGTCTAGGCCATGGGATGGATGCCCCTTTGATCCAAGGGCTCTTGGGAACCTCTAGAACCTTCCTAGGACTCCCCTCTGTCCTTCATGAGCCTCACAACTCATGGCTGGGCCGAAATATCCAGGTATGGAAAGAATTTGTGTCAAATACGTCACCAACTTTCGGAGTCCCGAGACTGCACGAACCTCCGCAGTAATTCGGCTCTGCGGGATGCATCCGTTATCCGTTCTGGACGAATAAGATGTCCCAATTATTAGGTTTAAACTTCTCTACAACTTTGTAGTTTACGACTTTTCCATTGGACGTGGTTTTGATGGAATTTCGTTGCGATCTTTGAAAATTGTTCAGCAGAGACAGATTCCGGGAAATTCCAGATTTCATCATAATGAGCTATTTCCTTCCATATTTGCCTATTTCCTGCACAACAAAGTTGAAATCAAGAACTTGTGCACTTTTGCAACTATTAATAGGTTAGTCCCTTAAAATATATAGTAATTGGTGTAAAACAAGCATGGAACATCAAAAATTATAGATACGTTTGCGACGTATCAACCATTTTGACCTGGTGATACGCGTGAAGCACACGTCCGTTGGGAACTCCAAGCGGAAGGTGTGTTGCGTACAGCAGCAAGTTTTCCCTCAGTAAGAAACCAAGGTTATCGAACCAGTAGGAGTGAAGGATCACGTGAAGGTTGTTGGTGACAGAGTGTAGTGCGGCGCAACACCAGGGATTCCGGCGCCAACGTGGAACCTGCACAACACAATCAAAGTACTTTGCCCCAACGTAACAGTGAGGTTGTCAATCTCACCGGCTTGCTGTAAACAAAGGATTAAATGTATAGAGTGGAAGATGATGTTTGTTTGCGAAGAACATTAAAGAACAATGTTTGCAGTAGATTGTATTCAGATGTAAAAGAATGGACAGGGGTCCACAGTTCACTAGCGGTGTCTCTCCAATAAGATAAATAGCATGTTGGGTGAAAAAATTATAGTTGGGCAATTGACAAATAGAGAGGGCATAACAATGCACATACATATCATGATGACTACTATGAGATTTAATTAGGGCATTACGACAAAGTACATAGACCGCTATCCGAGCATGCATCTATGCCTAAAAAGTCCACCTTCGGGTTAGCATCCGCACCCCTTCCGAGTATTAAGTTGCAAACAGCGAGAAAATTGCATTAAGTATGGTGCGTAATGTAATCAACACAAATATCCTTAGACAAAGCATTGATGTTTTATCCCTAGTGGCAACGAGCACATCCACAACCTTAGAACTTTCCGTCATTCGTCCCAGATTCAATGGAGGCATGAACCCACTATCGAGCATAAATACTCCCTCTTGGAGTTACAAGTATCAACTTGGCCAGATCCTCTAGTAGCAACGGAGAGCATGCAAGAACATAAACAACACATATATGATAGATTGATAATCAACTTGACATAGTATTCCATATTCATCGGATCCCAACAAACACAACATGTAGCATTACAAATAGATGATCTTGATCATGATAGGCAGCTCACAAGATCTAACATGATAGCACAATGAGGAGAAGACAACCATCTAGCTACTGCTATGGACCCATAGTCCAAGGATGAACTACTCACACATCAATCCGGAGGCGATCATGGTGATGAAGAGTCCTCCGGGAGATGATTCCCCTCTCCGACAGGGTGCCGGAGGCGATCTCCTGAATCCCCTGAGATGGGATTGGCGGCGGCTGCGTCTCTGGAAGGTTTTCCGTATCGTGGCTCTCGGTACAGGGGTTTTCGCGACGGTGGCTATAAGTAGGCGAAAGGGTAGGGTTGGAGGAGTCACGAGGGGCCCACACACTAGGGCGGCGCGGGCCCCTCCTTGGCCGCGTCGCCTTGGTGTGTCGCCACCTCGTGGCCCCACTTCGTATCCCCTTCGGTCTTCTGGAAGCTCTGTGGAAAAATAAGACCCTGGGCGTTGATTTCGTCCAATTCCGAGAATATTTCCTTTGTAGGATTTCTGAAACCAAAAACAGCAGAAAACAGCAACTGGCTCTTCGGCATCTCGTCAATATGTTAGTGCCGGAAAATGCATATAAATGATGTAAAGTGTGCATAAAACATGTGAGTATCATCTGTTATCACCCGAATTTGACCAAGTCAGAGGTGGGCCGCGATTAAGATGGGCTTGAAGAATATAAATGGAAGAAATACGTGAATCGGCCTGTTATGCAAAGTTTGGGCAAGTTTGCCTTTGTATCTGTAACATAGTAGATCGCATCTTAGATTGAAAGATAGAGTTTAACCTGTGCACGGTTAGGTGCACGCCTGAATTAGAAAGTCCCTTGGACTATAAATATGTATCTAGGGTTTATGGAATAAACAACAACACAACGTTCACCCCAAAAACAAACCAATCTCGGCGCATCGCCAACTCCTTCGTCTTGAGGGTTTCAATCAGGTAAGCGACATGCTGCCTAGATCGCATCTTGCGATCTAGGCAGCACAAGCCCACGTTGTTCATGCGTTGCCCGTACTGAAGCGTCTTTGATGGCGGGCAACGTAGTTATCATAGATGCGTTAGGGTTAGCATTGTTCTTCGTATAAACATGCTTACGTAGTGCAACCCTTGCATATCTAGCCGTCCTCACGCCTATCTCAGGCGTGGGGGCGGCACCCTGCTTGTTCATCGTTTAGTAGATCTGATCCGTTACGATTGCTCCTTGCTTCGCAAGGATTAGTTTAATATCCGCAATAGTTAGGCCTTACAAAGGGGGAGGATCCGGTGGCACGTAGGGTGGCGTTCGCAAGTCCTAAACAGGATGTTCCGCGGATCAACATCATTGTTGGTTCTTTGGCCTTGTTTAGGATCGGCTTATGAGCACCGTGCGTGGCCGCGAGGCCCAACCTGGAGTAGGATGATCCGATTATGCGGTGAAAACCCTAAATCGTCGTCGATCTAATTAGCTTTATCTTGATCAAGCAGGATCACCAAGTATTCGTGCACCCCGTACGGATCATGGGTGGATCGGCTCTTTGAGCCGATTCACGGGATAACTCGAGAGCCGATCGAGGCTCGTATTTAATGTTTACGTGTATGCCATGCGAGGAACTAAGCGAGGCATCCCCATCACCTTCCTGACCAGGTATAGGTCAGGTGGCACGCCCTTGCACTTCGCATCGCCGCGTGTGACCAGAAGAGCATTGCGGGCCGTCGCTCGGAGGGGTCTCAGCCAGCCGCAGCTCTAGGCTCTTCCCGGCTCTACGGTGTTGACAGGCCGCTGCCCGCCGGTGGGTTTTGGCGATCAACACATTCTGGCACGCCCGGTGGGACAATTCGACAATTCGACTGTGGCGAGAGGCTGGTATGAACTCTATTTGTTTTCATTTTTGTACATATACTCATACATGTGAGCATGCTTAGTTGGTTCATGTGAGGTATATGTCATTTAAGGAAAGTCTAGTAGTTCATGATCTCTCATGTTTAGCTCCAATCTATTAATATGAGTAGCATGTCATGGATGTTTGCTTGCATTGTTTTATTCATAAGTAAGTATGGCATTGTGGTATCCTCCTCTGAATAATTCATTTATATCGACTTGGCACATGCTCACGCATGCATATGACTGGACAGAAGTCAACTAAGCCTCGATGATTTAAGTTACTTCAGAGTTCTTGTATCACTTTTATGCCCCCGTTAATTTATTTTGCCGCAAGCATGATTATGACAGTTACTGCTCTCTTGATTTGTCGCTCCCCAGTCTATTGCTAGCCTTCACACTGTGCGAGCGGGAACGCTGCTCGTGCTTCCAAATACCTGAAAACCAAGTTGTTCCAAAGTGTCCACCATAAATACCTATGCATGGCATTTCAAACCATTCCAAGTAAATTCTCATGCGCTACCTTTAAAACCTTCAAAATGCTTCTCAATTTGTGTTTATGTTTCATAGCTCATGAGGAAGTATGTGGTGTTTAGCTTTCAACCTTGTCATTTACTTTTGACGGACTCTCATATGGACTAGTGGCACATCTGCTTATCCAATAATTTTGCAAAAAGAGCTGGCAATGGGATTCCCAGTCCCGAATTAATTAACTTAAATAGACACTCCTCCATGGTTTGTGATTGATGGACGGCACCCGAAGGATTCGGTTAGCCATGGCTTGTGTAAGCAAAGGTTGGGGGAGTGTCATCATCATAATAAAACTAAAATAAAAAGGCACTCCTTCATGGTATGTGATTGTTGGCAGGCACCCGAGGATTCGGTTAGCCATGGTTTGTGTAAGAAAGGCTGGAAGGAGTGCCACATAAATATGCAAATAATTCATGGGAGCCGCTCTTGGGAGTCCGGTTGGCGAGGTAGTTAGTGTACCCATTACCATTCGTTGACAACAACAAACACCTCTCAAAATAATTTTACTCTTGTTTTAAAAAAAATGAAAAGCTCTAGCGCATGTTAATCCCTGCTTCCCTCTGCGAAGGGTCAATCTTTTATTTTTATGTTGTGTCTCCATCCTTTCTTTGAGCACTTTCTTGAGAGCGCAACTGTCATTCTTAGTATAATATGCTTGTCTCAAAATATCACTACAAGAATAACACCCATGTAGCAATGCATAATCAGCAACGCTGTAAATATTCGTTGCGAAATTTTATATTAGATACAGATGACATGCGTTGCAGGATAATGTGTTGTCCATTATAATGATATTGCAACCGCGGTACAACATAAATATAAGCCCAGCCCACTAAGCACGATTCCCTTGGGTTAAGTACGAACGCAGGCAGCAACTTCCATCCCACTCCTCCCGTCCCCAAACCTAGCCGCCTCTCTCTGCTTGCCTAGGGCGCCTCTCGGTCGCTGATGACTAGGGCACGCTCGACGGCGATTATTGGTGGCCGGTGATGTAGCTCTGGCTGTCGCCTCCCAATACTCATGTCCTACTATGAGGTCCCCTAACTCCGAGATAGTCTCGTGCAGTGAAGATTGGTTTTGGTTACTGCGTGATGCGGACGTTTGCCGGAGAGCCCCGGCGGCGAGTCGGAGAACAGGGCCGATGCGGCGCAACCGCACGACATAGGTTTGGGCATGAAGTGCGATTTATCCTTTTCCCGTCAGATTCATCTCTCCTTTTACCATGTCTTGCAGACTTGCAGCGCAGACGGCAGTAGCACTAGATGGCACATCAAGAAACCTCAAGTGGGTGCGAATCAGAAGCAGCCTGCGGCAGGACGACCTTGCAGGTGCTAATTCCTTCATCTTTGATGATTATACCACATCAAAAACTGCTCCATCTCATGCAATGTTTCAACTTAAACGTTTGCTTGCAATGACCGATCTGTTTTTATGCAGAGTATTAATATCTTAGATCTCATGGTTTAAGTAAAGTGTCAAGGAAAGTTACCTACTGAATGCGTATGAGTTCATTTCAGGATGTGTAGCTCAAGGAATGCCTATTAAACAGACCGCTGCTAGGACTGCTTGCAATGATTTTAACCTTTAAAAGACAAATGCAAATGGGCGGTCAGGCTTTGTATCTGCTCCAAGGTAACCAGAGAAGATCTGTTAGACGTATGTGCACTTTTCTGTCAATTCGTTCTTGCCCCTTTCAGTTGTATCTGGAACATATAAGTAATCTATTTTGTTTTTGATTTCTTGTGCTAGATCTTCATGCCTCTGGTCCCAATTTTTTGTGATCTCATATAGTGTACTTAATATTTCTTTGACTGTACCACCCAAGGGAATTGATTATGTCTCATTGAAGATAATCTTTAATTATCCAAGCTTTTTCTTGTCCTATTTTTATAGGATTTCATTTTGGATATAGCTTCAGACTACACCAGGACAAACTATTTATGTGTTTTGTTTAACTTGTCCATGCTAGTATTGAATATTTAGTTTAACTGCTCCATTCTTGTAGTGAAATATTATGCTTAGCTGCTGGTAGTTTTGCTGGGTGCCATGAACAGAGTTTGCTTAGATTCACTTTTTTTTTTGCTTTAGAAGAGATTGCTTCACATAATATACAGCTCTCTCGGAGTTAGACTCGCCCTGTGGAAACCAAATAGATTTTCAGGCAACATGAGTCCGTGTTAGTAGTTTCTCTTATCCCTTTTACTTAGATTTATTACAAGTTGTTTTGTTAAGTAGACTTGTATTTGTCCCGTGAAAGAGTTTTCACTTTTCACACTCGTACACACTTCCATTTCCATGAATCCGCTACTATGTATGTTCTTCTACTTATGCCTGTCACATTAATTGTCTGGCTTTGTGATACCATGATTGACGATTCTACTAGTTAATTAAGAAGTTTGATCTGTTGTCAGAGGGACAATCTAGCTTATTAATAGATTTTGATATTCTATTTGATTGATTTGTTAAGCTCCCATCAGGTTATTTCTTATCCAGATTTCGTTTTGTATTTCCATATGTCGTGTGGTTTGTTGGTATGATGAGATATTTTGACTGCACATAGTAGCAAAATACGGCTTACATCCTTGCTTAGTATTGTCTACTATACATTGTCGGTTGCCACTTTGATGCTGAAAACATTTTTTTTTGTATTTGCAGGTTCCATACATCAGCAGGACTTGCTCCGTTTGGATATAAGCTCTAAACATGCATGTTAGGGAAATATTACGACTGATATAGGACTTGGTAGATTATCATGTATTGATGGAAGATGGTGAATGTAACTGTATACTTTATATGTAGGACTAGGTAGAATATTATATTCTGATGCTACATTGTAAATTGTCTACTCTTCAAATACTCTTCATGTATGAGAGATTTTAATAATAAATATTGAATCCTTTGTCACACAACGCATTTATATTCTTTGATTTGTGTGATGTGGTATGTCATGTCTAAATAATGTTCTTTCCCTCAGAAAAATGCCATCAACAATTCTCAACCCGTGTGAAATAGTATCTTTTCCAAAATATATTTTTCACTTCGTGTGGGATCACTCTACCAACGCATATGATTGTTGCTTAAAATCTGTAGCTATTTTGTAACGCATATCTCATTGGTTACCAACGCACCTATATCCGTTGGTAAAGTAGCTAGCAACGCCCAAAAACGCAACACATTTTTATCCGTTGGTAAAGTAGCTAGCAACGCCCATATGTGCATTTAGATACGCATAAATGCGTTGCTGTAGGAGGGGTCGTCTTGTAGTGTATTATTGATTGTGGTATAACTTTGATGCTTTTATCTTTGTCAATCTCTATCTCTAGTCTTTCTATGAACCTCAGAGGTGCCTGAGCATTTATGTTTTGCTATTCAAATACAGGCAAGCGAGATACCACTTTATCATACTCTCTTATGAACATTGCAATCCTGTTTATATACATGATTCATGATGCTTATTATTAATTGTTGGTACCTCTCCATGATTGACATAGCTGTTAGATGATCTTATTTGCATGCATCTCATTATGAACTGCCTAAGTATTAGCCATAGCATGAGAATATATACATCATATGAGCAAATGTGTTCGTGAAAGTTCTTTTATCGCTCAGTTGTTAACTGAATTGCTTCAACACGACTGCGTGCGCATCGACGTCACGAAGGACGGGGTTAGGCTGGTTTTAGCCACCGGCCTGACGGTATAGCAAGAGCAAGCCTATGAATAAACGTGGCGAGGCCGATTTTTGGGATCGGCCCCAAGGAGCTATGGAGGAACATTGCAAGCCTTCATTGAGCGCTTCAATCAACGTGGAGGTCGATTCCAGCAATCGGCCAAAATTATCCTCAACATACGTTCGGCATGAGGTCAACATTGATCTAATGGGCAGCGGTTTACGTCGGCTGATGAGAGTAAACTTTAGTCCTAATGGAGCCGACGTTCAAAGACAGTGCCTTGGCTAACTACAGAGCCGATATCCGCAGTAACCTGACAGATTCGGCTCGGGGGGCACCTAATCCGATGAACATGTGCGATACATGCGCAGTAACATATTGGGGGCTGATAGAAAATCGGCCCGTAAAAAAAAATTTACAGAGCCGGTGCACAGCCATCGACTCTAGCACAGATTACACAGCAGGGTCTACCTTGGTCTTCAGTTCAGCTTCAAGACCTTCAGCTTCCTTCTCTTCGATGAGCCGATTTTGGTGCCCAAACCTTTTCTTCGAGGATTTCCGACACCCTTTGGCAAGGTCGCCAGTTCAGCATTACTGTCAGAGCCTTGTTGATCTTTGCTCATTAAGCCGCCAGTGATTCGTCTATGACATCGGCTTTTGACGGAAGAAGAGACGATCGATGGGGACAAGTTTGGCTGGCTCGGCATGGTGGAGGATCTGAATGTCTTCATCTTTATCCTCGCCTTGACTGAGGCTCGGGGGGCAGCTAATCTGGTAGACACTCTGTTTGGAAGCCGATTGGAAGGTCATCGGCTGGCCCGGCATCATAACCTTCTTCAAAGGCGGCGGATTGTTACAGGAGAAGACCATCAGAGCTGCTGGAAGGAATCTAAAAGGGGATCCATCATCATTGACCCTTTGTACATCAGATCTCAAAGTCGTCAGTTGGGAGGATGAAGGATGGATTTTGAGTGACCGGTGCGTTATCATCGGCTTATTGAGCAGGTTAACAGATCATTCCCAAGCTAGGACCCATGGCATTTGAGATGTTTCTCTCGTTGGGTTTCTCGAATCTGTACGTTTGAAATTCGAAGGTGGCATGGATACGGATGAGACCTGTTTGACCATGTGAATGGGCAATTATCGCAAGCCAATGCCTTACCATCGGCTTTCAGCACAGTGACTTCGTTTGACAATCGGCAAAATCAACAAAAAGGCAAAGTTGAGGGAGAAATATTTCTTCATTAATGAGGGGATTTCTTACAAAGACAAGAGCCGATTGCTCAAGGACGAAGAGGGGGAGGACATTGCTCTGGATTGGGGTTTGTTGAGTGCCGATGGCCAGAACAGAGCAAGGAAGAGGCGAACTATTCGGTGCGGTTAAATACATGGGATATGGTGGAGATTCAATGCCACAGCACTTCCCGAGGGGGTGGTGCCCAAAAGAGAAATAAACTGCCAAGTCACGTGGAGAAGTTGAGAAGGCAGGGCATCATGATAAAGGACACTGCTATGGTTCTGCTCTGCTACGACATGACCCGACAAAGGAAGGACAGAGTGATTTTGGAATTATTAAATTCCAAAACCAGGGGGGCATGTGTTATCACCCGAATTTGACCAAGTCAGAGGTGGGCCGCGATTAAGATGGGCTTGAAGAATATAAATGGAAGAAATACGTGAATCGGCCTGTTATGCAAAGTTTGGGCAAGTTTGCCTTTGTATCTGTAACATAGTAGATCGCATCTTAGATTGAAAGATAGAGTTTAACTCTGTGCACGGTTAGGTGCACGCTCGAATTAGAAAGTCCCTTGGACTATAAATATGTATCTAGGGTTTATGGAATAAACAACAACACAACGTTCACCCCAAAAACAAACCAATCTCGGCGCATCGCCAACTCCTTCGTCTTGAGGGTTTCAATCAGGTAAGCGACATGCTGCCTTGCGATCTAGGCAGCACAAGCCCCACGTTGTTCATGCGTTGCCCGTACTGAAGCGTCTTTGATGGCGGGCAACGTAGTTATCATAGATGCGTTAGGGTTAGCATTGTTCTTCGTATAAACATGCTTACGTAGTGCAACCCTTGCATATCTAGCCGTCCTCACGCCTATCTCAGGCGTGGGGCGGCACCTCGCTTGTTCATCGTTTAGTAGATCTGATCCGTTACGATTGCTCCTTGCTCTGCAAGGATTAGTTTAATATCTGCAATAGTTAGGCCTTACAAAGGGGGGGAGGATCCAGTGGCACGTAGGGTGGCGTTCGCAAGTCCTAAACAGGATGTTCCGCGGATCAACATCATTGTTGGTTCTTTGGCCTTGTTTAGGATCGGCTTATGAGCACCGTGCGTGGCCGCGAGGCCCAACCCCGGAGTAGGATGATCCGATTATGCGGTGAAAACCCTAAATCGTCGTAGATCTAATTAGCTTTATCTTGATCAAGCAGGATCACCAAGTATTCGTGCACCCCGTACGGATCATGGGTGGATCGGCTCTTTGAGCCGATTCACAGGATAACCTGAGAGCCGATCGAGGCTCGTATTTAATGTTTACGTGTATGCCATGCGGGAACTAAGCGAGGCATCCCCATCACCTTCCCCGACCAGGTATAGGTCAGGTGGCACGCCCTGCACTTCGCATCGCCGCGTGTGACCAGAAGAGCATTGCGGGCCGTCGCTCGGAGGGGTCTCAGCCAGCCGCAGCTCTAGGCTCTTCCCGGCTCTACGGTGTTGACAGGCCGCTGCCCGCCGGTGGGTTTTGGCGATCAACATCATCATAAAAGTAGCATGGAACATAAGAAATTATAGATATGTTTGAGACGTATCAAGCATCCCCATGCTTAGTTCCTACTCGCCCTCGAGTAGGTAAACGATAACAAAGATAATTTTTTAAGTGACATGCTATCATAATCTTGATCAATACTATTGTAAAGCATATGAGATGAATGCAGCGATTCAAAGCAATGGTAAAGACAATGATTAAACAACTGAATCATATAGCGAAGACTTTTCATGAATAGTACTTTCAAGACAAGCATCAATAATACTTGCATAAGAGTTAACTCATAAAGCAATAAATTCATAGTAGAAAGCTTTGAAGCAACACAAAGGAAGATATAAGTTTCACCGGTTGCTTTCAACTTCAACATGTATATCTCATGGATAATTGTCAACACAAAGTAATATGATGAATGCAAATAAGCAAGTATGTAGGAATCAATGCACAGTTGACACAAGTGTTTGCTTCTAAGATAGAAAGAAGTAGGTAAACTGACTCAACATAAAGTAGAAGAATGACCATTCGCAGAGGGAAACATGGATTACTATTTTTGTGCTAGAGCTTTTATTTTGAAAACATAGAAACAATTTTGTCAACGGTAGTAATAAAGTATATGTGTTATGCATAAGACATCTTATAAGTTGCAAGCCTCATGCATAGATTACCAATAGTGCTCGCACCTTGTCCTAATTAGCTTGGATTTACATGGATTATCATTGCATAACATATGTTTCAACCAAGTGTCACAAAGGGGTACCTCTATGCCGCCTGTACAAAGGTCTAAGGAGAAGGTTCGCCCTTTTTTTGTCGCTTTTGATTATTCTCAACTTAGACATCCATACCGGGACAACATAGAAAATAGATAATGGACTCCTCTTTAATGCATAAGCATTCAACAACAGATAATATTCTCATAAGAGATTGAGAATTAGTGTCCAAACTGAAACTTCCACCATGATTCATGGCTTTAGTTAACGGCCCAATGTTCTTCTCTAACAATATGCATACTCAAACCATTTGATCATGATAAATCACCCTTACTTCAGACAAGACGAACATGCATAGTGTAACATCCCAAATTTTAAAACAAAGAGAAAATGAATTTCCTCTTTCCAAAAATGAGAACCAACAAAAAAAATTCTTACATAGAGTGCTATGCATAGTGCTCATACCTAATACTTGTGTTTTTGCCATGATTGTTTGTTTATTACTTTGAACACATTTCCAAAACCCTAAACCCTAACCTTCTCAAAACCAAGTGGGTCAATTTTGAGAAACTCAAAATAAAAGAAAAAGACATATGTGGGCATATAGCCCTAATATGTAAATCTTGAACCCTACCTTTCTTATTTTGCTAAATGGTGGTGAACCATGGTGAACCCCCACTAAACCCTAAACCTCATCCCTCTTGTCACCAACCTTGGAAAAACAATATAAAAAGAAATGATCTTAAATAAGAAAAAGGCAGATGCAAGCCTATGGCTACTTTTTGCAAATACTAAACTTTACTTGTCTACCTTGGTAGATGGTTTGGAAATACCTCAACAAACCTAATTTAAGGCTTACCACTAAAATCTTGGGAAACCAAAAAGAAAACAAAAATCAAATAAAGCATATGCATAGGGGCATATGTGGCACTTAGCCAAAATCTCAAATCTTGACCTAGGCACCCACATTGTCCCAAAATGGTTTGAACCTTTGAACCAACTCAGTCTAACACCAAATAAACCTCACTCTTGTCAAAGTGAAGCAAAGAAAAATAAAAGAATAAAAGTTAGAAAATCACAAAACCCTCACATATGGTTTATGCCATTTTTCCAAATCTGGGACCTAGACCATTTGGGCCTTCACCATTAGTTGTATTATGTTACTAAACACTTATTACAACTTTTGGAATCAAAGAAACACAAATCAAATCAAATTCAAACTCAAATTGTGATCACATATGATAATGGTTAAATCTGCCATTTATATTATGGTCACCACTTTGAGCCCCTCTATCTCAAATTTTTAAAACTAAACTTTCCCAATTCTTTGCACCTAATCCAAGAGCACATCAAGGTGAACAACTTTGGTAAAGACCACCATGTCAAAATCATTTTGGATCAAAAACTATGCTCATGCAAAGTTGAGACTTTTTATCAAATGCAACAATCTCACACATTGCAATTTTGGAATTCTTTTATTTTAAAATTCCACCACCACTTGTGAATGTCTCTGGTCATTTACAACTTACCCAAACCCACCATTTTCAAATTGTGGAACCATAGTGCATAGACCAAATTTGGCAAAGTTTGCAAATTGCAAATAGGCATCAATTGCCAACACTATTCTAAATAGTGTCCTAGCCCATCCTTGAGCACCACTTGACCCTCTCATGTTCCCTGGTCTCCTCCAGCACCAATGCACCTAATTGGAACCCTAGAAATAGCCAAACCTAGCCATGGCCATGCCATGCCGGCCCCCTTGCAAGTGCACATGCCTCTCTCCCTCTCTCTCAACCCTAGCACCTGCCACCATGTCTCCCTGCTCCCTCACACCCTACTGAGCATGCCTACCGCAGCCATGGCCGGAGATCGACCCGCCACCGTCGGGAACGGAACGCGCCCACGACGCCCAGAACGCGCTAGAGTGCGCATCGGCACGCCCTGGACACTGCAGAGCGGACACGTGCGCCGTCGACCCGGGGCCCCTCTCGCCCTCTCCCTTCACCAGCTCGCTCCACTAGATGACCGTCGGCCGCCAGACAAGCTCCCCTGCTCGCGCGCTCGCTGTCACCGGCAACCGCATCGTCGCCCTTCCGCCACGGCCTCGCACGCGCCCGACACGGATAGACCTCGCCTAGCCTCGCCAACCTGCTCCTCAGAACCGCCTGGAGACCAGGACCCTGCCGCGCGCGTCGCATTGCCCTGGGACGCCCTGGAACGCCATTGCCGTCGACGACCTCCATGGAACCCTCGCAGCACCTCGCGCCCTATAAATAGAGCCCTCCCCGCGCCTCCTTCGCCACACCAACTCTGCTCGCCTCCTTCTCCTCGACCTCCTCGACCCCTGCTCCACCTCGATTAGGCCCTAGATAGCTCCAATTGCTCAGTCGATCGCTGGAACCCGACGCAGAAGTCGCCATCGATTTACGCCTCGCCGAGTGACGCCGCCGGTACCAGTTGACTCCTCATCCTCGACAACATCGTCCTGCACCTCGCCAACCCCTCGCTGGAGCCCCAGCTCGCCGCCGACCCCCTACCTACGCCGCAGCAGCAACCCTCTCTCGTCGACGTAGACGACGCGTGTAAGCCGCATGATCTCGTTATGATCCTACGTCCCACGTTCACCCATACCGCTTCGGCGCTTAACAGTCACTAACGCGCGGGCCCCACTGTCAGCTGGCCCGCAGCGCTAGCTGGGCCGGCCCAATCCTTCTCTGATGCGCATCCCAGCTATTTTTCCCGCCTAAGCCCATATTTCAAATTCTGTTAAATCAATTCAGTATAAATTCAAATACTGGCTCTGTGCTAGAATTCAAATAGTTTCAAATCTACGCAACCAAATTTGATGAAGTTTATATTGTTGGAAAGCTTATGAAATGCTTGATCCAACTCCACTTGTCCCACTTTGAAATCTTTGGTAGAATTAATGTGACAAAAATAACAAGTCAGAGACTTTGACAACTTCAAATAAATCTTAAAAATCAACCAAAATGATATTGAGTTGATTTCAACTCTCATATCTCACATTTCACTTACACTAATTGTTTCTGCGAAATTATGGTGTGGTCACTTTGGATGATCATGCCCTAGTTGAAATAAAGGACTATAAGGCTAGTTTAATTAAGTGATATTGTCCAAAACTATTATGCAAATAATATGAAGTGTTTCACTTCATTTAAATCTTGTCCCAAAAACTTTCATATGAAGTTTGAACCCCTGGTCAAATACTCTCACATGAAATACTTGGTGATTTTAAATCATAATAAGCATTGTTAGATAGTATGAGGTATTCTACCTCATTTAAATCATTTTCTCAATGATGATGATGATGAATGGTTGACTTAGGTCAACATGATTTCATGTAGGATTGTTTGAGAGCTTAAATCTTAAGAAGATTCAATGAGAGGAAATTATTCCTCAAGAACTAAATGGAAACTACCATTTACATATGTAATGAGAGGAAATTATTTCTCTAACCCTAAGTAAGAAAACCCTAGATTAATTCTTGGTAGCAATGCTAAGTGATGATGCTAGATCTTTTGGAGTGAGCCATTAAGGCTAATTAAGGCTACTTAAGTATTGTTTGGTGATTGTATCCTCGTATTCGTGTATAGACGCTAGTACCGAAGAATACCAGGAAGAGGAAGGATTCTACCCATAAGAAGAAGAGAACTTTGACCACCTCAACAGCCAAGGCAAGCTAACACCTTTGCAAGCTCTATGGTTGCAAGCTAATATTCTTGCAAAGTGCAAAACCCTTTTGGGGCAAGGCACCATTAGTCTTACCTTTCTTACCACAATCCTATCCCAAGTTTTTACCCTACAAGTTTTTACTTGTTTATTTAAAGAGTTACTTTTATAGTTAACTTTGGTCTAAGTTAAAGGAGGTTACTAGAGTAGCAAAGATAGTCTCAAGCTAGCCAAGCAAGATAGCACCCCTCATGATTAGTGCTAGTGCTAAATACTAAAACTTGACTACTCTAGATGGGAACATGTGACTTGAAATGAATTTGAAACCTTGGAATGATGAGTCATTCCATTGAATGAAATTTGAAGGTGAATATGATTTGGAGAAGGTGGTGATTTTTGATAAAACTGATATTGGTTTGAATGCGATACCTTTCCAATATTGAGTACCCCCACAATACCTGATTATGTGTAGGGCTTAACTGGAAATTTATGCATCTTAGTATGGGTTCCCTCTGAACACACATCATAGGGGTTATGCCGAGGCTGCCTCCGTTGTCGAGAAATGATGTGAATTGAGGTGAATTGTACGGCCAAGCCCTGTGCGGTTCCCGGAGTTGACGATTGGTCTTCACTGGGAGGCCAAGCTCATGGGGAGAGGTGCTCATACTAGGGTTTGTAAGTGAAAGGTTATGGTTGATGATCCGCGTACTATGTTACGATGATTCGGGGTAATCCCGAAGGATGAAATCAAATGTTGTGGCACAAGTGTGCAACCTCTGCAGAGTGTAAACCTATTCGCATAGCCGTGTCCACGGTTACGGACGGTTGGAAAGGCCATACAGTTTCCGGCGTCAGATTCTTGAAAGTGTTGGGGAAATGAATGGTGAATTGGTGAGTTGTTTTGAATCACAACAAATGTTGTGGGAATGACACTACCCACTTGAGTTAGTTAGCACTTGAATAAGTCTCTTCTCAAATACTTGTGAACTAAAATTGGCTTTATGCAAATAAACTAGAGCTTAGCACCCCTTACTAGAATTGTTAGCACTTACACTAGTATTAGTTTGCGAGTACTTAAATTACTCACGGCATTGTCCCTGGCTATTCAAATGGCCAGAGTATGAAGATGAACATAACTACCAAGGAGATGACCAGCGGGACGCCTACGACAACTAGGAGTCTTCCGACGTCAAGCGTTGGCATGTGGACTAGAGAGTCCATTTATCTTTACGCTTCCGCTATGAACTTGTGTTTGTTCGTTGATCAATAGATCAACTATTCGTGTAATATGGATCATGTGATTCAAGTTGTAAGACAATATGGTTTGTAATGAATGATGACTGTGATACTTAACTATTATGCCTCGCAACAACAATATTCCTGGGATTGCGATGAATGACATAATAGGCATTTGGACTTAAAAATCCGGGTGTTGACAAGTTGGTATCAAAGCCATTGTTTGACCTTAGGAGACCCTAGTTAGAATGGACGTCTGCAAAACTTAGTTTCAAAACAAATGAAGTGAAAATTTCTGAAAACTTATTCTCACTCTTATCCTTGAGATCTTTTTCAAAATGAGAATTTCATGCTCTACTTTTTCCTTTGAGAACTACATAAAACTTTACACACTTGACCACTTCTTTAACTTACTCATCCTCATTGTTCATAGATGGAGTACAAATGGGAGTTCTATCAGCTGGGTCACGGAGGAGACCTGATGTTCGAGAAAGACTTGAAGCAACTAGTGGAATATCTAGGACACCTGTATCCCGAGTTCTTCGAAACACCCCTCAACAATCACTCCGGAGGACCACCTCGGTGGGAAGTTTCTGCTGATCAACAACGAAAGCTTGGAGCCCCGGTATGGGAAACCATATGGTTTTCTATAACGGGAAACACTTGGAAGGAAGGACTAGTCAGAGCGATGCAAGAAGAAATTGCCCGTCTGTGTGGACAAAATGAGAACAAGATCAAGAACACTCGCTTCATCTACTACCCAAGACATGACCCCATGGGAAGACTTATGTCTACGTTCCCCCTCCTTTCCTGTAGACAGTGTTGGGCCTCCAAGAGCAGAGGTTTGTAGAACAGCAGCAAGTTTTCCCTTAAGTGGATCACCCAAGGTTTATCGAACTCAGGGAGGAAGAGGTCAAAGATATCCCTCTCATGCAACCCCGCAACCACAAAGCAAGAAGTCTCTTGTGTCCCCAACACACCAAATAGGTGCACTAGTTCGGCGAAGAGATAGTGAAATACAGGTGGTATGAATATATATGAGCAGTAGCAACGGTGCCAGAAAATAGCTTGTTGGCGTGTAGTTGATGGTGGTAGTATTGCAGCAATAGTAACACAGTGAAACAGTAAACAAGCAGTAGTAACGCCGCAGTATTTAGGAACAAGGCCTAGGGATTAGACTTTCACTAGTGAACACTCTCAACATTGATCACATAACAGAATAGATAAATGCATACTCTACACTCTTGTTGGATGATGAACGCATTGCGTAGGATTACACGAACCCTCAATGCCGGAGTTAACAAGCTCCACAATTTGTTCATATTTAAGTAACCTTATAGTGTAAGATAGATCAAAAGACTAAACCAAGTACTAACATAGCATGCACACTCGTCACCTTCATGCATATGTAGGAGGCATAGATCACATCAATATTATCATAGCAATAGTTAACTTCGCAATCTACAAGAGATCATGATCATAGCATAAACCAAGTACTAACACGGTGCACACACTGTCACCTTTACACACGTGCAGGAGGAATAGAACTACTTTAATAACTTTGCTAGAGTAGCACATAGATAAATTGTGATACAAACTCATATGAATCTCAATCATGTAAAGCAGCTCATGAGATTATTGTATTGAGGTACATAGGAGAGAGATGAACCACATAGCTACAGCGGAGCCCTCAGCCTCGGGGGTGGATTACTCCCTCCTCATGGGAGCAACAGCGGTGATGAAGATGGCGGTGGAGATGGCAGCGGTGTCGATGGAGAAGCCTTCCGGGAGCACTTCCCCGTTCCGGCGGCGTGCCGAAACAGAGACTCCTGTCCCCCAGATCTTGGCTTCGCGATGGCGGCGGCTCTAGAAGGTTTCTGTAGGTTTCGTCGAACGCATCAGGGTTTTCGCGACGGAGGCTTTAAATAGGCGAAGAGGCGGCGCAGGAGGGCTGAAGGGGTGCCCACACCATATGGCGGCACGGCCAGGGCCTGGGCCGCGCCGGCCTATGGTCTGGGGGCCCAGTGCCCCCCTCTGGTCCTTCTCGTGTGTTCTGGATGCTTCCGGTGAAAATAGGAACCTGGGCGTTGATTTCGTCCGATTCCGAGAATATTTCGTTACTAGGATTTCTGAAACCAAAAACAGCAGAAAACAGGAACCGGCACTTCGGCATCTTGTTAATAGGTTAGTTCCAGAAAATGCACGAATATGACATAAAGTGTGCATAAAACATGTAGATAACATCAATAATGTGGCATGGAACATAAGAAATTATCGATACGTCGGAGACGTATCAGCATCCCCAAGCTTAGTTATGCTCGTCCCGAGCAGGTAAAACGATAACAAAGATAATTTCTGGAGTGACATGCCATCATAACCTTGATCATACTATTTGTAAAGCATATGTAGTGAATGCAGCAATCAAAACAATGTATATGACATGAGTAAACAAGTGAATCATATAGCAAAGAATTTTCATGAATAGCACTTCAAGACAAGCATCAATAAGTCTTGCATAAGAGTTAACTCATAAAGCAATAATTCAAAGTAAAGGTATTGAAGCAACACAAAGGAAGATGAAGTTTCAGTGGTTGCTTTCAACTTGTAACATGTATATCTCATGGATAGTTGTCAATGCAAAGTAATATAACAAGTGCAATATGCAAGTATGTAGGAATCAATGCACAGTTCACACAAGTGTTTGCTTCTTGAGGTGGAGAGAAATAGGTGAACTGACTCAACAATAAAAGTAAAAGAATGGCCCTTCGCAGAGGGAAGCAGGGATAAATCATGTGCTAGAGCTTTTCAAGTTTTAAAATCATATAGAGAGCATAAAAGTAAAGTTTTGAGAGGTGTTTGTTGTTGTCAACGAATGGTAATGGGTACTCTAACTACCTCGCCAACCGGACTTTCAAGAGCGGCTCCCATGAAGGACGTTATCTCTACCAGCAAGGTAGATCATCCCTCTTCTCTTTTGTTTACACATGTATTTTAGTTTTTATTTATTTATGGGTGACACTCCTCCCAACCTTTGCTTACACAAGCCATGGCTAACCGAATCCTCGGGTGCCTACCATCAATCTCATACCATGGAGGAGTGTCTATTTGCAAAATTAAGTTGCTTACTGATGAATCAGAGCAAAACATGTGAAGAGAATTATTAATGCAAGTTGTAATTAATTGGGATTGGGAACCCCATTGCCAGCTCTTTTTGGAAAATTATTGGATAAGCGGATGTGCCACTAGTCCATTATGAAAGTCTGTCAAAAGTAAATGACAAGGTTGAAAGATAAACACCACATACTTCCTCATGAGCTATAAAACATTAACACAAATTGAGAAGCATTTTGAAGGTTTAAAGGTAGCACATGAAGTATTTACTTGGAATGGCAGAAAATACCATGTAGTAGGTAGGTATGGTGGACACAAATGGCATAGTGGTTGGCTCAAGTATTTTGGATGCATGAGAAGTATTCCCTCTCGATACAAGGTTTAGGCTAGCAAGGTTATTTGAAACAAACACAAGGATGAACCGGTGCAGCAAAACTCACATAAAAGACATATTGAAAACATTATAAGACTCTACACCGTCTTCCTTGTTGTTCAAACTCAATACTAGAAATTATCTAGACCTTAGAGAAACCAAATATGCAAACCAAATTTTAGCATGCTCTATGTATTTCTTCATTAATGGGTGCAAAGCATATGATGCAAGAGCTTAATCATGAGCACAACAATTGCCAAGTATCACATTACCCAAGACATTTATAGCAATTACTACATGTATTATTTTCCAATTCCAACCATATAGCAATTTAACGAAGAAGAAACTTCGCCATGAATACTATGAGTAAAGCCTAAGGACATACTTGTCCATATGCAACAGTGGAGCGTGTCTCTCTCCCATAAAGTGAATGCTAGGATCCATTTTATTCAAACAAAACAAAAAACAAAAACAAACCGACGCTCCAAGCAAAGCACATAAGATATGATGGAATAAAAATATAGTTTCAGGAGGAGGAACCTGATAATGTTGTCGATGAAGAAGGGGATGCCTTGGGCATCCCCAAGCTTAGACGCTTGAGTCTTCTTAGAATATGCAGGGGTGAACCACCGGGGCATCCCCAAGCTTAGAGCTTTCACTCTCCTTGATCATGTTGCATCATACTCCTCTCTTGATCCTTGAAAACTTCCTCCACACCAAACTCGAAACAACTTATTAGAGGGTTAGTGCACAATCAAAAATTAACATGTTCAGAGGTGACACAATCATTCTTAACACTTATGGACATTGCATAATGCTACTGGACATTAGTGGATCAAAGAAATTCATCCAACATAGCAAAAGAGGCAATGCGAAATAAAAGGCAGAATCTGTCAAAACAGAACAGTCCGTATTGACGAATTTTAAAATGGCACCAGACTTGCTCAAATGAAAATGCTCAAATTGAATGAAAGTTGCGTACATATCTGAGGATCATGCACGTAAATTGGATGAAGTCAAGCACGAAGAGAAGTCGTTTTGGGTTTCAAACATGGACATTTAAAAAACCCTCCCAAAAGCTTCATTGTGGTGTGACGTACTAAGAAGGATACATGCTTACATTTTCAACAACCCCCCTAAAAGCTTCATTATAGAGTGACTAAGAAGGATCCGGTCTGGCGGGCTTACCTTTTATTTTCTTGTTTTAAACTTGTTCAAATCTCGGTCAAACCTAGGATTTGACCAAGATTCAAAATGTGCACTTGCACCAAGATCACATAAAAGCATTACAATCAAATCTTTGACCCTCATTTTAATGATGGGCTCCCAACCATCCTCTAGCTTTCTAGGAATAGAAGTTTCAAGTTTTAGTTTCTCTTCTCTAGCTTTTTTATGAGAGCATTTGTAATATGTTTTGTGAAAGCCAAGTTTATAGCACTAGCATTGGGACTTTTAGCAAGTTTTGTAAGAACTTTATAACTTCAGAGATGTGGCCAATCATCAAAATCTAAACCATTACAATCTAAAGCAATGGGATCATCATCCCCAATGGTTGGAAAAAATTTCAGCAGCTTTATCACAACAGTTTCAGCGGTTTTAGCGAGTTTCAGGCAATTTTCGCGCTTTTGCACTAGGAGTAGAAACATTGCCAACACCAATTATTTTACCATTGATAGTAGGAGGTGCAGCAACATGTGAAGCATTAGCATTACTAGTGGTGGTAATAGTCCAAACTTTAGCTACATTCTTCCTCTTTAGCTAGTTTTTCATTTTCTTCTCTATCCCACCTAGCACGCTGATTCAGCCATTAATCTTATATTCTCATTAATTCTAACTTGGATGGCATTTGCTGTAGTAACAATTTTATTTTCAATATCCCTATTAGGCATAACTTTCGATTTCAAAAGATCAACATCAGAGGCAAGACTATCAACTCTAGAAACAAGAATATCAATTTTATTGAGCTTTTCCTCAACAGATTTGTTAAAGGCAGGTTGGTGTACTAATAAATTCTTTAAGCATGGCTTCAAGTCAGGGGTGAATTCCTATTATTGTTGTAGAATTCCCATAAGAATTAGCATAGCCGTTACCATTATTATAAGGATATGGCCTATAGTTATTACTAGAATTGTTACGGTAAGCATTGTTGTTGAAATTATTATTTTTAATGAAGTTTACATCAACATGTTCTTCTTGGGCAACCAATGAAGCTAACGGAACATTATTAGGATCAACATTAGTCCTATCATTCACAAGCATAGACATAATAGCATCAACCTTATCATTCAAGGAAGAGGTTTCTTCAACAGAATTTACCTTCTTACCTTGTGGAGCTCTTTCCGTGTGCCATTCAGAGTAGTTGATCATCATATTATCAAGAAGCTTTGTTGCTTCACCAAGAGTGATGGACATAAAGGTACCTCCAGCAGCTGAATCCAATAAATTCCGTGAAGAAAAATTTAGTCCTGCATAGAAGGTTTGGATGATCATCCAAGTAGTCGAGTCCATGGGTTGGGCAATTTTTAACCAGAGATTTCATTCTTTCCCAAGCTTGAGCAACATGTTCATTATCTAATTGTTTAAAATTCATTATGCTACTCCTCAAAGATATAATTTTAGCGGGGGATAATATCTACCAATAAAAGCATCCTTGCATTTAGTCCATGAATCAATACTATTCTTAGGCGAGAGATAGCAACCAATCTTTAGCTCTTCCTCTTAATGAGAAAGGGAACAATTTTAGTTTAATAATATCACCATCTACATCTTTATATTTTTGCATTTCACATAGTTCAACAAAATTATTAAGATGGGCGGCAGCATCATCAGAACTAACACCAGAAAATTGATTGTTCATGACAAGATTCAGTAAAGCAGGTTTAATTTCAAAGAATTCTGCTGTAGTAGCAGGTGGAGCAATAGGTGTGCATAAGAAATCATTATTATTTGTGGTTGTGAAGTCACACAACTTAGTATTTTCAGCGTTGGCCATTTTAGCAATAGTAAATAAAGCAAACTAGATAAAGTAAATGCAAGTAAACTAATTTTTTGTGTTTTTGATATAGCAAACAAGATAGCAAATAAAGTAAAACTAGCAACTAATTTTTTTGTATTTTGATTTAGTGCAGCAAACAAAGTAGTAAATAAAATAAAGCAAGACAAAAACAAAGTAAAGAGATTGAGAAGTGGAGACTCCCCTTGCGGCGTGTCTTGATCTCCCGACAGCGGCGCCGGAAAAGAGCTTGATGGCGTGTATTTCACACGTTCGTTGGGCAACCCCAAGAGGAAGGTATGATGCGCACGGCGGCAAGTTTTCCCTCGAGAAAGAAACCAAGGTTTATCGAACCGGGGAGGAGCCAAGAAGCACGTTGAAGGTTGATGGCGGCGGGATGTAGTGCGGCGCAACACCGGAGATTCGGCGCCAACGTGGAACTGCACAACACAACCAAAGTACTTTGCCCCAGCGAAGCTGGTGAGGTTGTCAATCTCACAGGCTTGCTGTAACAAAGGATTAACCGTATTGTGTGGAAGATGATTGTTTGCAGAGAAAACGGTAGAAACAAGTATTGCGGTAGATTGTATTTCGATAAAGAGAATTGGACCAGGGGTCCACAGTTCACTAGAGTGTCTCTCCCATAAGACAAACAGCATGTTGGGTGAACAAATTACGAGTTGGGCAATTGACAAATAAAGAGAGCATGACAATGCACATACATATCATGATGAGTATAGTGAGATTTAATTGGGCATTACGACAAAGTACATAGACCGCCATCCAAGCTGCATCTATGCCTAAAAAGTCCACCTTCGGGTTATCATCAGAACCCCCT